>NC_060066.1:73875923-74232327 GCF_922984935.1 Meles meles
ATGAGTGCCATACAGGGGAGGACTTTAATTTTAGTATCCAAATTCTAATTCTATGACAGTAACCACCCTCAGCCAAGTACATATTATTATTTACTAAAACAAGACCCTGTTAGGCCTTCTATAATCAACTAATAAGAGTTTGAAAGTAATAAGAATAAAAGATTTATAAATCAGGATTTCCTACCTGTACTATTATACTGAATTAGTGAATGTTACTGTTTTTTTAAAGAGCAATATACAATGTATTTTATATTGAAAAATATTTTGTTCATGTATCCATCTTGTTGAGTACCATACTTTTTATACTATTTTAACTATCAATAAAATGAGGTGAAGAGACAATCCAATGAATCTGGATCTAGTATCTCTGGAGGGTTATTTTTGTTTTTGTTTTTTGTTGGTTTGCTTCTTTTTTTTTAAAGAGAGGTAGAGAGAGAGACAAAGAGAAGTGGGGTGGAGGGGCAGAGGGAGAGAGAGAATCCTAAGAAGACTCCACATACAGCACAGATCCTGACACAGGGCTTGATCTCACAACCCTGAGATCATGCCCTGATCCAAAATCCACTGAGCCGCCCAGATGCCCCTAATATCTCTGGAGATTTTTAAATTAGCAGCTCAATAACGATACCTGCAATAAAGAGCCCACTGTAGAGTCAGGTACAATCACAGGTGCTCCACTCTGCACTATTCTTAGAGACTACTTTTTGTAACTTAAGTGCTAGGCATATACCTACAAAAGGCAACCATCAGGGTTGGCTGAACTGACCTCTCCCGAGCAGGCTAAGTTACATTTCTATTTCTAGTGGTGGGATGAAACTCTGTAAATTTACTGTCTCTGTTTCAGGAGAGATGTTTTCCTATAAAGAGCTCATCCTGGGGCACCTGGGTGACTCAGTCGGTTAAGTATCCAACTTTTGCTTTTGACTCAGGTCACAATCTCAGGATGGTGAGAGTGAGTCCTGTGTTGAACTCTGCACTCAGCAGGGAGCCTGCTTGTCTCTCTCTCTCTGCTTCTCCTTCCACTTGTGCTCTCTCTCAAATAAATAAATAAGCAAAATCTTTTTTTTTAAAGGTCATCTTTATTTTATAGAGAGACTGCACAAAGGCTTGAGGGGCAGGGCATTTCTCTGAATTAATTTGCTCTGGAGACACTTTAAAATAACAAATACGCTTAGACTGAGAAGTCCATCAGTGAGTTGTAGTGATTCTATTTTTAGCTTTTAAATTTGAAATAATTTTAGATTTACAGAAAAGCTGTGTATAGATGGTTTAGAGAGTTCTAGTATTCCCATCACCCAGCTTCCCCTGATGTTCACATTTTATGTATCACAGTGCATTTATCAATTCAAAGAAATTCATGTTGGTACAACAATTAACAACTGCAGACTGTTCAGACTTCATTTTTCCCACTAATGTCTTTATCTGTTCCAGGGTCCCATCCAGGAAACCACACTGCACTTAGTCATCATGTCTCCTTAGCTTCCTCTGATTTGTGACAGTTCCTCAGACCGTCCTTGACACTTCTGAAGAGTACTAGTCAGATATTTGTAGAATGCTCCTCAAGTTGGAATTTTCTGATATTTTCTTATGATTAGACTGAGGTTGTAGATTTGGGGGACAAATGCCAAGAGGTGAAGTGCCTTTCTCGTTGTGTAATATCTGGGGGGAGGATATATTAGCAACATGACTTACTCCTGGTGATGCTATCCCTGAGCATTTCATTAATTAAGATGGTATGTGCCACGTTTCACTACTGGAAAGTTACTACTGTTCTCTTCTCCATACTCTGTGGGTTAGTTACAAGTCACTATGAACAAAGAGCCCCACTCAAGGATAAGGGAAGTAAGCTCCACTTCCTGGAAGGAAGAGAATCCAAAAGTTGTGGACATTTATTAAAACCACCACAGACATTACTAAGTTTCTTGAGAGAGATATTTTGAGACTATGCAAATACTCCGTTTCTCCTTAAAGTTTTGCTCATTAATTTCAGCATTCATCTGTGAATTCTGCCCACAGCAATTATTCCTATGGTGTTCTAAGGGGGGTTTTCTCTTTTCTCCATCTCTTCTGCATTTATTATCTGGACTTTTTCTGTAAGGAACACTTGTCCCATTTCCCTCATTTATTTATTTGCTTATTTGTATCAGTATGAACTCATGGATATTTATTTTATTCTTTGGCTTATAATAAACTCCTTCTGTCATTTATTTTGTTGGTCAAATTGTTCAGTTTGGCACTGGGAATTCTCTTAGTTTGGCTCCAGTTTGGGCACTGGGAATTCTCTTAGTTTGGCTCCAGTGTCCTTTTAATTTGTTTCCATTTTTACTTACTTACTTACTTACTTATTTTCAGCATTTACTTTCTGGCAATTCAAGATACTACTCTCCAGGCTCATCTTTGTATTTTCTCTGCCCAGCCCTAGAGTTAGCCATGAGGTCCTCTACCAGGATTTTTAAGAACAACATCACTCCTCAACAGTTCAGGCTATGTTAAGACAGTACTGTCACCACCTGTTCAGGTTAGAATTTAAAAGCATTATTGAGGGAAAGAGAGAGAGAGAGAGAGAATGACAATGAGATTCTAAAGATGAATACACATTTTACTTAGAAGTTTCTGTTCCATCTTTTGTGAACTGCTCTCTGGAGCTAAACTAAATTGGCCATTTTATCTTTTTGAAGTTATAGTTCTACTCTTTGATAATTCAAGTTCTACCTCTACAGAGTGACAGAGAGTAAATTTTAAAAACATATCTTTAGTAGATAAAACAAAAATCTTATTTTCATGTAAATAACTTCAATTTCTAGGACTTATAAAGGCATAGAGAATAAAATAGCAAGTCAGAAATGAAATGGAATTATAAAAGTTTTCCTTGTGGTGTCAGAACAATACAAATTGTTTAAATCTGAATTATTAGATAAATAATCTTTTGGAAATACTACATTATAGTAGGGCCTTGATATATCACTTATAGAAAGTACATCCACTACTGGAGAAAGTAAAACACTTGACAAGTTACCCTCTTAAAAAAAAAATGTTACACCTATAGCTACTATTATGTATAAATAGCATACTTTGCATTTGCTAGGATGGAAACAGAGCAGAAGGAAGTCTTTCCCCCAGGAATGGTGGGGTCTTCAAGCCCTTCAATCAGGCATTCAATTAATCAAAGTAGCCAATAAAAAGAGCAGCTAGAACTCTGCTTTATTTATCCTAAAGGTCATCACAGACAAGTCACAACTTCAGGGTATGAAATTCCCACTACACTACATATTATTACCTTCCAGTAAAGTCAGAGTTAGTCAGAGTTCTTACTCAAAATATAAAATATTTCTGTATAGAACAATGGCTGGATAAAACAGTGATATGTTGGCAATGGTTATTGGTGGATGGTGGAATTAGTTATGACTTTTACATGTGTATGCTGTATTTTCCAAACTTTCAACATGCTTAACTTTCCTAACTTTTAATAATGAAAAATTCCTTAAAAAACGCTTTCATATCTTTGCAGATGATATGATACTATATGTGGAAAACCCAAAAGGCTCTACTCCAAAACTGCAAGAACATGTACAGGAATTCAGGAAAGTGTCAGGATATAAAATCAATGCACAGAAATCAGTTGCATTTCTTTACACCAACAACAAGACAGAAGAAAGAGAAATTAAGAAGTCAATCCCATTTAAAATTGCACCCAGAACCATAAGATACCTAGGAATAAACCTAACCAAAGAGGCTAAGAATCTATACTCAGGAAACTATAAAGTACTCATAAAAGAAATTGAGGAAGACACAAAGAAATGGAAAAATGTTCCATGCTCCTGGATTGGAAGAACGAATATTGTGAAAATGTCTATGCTACCTAAAGCAAGCTACACATTTAATGCAATCGCTATCAAAATTCCATCTATTTTTTTTCAGAGAAATAGAACAAATAATCCTAAAATTTATATGGAACCAGAAAGACCTCGAATAGCCAAAGGAATATTGAAAAAGAAAGCCAAAGTTGGTGGCATCACAATTCCAGACTTCAAGCTCAATTACAAAGCTGTCATCATCAAGACAGTATGGTACTGGCACAAAAACAGACACATAGATCAATGGAACAGAGTAGAGAGCCCAGAAATAGATCCTCAACTCTATGGTCAACTAATCTTCAACAAAGCAGGAAGGAATGTCCAGTGGAAAAAAGGCAGCCTCTTCAACACATGGTGCTGGGAAAATTGGACAGCCACATCCAGAAAAATGAAACTGGACCATTTCCTTACGCCACACACGAATACAGACTCAAAATGGATGAAGGGCCTCAATGTGAGAAAGGAATCCATCAAAATCCTTGAGGAGAACACAGGCAGCAACCTCTTCAACCTCAGCCGCAGCAATGTCTTCCTAGGAACATTGCCAAAGGCAAGGGAAGCAAGGGCAAAAATGAACTATTGGAATTTCATCAAGATCAAAAGCTTTCACACAACAAAGGAAACAGTTAACAAAACCAAAAGACAACTGACAGAATGGGAGAAGATATTAGCAAACGACATATCAGATAAAGGACTAGTATCCAAAATCTATAAAGAGCTAAGCAAACTCAACACCCGAAGAACAAATAATCCAATCAACAAATGGGCAGAGGAGATGAACAGACATTTCTGCAAAGAAGACATACAGATGGCCAACAGACACATGAAAAAAATGCTCCACATCACTCGGCATCAGGGAAATACAAATCAAAACCACAATGAGATTCCATCTCATACCAGTCAGAATGGATAAAATTAATAAGTAAGGAAATGACAGATGCTGGCGAGGATGTGGAGAAAGGGGAACCCTCCTACACTGTTGGTGGGAATGCAAGCTGGTGCAACCACTCTGGAAAACAGCGTGAGGTTCCTCAAAAAGCTGAAAATAGAGCTACCCTATGATCCAGCGATTGCACTACTGGGTATATACCCGAAAGATACAAACGTAGTGATCCGAAGGGGCATGTGCACTCGAATGTTTGTAGCAGCAATGTCCACGAAGGCCAAACTATGGAAAGAACCTAGATGTCCATCAACAGATGAATGGATAAAGAAGATGTGGTATACACACACACACACACACACACACACACACAATGGAATACTACGCAGCCATCAAAAGAAATGAACTCTTGCCATTTGCGATGACATGGATGGAACTCGAGGGTATTATGCTTAACGAAATAAATCAATCAGAGTAAAACAACTGTCATATGCTCTCCCTGATATGAGGAAGTGGAGATGCAACGTCGGGGGTTTGGGGGCTAGGAAAAGACAAAGTGAAAGAAGATGGGATCGGGAGGGGGGCAAACCATAAAAGACTCAATCTCACAAAACAGGCTGAGGGTTGCTGGGAGGATGGGGGTAGGGAGAGGGTGGTGGGGTTATGGACATTGGGGAGGGTATGTGCTATGGTGAGTGCTGTGAAATGTGTAAACCTGGTGATTGACAGACCTGTATCCCAGGGAATAAAAATACATTATATGTTTATTAAAAAATTAATTAAAAAAAGAAACTATTTCATAAAAGAAAATAAACACTAGGTTGCTTTTTAATGCAGTGGCACAGAAAAATAAGAAGAGATAAAATTTTAAAGAAAACAAAGTCTTGGAATCAGGCCCCAAGACCACAGTTCCCAAACTGTGTAATGAGGTATCCTTATGTGCTACAAGAAACTCACAGAGGTACTGTGGGATATTTTAAACTTTTGGGGAAACAGTGGCATGTGCTGGACACCATGCAAACTATTAGTTGGAGGAAGTTCAGTTTCAATATGAAGTTCCTTGAGATGACATTATACCTTTGCAAAGCTGAGTTTTGGGTAATCACTGTGATAAAAACCAAGTACCACAGGGGTTCCTGGATGACTCAGTGGGTTAAATCCTCTGTCTTTTGCTCAGGTCATGATCCCAGGGTCCTGGGATCGAGCCCCTCATTGGGCTCTCTGCTTGGCAGGGAGCCTGATTCCTCCTCTCTCTCTCTCTGCCTGCCTCTCTCCCTACTTGTGATCTCTATCTGTCAAATACATAAATAAAATCTTTAAAAAAAAAACAAAAACAAAAACCAAGTACCACAAAAATCAGTGCAGAGCAATAAATGAAGCTGGTGGTGTATAATCTGACTCCAAGGTTTGAGAAGTTATGCAATCCTTAACATATGCTAAGCCGTTAAAATCTAGATACCTATTAAACTGTTTGATTCCATCCCCTCAATCAATGGAGGTGTTAGGTATTTCTTTTGGCATAGAGATGCTGTGTATTAGGCAAAATGAACCAAGAAAGTTCCAGAGCTTCTGCTTAAAATCCTTTTCATTTATTTCATTCATTCATCCTTCCCCAGATCCTAGTCTCTAAACCCACATGTAGGCTTGCATCTAGCACTTAGTGAAAACCAACGAGGGTAGTGAACAACTTTGCCTGAAGTGTAGAATATAGATCATGATAGAGAGTGAGAATTTCTATCAAGTTAATCTCATTTGTTTTGATCTAGATCACTAAAATATGTATTCCCCATTGATCTCCCAATTGTGGGCACAGTACCCAGTCCCAGAGAGATCCTCAGAGAGGATGTTCACGGAATTCAAGAGAATTGTGAGCTTCAGCTTATCAAACCAGCTTGTACTATCTCTAACCAGCTAGTACTATTTCTAGCTTTTCTCTGTCTCTTTCCTCCTTTCTACTTTTCTTTCTTTCACCCAAAACAAAACAAAAGGTTTTAGGGCTTTAATAGCCTGTTTGTCATCTGAATAAACAATGCATTTGTACTCTCTGTTTCTGGGTGCCTACCATGGAGGTGATGCTACTACCAGTCTTTGCCATCACAGTATTAAAAGCAGCACTTCTATATATAAGACTGATGAATCACAGACCTGTACCCCTGAAACACATTAATACATTATATGTTATTAACTGAAACTATATAAATTAAAAGTAAATAAATAAAAGCAGCACCTTTGCTTTTGGCAGTAAAAACAAGTAGAGAAAGTGAAAGATTTGTCTCCCCCTGTCCCACCCATTGGTCAAGCAATATCAACCATTTCTAGAACTATGTGACTCATTTTATATAAATGAATATTAACAGTTTATTCATTGAGCACTTAGTATATATCAAGCATTATAAATCTGTGACCCATACGCCTAATCTCATTTAATTTGCACTGCAATCTTATGAGGTAGGAATTATATTCTTGCCCTTCAACAGGTGTGGAGCCTAATATCCACAAAGTCACAGGTCTGTGACTTTGGGTGGGGTAAATATCCCACCCAAAGTCACAGACCTAGAAAATGGAACAGCCAAATCTTAAATACAGGTCTCCCTGTACAATGCCACAATTCTACTTCATATTACAATGTTTGGTACTCTGTGGACAATAAATGCAGAATGAAACAAATTAGGTTATTTTCCTGCTCAAAATGTGGCTGAAATTGGGTTAAAAAAAACCTCTTTACATATAAGTTTAAGAAGTCAGTCATAGGAAAGCACAAACACATTGGACCTAATGTGGCCACAGCAATGCCCTGTGGATCCATCCTTCCCACCATCTGACAAATATTAATGAGCAGCCACATGTCAGGCACAGAGTTGTAGACTGGTGAGACAGACACAATCCCTGTCCTTTGGAGTATAGTCTAGTAAACAGTCAAGTAACAAATTACAAATTATGATAAGAGCTATGAAGAAAACAGATATGCAAGAGAAACTAATGCTGGGAGAAAGATATCTGGTTTTAGGTGGGTAGTTTGAGGAGATGATATTTAAGTTGGGATCTACAATATGATGGGAAGCCAGTTTATGGAAAGAAGGAAGGAAAGGGAAAGAAGGAGAAAGAGAGAGAGGGAAACAAATGAGAGCAGGTGGGGGAAAAAGGGAGTCACACACTCCAGGCAGCGATTAACAGTATGTCCAAAGGTCTGAGGAGAAAACAAATCTTAAGATCTTGGTGTGCTGAAGGAACTGAAAACAATGTTCTCTACAAGCCTTTAAAGAGGGTTCCACATAAGTCTGACTCATTCCCAAGCTCTTCCTCTCATATGGTATACCCTATATATACTCTTCTATATCATATATATAGAGAGAGGGTCCAGCTGCCTACTTGACATCTTTATTTGAAAATTGCAATAGACTTCTCAAACCTGATATATTCAAAACTCAATTCTATCTTCCTTCAAATGTACTTCTCTATCTCAATATGTGGGAACTCCATTCACTCAGTTCCTCATGACAGAAACCTTGGTGCCCTCCTGATTTCCTTTCCCCTTTTATCTCCCCCATATTTAATTCATTACCAGGGTCTACCAGTTCTATCTCCAAAATATATTGTGTACAAGTCTATTTGTCCCCTCTCTGTCTCTCAGATTCCTACAACGGGCTCTTTTACATTTTCCCCCAGTCCATCAATTCTTTACAACACAGCCAGATTGGTCTTTGAAAAATGCAAATCCAATCAAGTCATTCCCTTGTTTAAAACACAAATAAAAGACATACAGGTTGGGAAGGGAGAACTAAGATGGCCTCTATTCACAGAAGACATGATTACTTACATAGAAGAAATCTATAAAGATGCTCCTAGGACTAATAAGTAACTTTCACAAGGTTGCAGAATACAAGGTTAATATTCTAAAACCAATTATATTTCTATATATTAGCAAAGAACGGTTAGAATTTTAAAATTTAAATGGTATCATTTATAACAACTTTCAAAAACATGAAATACTTAAGTATGAATAAGAAAAACAAATGCTGCATCTGTATGCTGACAATTATAAAACACCAATAAGAGAAAAAATCAAGGAGGATCTAGACAAATGGAAAGATACACCAATGCTCATGAATTGGAAGATTCAATATTGTTAAGAGGTCAGTTCTTCCCAAATGATCCACAGATTCAGCATAATCACAAGCAAAATGCCAACAGACTTTTTTGTATATCAACAATCTGATCTAAAATCTAAAGCCAAGGAAATTAGAACAGCCCAAACAAAAAGAACAATGTTGGAGAACTGATACTGATTTCAAGACCAAGTATAAGCTACAGTAATCAAGACAATGTGGTACTGGTATGCAGAGAGACACAAAGGTAAGTGGAACAGAAGAGAGGCCAGAAGTAGATAATTACAAGGTCAATTGATATTTGACAAAGTTGCAAAGACAATACAATGAAGAAGGGATAGTGCTTTTAACAAATGGTGTTGGAGCAAATTATACACCCCCATGCAAAATAATGTACCTCAACACAAATATTGCACTTTACATAAAAATTAACTCAAAATGGGAAATATAGCTGAACATGAAACCTGAAATTATAAACTTTGTTAAAGAAAACACGGAAGAAAATCTTTGTGACACAGGGTTAGGCAAAATTTCTTAGAAAGAACAGCCAAAACATGATTCATAAAACGAAAGTTGGTAAATTTTAAAATTTATGCTCTGTTAAAGATTTTGCTAAGTGAATGAAAAGGCAAGACAGAGAGATTAGGATAAAATATTTGCAAATCACATATCTGACAAAGGATTTGTATCCAGAATACATAAAGAACTCTTAAAACTTGATAATAAAACACAATTTAAAAATGGGCAAACACAGGACACCTGGGTGGCTCAGTCGATTAGGCAACCAATTCTATTTTAAATTTATTTTTTATTTATTTGAGAGAGAGAAAGAGAGCATAAGCAGTGGGAAAAGGCAGAGGGAGAGGGAGAAGCAGGCTTCCCACTGAGCAAGGAGCCTGATGTGGGGCTCAATCCCAGGACCCTGGGCTCATGACCTGAGTCGAAGGCAGATGCTTAACCAACTGAGCTACCCAGGTGCCCCTAAGCATTCAACTCTTGATTTCAACTCAAGTCATCATTTCAGGGTCCTGAGGCTGAGCCCCCCATCAGAGTCCACGCTGAGCATAGAACCCAAGATTTTCTCTCTACCTCTCCCTCTATCACCCCACCACTCCATGCACTCTATTAAAAAAAAAAATCAATCAGCCAATAAAAATGGGCAAACAGGGGCGCCTGGGTGGCTCAGTGGATTAAGCCACTGCCTTCGGCTCAGGTCATGATCTCAGGGTCCTGGGATCGAGCCCCGCATCGGGCTCTCTGCTCCGCAGGGAGCCTGCTTCCTCCTCTCTCTCAGCCTGCCTCTCTGCCTACTTGTGATCTCTCTCTCTGTCAAATAAATAAATAAAATCTTTAAAAAAAATGGGCAAACAACATGAACAGATACTTCACCAAGGAAGATAAGTGTTCGCAGATAAGGACATGAAAATAAGCTCAACACATCATTAGTCATCAGGAAAACATAAGTTAAAATCATAAAGAGAAACCACTATAGACTTATTAGAATGTCTAAAATAAAATTTACAAATATGAACATTATCAAAATTATATCAAAACAATATGATAACTTTACAGCAACTGAAATCTTGTATCAGCAAGATACAAAAAGTACAGCAACTTTTATAGCAACTGAAATCTTGTATCATTTTGCTGGCCAAAACTGTATAACTACTTAGAAGACAGTTTGGAAGTTTCTTTTATCAAGTAAAGCATACACTTAACCACAAGAACCAGCAACCCCACTCTCAGGTATTACTCACAAAAAATGAGAACGTACGTTCACAGAAAAACCTGAATACAAATGTTTATAGCAGTTTTATATATAATCATCCCAAACTGGAAACAACTCACACGTCCTTCAACAACTGAAGAGATAAACAAATTTTAGTATAGCCATAAAAATGAATACTGTGCAGCAGTAAGGACTACTGATAAAACGAGTAACACTGAAGCATTTCAAATGCGGTTAAGCTACATTAAAGAAGCTAGACTTAAAAAGCTGTAGAGTTGCTAAGGAAATGTTGAAAAACAAAAACAAAACTGGCGGCATCACGTTACCCGATTTCAAGCTTTACTACAAAGCTGTGATCACCAAGACAGCGTGGTACTGGCATAAAAACAGACACATAGACCAGTGGAACAGAGTGGAGAGCCCAGATATGGACCCTCAACTCTATGGTCAAATAATCTTCGACAAAACAGGAAAAGATATTCAATGGAAAAAAGACAGTCTCTTCAATAAATGGTGCTGGGAAAACTGGACAGCGATATGTAGAAGAATGAAACTCGACCATTCTCTTACACCGTACACAAAGATAAACTCGAAATGGATAAAAGACCTCAACGTGAGACAGGAATCTATCAGAATCCTAGAGGAGAACATAGGCAGTAACCTCTTCGATATCAGCCACAGGAACTTCTTTCAAGATATGTCTCCAAAGGCCAAGGAAACAAAAGCGAAAATGAACTTTTGGGACTTCATCAAGATCAAAAGCTTCTGCACAGCAAAGGAAACAGTCAACAAAACAAAGAGGCAACCCACGGAATGGGAGAAGATATTTGCAAATGACAGTACAGACAAAAGGTTGATATCCAGGATCTATAAAGAACTCCTCAAACTCAACACACACAAAACAGATAATCATATCAAAAAATGGGCAGAAGATATGAACAGACACTTCTCCAACGAAGACATACAAATGGCTATCAGACACATGAAAAAATGTTCATCATCGCTAGCCATCAGGGAGATTCAAATTAAAACAACATTGAGATACCACCTAACACCAGTTAGAATGGCCAAAATTAGCAAGACAGGAAACAACGTGTGTTGGAGAGGATGTGGAGAAAGGGGAACCCTCTTACACTGTTGGTGGGAATGCAAGTTAGTGCAGCCACTTTGGAGAACAGTGTAGAGATTCCTCAAGAAATTAAGAATAGAGCTTCCCTATGACCCTGCAATTGCGCTGCTGGGTATTTACCCCAAAGATACAGATGTAGTGAAAAGAAGGGCCATTTGTACCCCAATGTTTATTGCAGCAATGGCTACGGTCGCCAAACTGTGGAAAGAACCAAGATGCCCTTCAATGGATGAACGGATAAGGAAGATGTGGTCCATATACACAATGGAGTATTATGCTTCCATCAGAAAGGACGAATACCCAACTTTTGTAGCAACATGGACGGGACTGGAAGAAATTATGCTGAGCGAAATAAGTCAAGCAGAGAGAGTCAAGTATCATATGGTCTCACTTATTTGTGGAGCATAACAAGTAACATGGAGGACATGGGGAGATGGAGAGGAGAGGGAGTTGAGGGAAACTGGAAGGGGAGATGAACCATGAGAGACTATGGACTCTGAAAAACAACCAGAGGGTTATGAAGGGGTGGCGGGGGGGGGGTGGGGGGGTGGGGTGGGAGGTTGAGGAACCAGGTGGTGGGTAATAGGGAGGGCACATACTGCATGGAGCACTGGGTGTGATGCCAAAACAATGAACACTGTTATACTGTAAATAAACAAATAAAAATAAATAAATAAATTAAAAAAAAAAAGCTGTAGAGTATGTGACTCCATGTACATGACATCCTGGAAAGGGCAAGATTATAGGAACAGAAAACAGATCAGTGCTCATGGAGTTTGGGAGTGGGAGGAAAGATTACATAGGGATGTCCTGCAGAATTTGGGGGGGAGGTGATGGAACTGTGCGATCAGTACTCCTTCCTTAGTTGTGGACCCCCAGCTGACCCCTGAAAATGTGGATAGTACTGAACCCTAAATATCCTGTGCTTTTTCCTATACATGAATATCTATCAAAGTTTAATTTTAAAATTAGGCAGAGTAAGAGATTAACAACAGTAACTAATAATAAAAAAGAACAATTACAGCAATATACTGTAATAAAATTTGTATGAATACAGTCTCTCTCTCTCAAAATATGTTATTGTTCTGTACTCACCTCCTTCTTGTGACGAAGAAAGGTGATAAAAAGCTTACACGAGATGAAGTGAGGAGTGACGTAGGCACTGTGACTTAGTGTTGGCCTGATACCGACCTTCTGATGATACCATAGGCCAGAAGGAGGATCATCTGCTTCCTGGTCATTGTTGATTGTGCAGGTAACTTGAAACCACAAAACTGAAGATAAGGGGGAACTATTGTATCTTGATTCCAGTTGTGGGTATACACCTGTGTGCACTTGTTTCAACTCACAGAATTATACACCAAAGGAGTGAACTAAATTTTAAAAGGGGAACTAAAACAAACAAACAAAAAGAACATCAATTTTTAAAAATATTTTATTTATTTATTTGACAGAAAGAGAGATCACAAGTAGGAAGAGGTAGGCAGAGAGAGGGGGGAAGCAGGCTCCCTGCCGAGCAGAGAGCCCAATGTGGGGCTCGATCCCAGGACCCTGAGACCACAACCAGAACCAAAGGCAGAGGCTTTAACCCTCCAATCACATCATGCTTTGTTGATGGTTTCCCGTTACAAAGTACTAAGTGATAAAGTCCTTGCTAATCTTCCCAGCTCCTATGAATTGTCTCAGAGAACCCTACACCTTTCCTTTAGAATATTTATCATTACCTATAAATACAATTTTTTGTTGATTATCTATTTAGTGTCTGTCAACAAGGATGGTTAAGAATTATTGAATACTTACTAAGCGTGGAATACTGTTCTAAGTGTTTTACATGGATTAATTTATTTAATCCTCGTAACAACCTTAGGGAGTATCACTATTTTTCTAGGTAGAGAAACAGAGGCACAGAGGAATTAAGTAATTTGATGAGGGTCTCATAGCTAGTAAGTGACAGAGAAATGTATCCCAACTAAGTCTTCTAATATAATACCGAATTTAATCCGTGTAATATCTAACATGACTTATAGATGTAGAAACTAAAGCCCAGAGAATTTAAGTAATTTGCATAAGGATACAAAGTTCATGTGTTTTGGTATCAAAATTTAAATTCTAGGTCTTTGTGGGTCAAAAATATAGGCCCTCCTTATCCTTAAGAATCTAGGCTCTGGGTTGAAAATGTATTAAAGGAGGCAAAGATAGGTTTCACTTGTGGAATTTTACTTCTTGTGTAATAAACTGTAATTTGAGCAACAATTTCTAAGGATTATATTCCGCTTGAGAGAGTCTGGGGATGGGAGATGGATGAAGGTCATAACATATCAGCTTGAACCAAGCACAATGTCTAACAAGTTTCTTTTCCTTTCCTTTCTCCAAATGCACACCATTCTGACCTGCATCATTTCTGCTGTTTGCTATTCTAGTTGCAGCACAAACCACAAATCATAGCAAACTGCAGAATTTCTCAATCATTAAGGATTTACAATAGGTTAATTTTAAAATGGACTGCATTTCACAGCTGCAAAGCTTTTGTCTGATTCCTAGACCAAATGAGAAGCCATGAGTGGATTGAAGACCTTTCTGTGGGCACAACTAGCAAAAAGAAAAGGTCATGTGGACAAACAGGCAACTCTGCCAGGTAAGGTGAGGTAATGGCTTACTAAGTAGAGGGCCAAACCTGGTGACATGACATCACTCCCTGCCTGTTTAGTACTAAGCACAACAAGAATTAGAAGCAGATCATGAATTCAGTGCATGCTTGGGATAATAAAAACAATACACAACCAAGGAACACTTCAAAATCAGCCATTTTAAGGAGAAAGCTAAAAGCAAAATGCATGTCTCACACTTTTTTTTTCTTCCTAAACAGTTGTAACTACGATGAAAGACTTAAATGATTTGCTTATTTTTTAAGATGACTGTCCTGTAGCCAATGCAAATAATCCATAAAATATATTTGTCAGATTGAGTCTGATAAATGGGCAGGGGCAGAAGGTGAGGAAGAGAGAGAATTTTAAGCAAGCTCCATGCCCAGTGCATAGGACTTGGTCTCAATACCGTGAGATCATGGCCTGAGCCGAAATCAAGAGTCGGATGCTTAAATGACTAAGCCACCGAGATGCTCCTATTTCCAATCCATTTTATTTTATTTTATTTTTAAGATTTTATTTATTTATTTGACAGATAGAGATCACAAGTAGGCAGAGAGGCAGACAGAGAGAGAGGAAGGGAAGCAGGCTCACTGCTGAGCAGAGAGCCCTATGCAGGGCTTGAATCCAGGACCCTAGGATTATGACCTGAGCCAAAGGCAGAGGCTTTAACCCACTGAGCCACCCAGGCACCCCTCCCATCCATTTTAAACCCAACTATTCACAATGCTCTTTTTGTAGTGTAGAGGCCTCAAGAGATCCACATGAATCAACATGGCAGAGGGCTCAAAGCCAAAAGGCTATGAAAAATGAAAATTTCCTCTCTGTTCTGCCTACCACTTAGAATGCCAACAAAAATGCTGAAGTTCTTCCCTTTTGATCATCTTTTAGACTAAATGCTTTCCTTTAAAAGGACTCAATTTGCTCTAGCAGCACTAATGGGCACGGAAGCCCACAGACCCACACACCTTTGATTCACACAGGGCCTTAGTTTAATAATAATGCTCTTGTGATGACCAGGACCCCTCTGAACAAACAAAGCTTTTCAGGACTCCTTTTTTTGAACTCTAATGTAAACTATGGACTTTATTTAGTAATAATGCAATAATATTGGTACATCAATTATAACAAATGTGTCATTCTAATATAAGATGTAAATAACATGGAGGGAACTAGGGAGCAGTGGGTATGAGAGCTCTGTACTTTTTCTAATAAATTTTTCTGTAAACTTAAAAGTTCTCTTAAAAAATTAGATCTATTTTTAAAAGCTGCTATAAGCAAAATCAAAAGACAGGTGAAAAACTGACAGAAAATATATACAGCATACATTACAGATAAAAATCTAATATCCCTAGTATAGAAAGAATTCTTAAAAACTGGGTAGAGAAATTGGCAATAGATAATTCACAAATAATACATTACTGCCTTTAAACATACAGAAAATTTTTAACCTCACTCATTATAATGACATGCCACTTTTTACCTGTCCCCCCAAATTTTAAATATAATATTCTGCTGCCAAAACCACAGGAAAACAGGTACTCTCATAAATTGCTGGTGATAAGGTAAATTGGTACAATGCTAATGGAGAAAAATTTACAACAGCTAATAAAACTTATAGGGTATTTACCTTCTGACTTAGCAACTTTCACTTCTAGAAATTTACCCTAAAAAAATCTCCAAAAGTATACAAACATATATGCACAAAATTATTCACTGCAGTATTGCTTTTAATTGCAAATTAATGGAAAAACATTATATGCAAAAAAAAAAATCCTAAATCAGGGGCGCCTGGGTGGCTCAGTGGATTAAGCCGCTGCCTTTGGCTCAGGTCATGATCTCAGGGTCCTGGGATCGAACCCCGCATCGGACTCTCTGCTCTGCAGGGAGCCTGCTTCCTCCTCTCTCTCTGCCTGCCTCTCTGCCTACTTGTGATCTCTCTCTGTGTCAAATAAATAAATAAAATCTTAAAAAAAAAATCCTAAATCAGGACTCCTTTCTTAAAAGATTCTACCTCAGGTCAATGCAGACTCTCACTGAGATATTCTGACCTCAGTACCTGTAACCTGCCTTTGCTATGTCCACTCATCCATTTACAGTCATTTTGTACTCCCTGCCATGCACACTACATTCTATTTTTACATATGCTTTCTCAGCAGCTATGTTTCTTCTTCTTTGAGAAAGAAATCTGGAGGTACTGACAAAGGTATTACACAAGTACAGAGTAATAGGACACTGCTTAGATTCCAAGGGTTCTATTTTTTGTCTCTATGCATCCTTTGAAGGATATTCACGATAGATTTATTTCAATCTGCCTCATCAGCTTCAGGTATTGGGCAATCAAAAACTACTCAGAAGATGTTGGAAGTTTGAAAATCATTACAATAAATTATCTGCATCAAGTGTTGTAACTCCCTAAAAACTTTCCTCAAAAAAAATTTTTTTTTGCCCACAACCTACCACAATCCCCTTCCATAAAATCCAATACTTTGGGGCTGATAGGAACATAAGGTCATCAAATCAAATATTTTAATTCTAAAATATTCAAATATTAAAATGCATCCATTATCTCAATTAATGTACTTTTAATGTGTGTGAACATTCATGCACTGAGGAGGTATAAAACCACGAGGAAAGGGAAAATTCATTATTTTCATAACTGGTACACAAAACTTAATGTTTTCATCCAAGATACTTATTTTCTTCAGAATTATTTACTTTTAAAATTATCAACTAAGATTTTTCCTTCAGAGGGAAGGGAAAGAGAGGGAACTAACATTTATTAAACAACTTCTGTGTAGCCAGCACTGTGCAAGGCTCCTTATATACATTATTATCCTTTTATAGTAATAAGGACATAAAGGATCAGAGGATTTCCTTCTTTCAAGGCTATGTTTGGATCTAGCGCTTTCTGTCATAGTGTTTCTTAGTAGTATCAAGGAAATTCAACATACAAGAGGAAAGGAAAATTTTATTACTATTCACTTTAATCAAGAAATTACTGAATAGTTAGAATGGCCAAAATTAACAAGACAGGGAAAAACAAATGTTGGTGCGGATGTGGAGAACGGGGAACCTTGTACTGTTCGTGGGAATGCAAGCTGGAAAACAATGCAAACTCTGGAAAACAGTATGGAGTTTCCTCAAGAAGTTAAAAATAGGGTGCCTGGGTGCTCAGTGGGTTGAGCCTCTTCCTTTGGCTCAGGTCATGGTCTCAGGGTCCTGGGATCCAGCCTTGTGTCAGGCTCTCTGCTCAGCAGGGAGCCTGCTTCCCTCTCTGTCTCTGCCTGCCTCTCTGCCTGCTTGCAATCTTTCTCTCTGTCAAATAAATAAATAAAATCTTTAAAAAAAAGTTAACAATAGAGCTAACCTATGACCCAGCAATTGCACTACTGGGTATTTACTCCAAAGATAGAGTTGTAGTAAAAAGAAGGGTCATATATACACCAATGTTCATATCAGCAATGTCCACAATAGCCAAACTGTGGAAGGAGCTAAGATGCCCTTCAACAGATGAATGGATAAAGAAGATGTGGTTCATATATACAATGGAATATTACTCAGCCATCAGAAAGGATGGATACCTACCATTTGCATTGATATAGATCGAATTGGAGGGTATTATGCTAAGTGAAATAAATCAAGTAGAGACAGACAATTATCATTTGGTTTTACTCAGATGTGGAATATAATGAATAGCGCAGAGGATCATAGGGGAAGGGAGGGAAAACTGAATGGGAAGAAATCATAGAGGGAGAAAAACCATGAGAGACTCTGGACTCTGGGAAACAAACTGAGGGTTACAGCAGGGAGGGGGAGTGGGTATATGGAGTAACCAGGTGATGGGAATTAAGGAGGGCAGGTGATGTGATGAGCACTGGGTGTTACATGCAACTAATGAATCACTGAACACTACATCAAAAACTAATGATGCATTAAATGTTGGCTAATTGAACTTAATAAAAAAAACCTAAAAAACAAACAAGCAAAAAATAACAACAAAAAGAAATTCCTAAATAGCTAGTGGAGTATCCTTTGCAGCCACCACAAACTAAAGGAGACACATGAGCTCTAGTAGGAGGTCATGTTAAGTTTAATGGAACAATGTTCTAAAACAGAAATAAGAAACTCAGGCTGCATGTGAAAAAAACAAACAAACAAACAAACAAAAACAGAAAAAAACCCCACCAATCTCAAGTGCCATGGGTTGGCTAATACCAGTCTGGAGAAAAGAGGTCTGGAAAGAAGTCAGGAGGAACAGAAATCTCAGAAGTACAGAGGGAAAAGATATGGGAAGGAGACAAAGAAAGTTCTAAGTGTCCTAAGCCAGGTCTGTGAAACGAAGATAAAGTGCTTTTCAACTGAGTAATACACAACAAAGAAAGATTTTAGTGATGATTAGAGCTATTTAAATTTCTAGTAGGTTTCAGTGATTTAAAACAGCCTTTTTGGTCCTGGCAACTGGTTTATCTGCTTTTATTTTCAAACGGGTGGGGGTGGGGGGGGGTGATCAGCTGCAAAGAATTATGCATGTACATAAAATGTACAAAAATACTGGCTATTATCTAAAGATTTAGAAGTAATGGATTGCCAGCTTTCAGAGAACAAAACTGTCACAATTCACAACTCCCGAAGATTACATGTGGAACCAGATTAAATTTCTCATTCAGTTCCCCCACCTCCCCACCCTCTCTATCCCCTTAGGTTTTTGTTCTAATCCTGTTCTGGTGAGGATAATGGGAGTGTCTCCTAGTGGGAATAAAGAACAGGAATCAAAACTACATAGGCAGAGAAAACCCTACAGCTTTGGACGTTCAGCACTCAACTGCTCTTCTCAAGCCTTCAGAGAGTATATTCTGAATAAGGTAGCTGTGGTTATCTATTATTTTCTGGGCAATAGCACTAAGTAAGCTACGGCTTCGGCTTCCACTGTGGTGGCCTGATGTGCCAGGAGCATACTTGCTAGGTGATGGTCTGCTCTAGCCGAAGGACAATATAGGAAGGATGTGTGTTTGGGGGGGTTATCCAAAAACGGGAGAACACTATGGAAAAGTAACAAGCTGAGAACACATCATCTGCTTTGTTTGCCAGCTGCCAGCTGTCACAGAAGACACAGTGATAACCTACTAGAACTGTGCTGTGCCCAAAGGCTCCAAATTATCCCCGCTTTAACTGTCTTGCCACCGCACTTCAGATGTTACCACTATTATTTCCACTTTAGCTTTTGGAATATTCCAGGAACACTAGTCCTTCAAATCCTACCATCTAATTGCTGCTAAATTTACATATAGTTACGCATTCCCCCACTTTGATGTTAAATGGATATTCTAGTCCTTTTCTGTCCTTAGGACATGGAAGGGGGATAAGTCCCTGCTTTAACTACTGCACAGCTTGGACTTTTTTTTTTTCCTTTTTTTTTTTTTCCACTTTTTTAAAAATTTATTTTCAGCGTAACAGTATTCATTGTTTTTGCACCACACCCAGTGCTCCATGAAGTGCGTGCCCTCCCTATTACCCACCACCTGGTTCCTCAACCTCCCACCCCCCTCCCCATCAAAACCCTCTGGTTGTTTTTCAAAGTCCATAATCTCTCATGGTTCATCTCCCCTTCCAGTTTCCCTCAACTCCCTTCTCCTCTCCATCTCTCCATGTCCTCCATGTTCTTTGTTATGCTCCACAAATAAGTGAGACCATATGATACTTGACTCTCTCTGCTTGACTTATTTCACTCAGCATAATCTCTTCCAGTCCCATCCACGTTGCTACAAAAGTTGGGTATTCATCCTTTCTGATGGAGGCATAATACTCCATCGTGTATATGGACCACATCTTCCTTATCCGTTCATCCATTGAAGGGCATCTTGGTTCTTTCCACAGTTTGGCGGCCATGGCCATTGCTGCAATAAACATTGGGGTAGAGATGGCTCTTCCTTTCACTACATCTGTATCTTTGGGGTAAATACCCAGCAGTGCAATTGCAGGGTCATAGGGAAGCTCTATTTTTAATTTCTTCAGGAATCTCCACACTGTTCTCCAAAGACAGCCTGGACTTTTACTAGCAGATAAATGCTGTGTAGCCCCACTCCAGGGCCTGCTGATGGCAGAGCAGACGGAAGAATAACCCAAAACTAACCATGAAACATGAACTCTGAGTTTAAAAGGTTGGCAATGGTTTGGCAAGTTAGGGGGAAAAGCAGAGTGAACATTTGGGACTTAAAAAAAAAAAATCTGACATGATAAAAGGAAAAGTAGCTCCTTTTTAGTTATATTTCTTTTTGCCGGTTTTGTTTTTTCGCAATTTTTTTTCTTAAATAACTTTTTAGAAATCAAAACCCAACAGAGAGAACAATTATGTTAATAATGCCAGGAAATTTGTTTGCTTTGTTCAATTGAGCTTCAAAAGCACTTCAGTTGAACATTACATTTGTGATCACAAGTAATGCCTATTCTTATATCCCTTTAAAATGTTTACTTTATTATAGCTTATTATCAATGTGAGTCTGAAATGCAGCACCATGGCTGCTCAATTTCCAGGCCACAATTTTATGATAATCGTATGAAATGTATTCATGTGTCAACAGAACTGTCCAACAATGCCCCAAATGGGGTTGTTAGCTGCTCTTCGGATGGCCACACAGTTCCGTGCTCCATAGCATTAAGAAACTACTCCAAGCAGACAGCTCTTTGAGAATTTTAACTTCGCTTGGAACATTACTATTTTGTTATGCTTAGCTCAGCTTAACTGCTACTATCTCAAAAAACAGGCAAGCTCCTGCAAGAACACTGACCCCAAATACCCAAACATATGAATGGGCTAAACTGGTACTGTTACTTTATTGGTGGGTTTCCCTTTTAGGAAGCCTCCACCTAGTAGAGGGGATAAGACTGAAGAATTCCCCTGAACTTGAGGTTGCCTATTGCATGCCAAAGTAAGAAGGTACCCGAGAGATACAGTCTGTCACCCTGGCATCTCAGAAAGGTGTTAAGGCAACACTTATAATATATGCATATCCAATAACTGGACATGGATGGTGGGTCTAGAGGTGTCCGTCCCTCTCAAGCACTGGTTTCTCTGCAGCACTCTGACCTTCCTCACTTTGGTGATAAGTAGCCTACATTACTGTCTAAGGCAGAGACTGAGATCTCAAGCAACTTTTTCCTGATTCAGCATTTTTTTTCTTTTTTCTTTTTTAAATTTTTATTTATTTATTTGACAGAAAGCTGTGAGGCACTGTCTGACAAGGCAATTGAAAGCAGAGGGGGTTCAGTTATTTTTCTGGAAAAACTGGAAGACACACGTGTGCAAGTTATGCTGGGAAAGTATTTTAAGCTTCAGACTGGTTTTACATGGTCGTGAGTACCAGTGACAGAGAAATC
This sequence comes from Meles meles, assembly GCF_922984935.1. Taxonomy (NCBI): domain Eukaryota; kingdom Metazoa; phylum Chordata; class Mammalia; order Carnivora; family Mustelidae; genus Meles; species Meles meles. Next base: position 73,897,647 of record NC_060066.1, read on the forward strand.
AGTTCTTGCCATAGCAACAAAAGGGAGGCTTTGAGTAAAGGCAGCAGGCTCACAGAAGAAAAAAACCCACTGCAAACGGAAGATTTGGAGCATAACAGTTGATGCTTTTTGCCTTCTTGGCTGTATTCAAATAAGTAAGTAGAATCATATTCAAATATTTAGGATCACAAGAACAATGTATGAATTTAAAAGTGATAAAGGGTAAGTCTGTAGGTCCTTTAAATATACAAAACACTACCATTACTATATTCTGCCTTAAGAAAAACATAGAAGAATTAGCACTCCCCCTCATTAAAAACAGAAAAAAATAGGAACACAATGTCCGTGAGTGAAAGTACTGTACTTTTCCAGGAGGATGTAGAGACACCTTTAGGCCCTGCTGGCAAAGCTTATTGATATATATAATTAGTTGCAAATTAACATCACTGCCTTAACAAGTTTAATTACCTAATTTTCCCTATAAATCCTGGCAGTTAAGTTATTGGCAAGTTAAAAAAAAATAGAAGCTGTAAGAAAGGAACTGTCAGAATCTGACTGAGAAATGACAGCTGACAGCAAATCACCAACTACAAAAGCAAAGTAATCTTGGATCACTTTCCCAGGCAGTAGCTGGCTTAAGAGACATTAACAATTCCTAAGGCCATCACTTTATTTTCTATTTTTTTTTAAGATTTTATTTATTTATTTGACAGACAGAGACACAAGTAGGCAGAGAGGCAGGCAGAGAGAGAGAGGGAAGCAGGCTCCCCGCTGAGCAGAGAGCCCGATGCAGGGCTCGATCCCAGGACCCTGGGATCATGAACTGAGCCAAAGGCAGAGGCTTTAACCCACTGAGCCACCCAGGCACCCCAGGACATCACTTTATTAAAGTACAAGCTAACAGCCTGAGATGACACTCGAAATAAAAGTTATATAAATTGCAAAGCACGTTAAGAAGGTAGGGATACTTCAAATATATCAAAAGAAGAAATTAACTTAAATGCTTGCTTTAAAAAGCCATATGGGAAATATTTCACTAAATGATGATGACATTGGGTAAGTGAAGACTTTACTGTCTCACACTTCTTTTTTTTTATTTTTAACTGTTTATTTATTTGAGAGAAAGAGAGAGAGAGAGAGAGAGCATAAGCATGAGCAGGGGGGAGGGGCAGAGGAAGTGGGAGCAGCAGACTCTTGGCTGAGCAGGGAGCCCGATGCAGGACTCGATCCTAGGATCCCAGGATCATGACCTGATCAGAAGACAGATGCTTAACTGACTGAGCCACCTCTTGCACTTCTATAGAGCTCACTCTTTTCAATGCATTGTTGTATGGGCCGATTCCCTTGAAATACTTGATCAATTTTCTTGAATGAAAAATTTAAGCCAGCAATATTTACACAAAAACAGTGTTGTAAGGACATAGAAAGTGGGCTTAGGAAGTCAGAAAAACCTGGTTTCCAATGCCAATTATATTATTTACTGGTTGCCTGACCAAGGGTAAGTTATTTAACCTCTCTGTGTCTCAATTTTCTCATCTGTAAATACAAATACCTACTTTATTAAGATTGCTATAAATATTAGAAGGTATAATATATGCTGGGCATATAATATGTGCTCAGTAAAAATTATTTCTTTTTGCTATTTATAAAATACTTTATTTTTAGTCATACCCAGAACAATTAAAATCATGTTACAATTCCATTAATTACAGAGCTGTTTCTTTTAATTATCATTGATCGTAATAACATGAACATTTACTTTTGAAAATAATGTCAAAAGTCACCATTTCTAAAAAAGGATAAATATCAAACCAGAAACATGCAAATTCTACTACTAGACAGTATATATCACTACAGTATAGGTTTCTGCTTCTGGACTAACCTGTAGAAATAATGAAAAAAATGTTTAATGAAAATAGTACACTATAGGAAGTAGGTACTTGGAATTATGTATTATTCACAAGTAATTATTATTTATGGGTGCCTGGGTGGCTAAGTCAGTTAAGTGGCTGCCCTTGGCTCAGGTCATGATATCAGCATCCTGACATCTGGCCCCACATTGGGGTCCCTGTTCAGCAGAGTGTCCATTCCTCCCTCTCCCTCCACGGCTTCTCCTGCTTGTGCTCTCTCACTCGCACTCTCTCTTTCTCTCAAAAAAAAAAAAAAAAAAGTCTTTCAAAAATTATTATTTATTTTTAACTCAATCATAGGTTCTTGATGCTACATTTTAAAAGTTACAATTTTGAAGATAACTCCTTGAAAAAGCTGTGAATGTAACAATAAAGGGTAATTATCACCTTCCATGCTAGAAAGGGTATAATGAACTAATTTCTTTTTCACAATAAAAATCTGCAGTGAACAAACTTGAACCAATCACTTTGTTGTCTTTTTCCAGAATACAATTCTCCCCTGAAAAATATGTCTAAGAGACTTAGGCTTAGTCTTAATTTCTCAAGACACAAAAAAGAGATGAAAATAATTGAAACAACCATACCAAGGCAGGCTCTTCCATGACTTGAACTGTCAGATTCAAAGATAGAACTAGCCATATTAAGAAAAGTTCTCCAGTGCATCCACCTCTTGTCTCAAATAATTGCTCAACCTGAGCAGCAACACAATATCAGAAACAACTAAGAGAAACATTAATCTGAACTGTTTTTATATTGGCTCCATTTGTTTCTCTTAGAGATGAACACTTCAAATAATATGAAGAGGATTTAAAAAGATTTTACTACCTGATAGTTATGACTTTACGAATCCAGGACCCTTTCGTCACTGCCCATGTCAGTGACTTTTATTATTAGTTTCTTGAGCTGGGGCTAAAGAAGTCATTTGGAAAAGTGACATGAATTGTCAGGAAAATGTCAGTTCTTTATGCTGAACCTGGTCCTCAACATTTTAATGTTTCTCTAAAAAGGTATTAGTTGTCTTGTTCCAACTTAGAAATTCTTAAAATGGTCTGTACAGTCTTGCTTTAGTATGGTTGGATTTTTAAAAAATTCTCTAATACAATTTACCTCTTCAACAATATTTCCTGTTAGTTTCTTACATAAGCCTTTGCTCTTATATACAAGGCAAGTCTTTATGGTTTCACAGCTTTGCATTTTCTACTTTCCTGAATCACATGTCATCCTTCTATCCCTACAGGGGCTAAAGAGAAAAAAGTCAAAGACAAACACCTTCTGACACACACATATCCTGCTATTCACCTAATGGGTAGGACATCACAATTTGCACTTCTTTTGTAAATCCTAACTCAACTGCCTCAGTCCACAGTTCTTCGACTTTTGACATTTATAGCTAATTTCAAGCATTTGACATATCATATCCTACACTTGAGTTCTTCATTATCTCTTTTCAAAGTAATTTCTTCCATTTCACTGGCCAGACTATAAATAAGTTGCGGGCAGATAAAGTATCTTTTTTTTTTTAAGATTTTATTTATTTATTTGATAGAGATCACAAGTAGACAGAGAGGCAGGCAGAGAGAGAGAGAGAGGGAAGCAGGCTCCCCGCTGAGCAGAGAGCCCGATGCGGGACTCGATCCCAGGGCCCTGAGATCATGACCTGAGCTGAAGGCAGTGGCTTAACCCACTGAGCCACCCCAGGCGCCCCAGATAAAGTGTCTTATTAATCTTTTTATCCCCAGGTTTCCACCAAAATACCGTGTGTGTGTGCGCACGCGCTGAACTAATGTTCGTTTTTGACTAGCAGATAAGTTTTGAGATATATAATGGACAAGAGAATAGTCTGTATAGTCAAGGGAACAGGGAATTGCAAACATCAAAGAAGTGGAAGTTAGGGAAAATAAAGTTACAATGGGATGGGAAAGGCTGATGAGAGGAACTTACATTTGTTACAGTGGGCAGCAGGAAGCCATGTTGGTGGTAAAAATGAAAAAAAAAAAAAACGAATGCAAGGTAAACATATTAAAGGTTCTGAAGGCCATAAAAAGGAGACCAAATTTAGAGAGTGTCAAAATGTCTAAAATAGAGACTATATAGGAGTGTAAGGTTGTTGTTTATTTTAGAGATTTTATTTTATTTATTTGACGTACAGAGATCACAAGTAGGCAGAGAGGCAGGCAGAGAGAGGGGGAAGCAGGCTCCCTGCTGAGCAGAGAGCCCTATGTGGGGCTCAATCCCAGGACCCTGAGAGCATGACCTGAGCAGAAGGCAGAGGCTTTAACCCACTGAGCCACCCAGGTGCCCCTTGTTGTTGTTTTTTTAAATGGGGGTGGGCAGAGGGCTAAAGAGAGGGAATTTTAAGCAGGCTCCATGCCCAATACAGAGGCTGTCATAGGGCTTGATCTCACAACCTGAGATCATGAAACCCATGAGATCATGACCTAAACCAGAATCAAGAGTCAGACACTTAACTGAATGAGCCACCCAGGTGCCCCAGGGAGTGTAAGGTTTTAAGGAGTAAAGTGAGAAAGACAACCACAAGTTATTCAGGAGAGACAAATGTTAACTTGTTCTGGCTAAAAGAACAAACACAGCCTCGAGGAAGGTAGATCTGCTAAGGACTACCACCAAGTCAGATTCCCAAAAAGGAGTGGAATTCCAAAGAAAAGACTTTTCCTTATTTTTTTTTTCTCCCAAATCATAATTTCTCTGATTTCATTGATTTAATAAATTATTCGGGCCAGTAAAAGCATTTGAAAATCAACATCAGACTTGGGATTTTACTTGTTATATGTAAGAATCACTCCTGTAAGAGCCTGGGGTCTATATCTCTTAACAGGATACAATAGAATGGAATAGTTCATCACCAGTAATAACTTAACCCTCACCGATATATATTACCTTTTCCCTGAATGGCTCCATGTCACTCCAGAAACCTCCAGTTCATGACATCTAATGACCTGTACCATATACATGTTTCCTTATTTCATTCATCCTTTTGCTAAACCAAAACCACCCTGAGAGTATCTCCTTGCTTATTCTCACAGTCACTGTCTTTTACATCTTCCAATTACCCTGTGCTATGCAACCAACCTACTCATCTTGAAACTTAAAAAACATCTGTTCCTTCTCCTTGCAATTCTGCTATAATTCTTTTTGCAGCTAAAATCAGCCCTGAGTCATCAAAATGCCTCCAAGATACACTGATCTTGAAAAACATTTAAATGTTTTAATTATAGCTATTCTCACAAAGAAAACTCAACTTTGAGCCAGACAGTGAGGAACCGTTTATCACTATATCTAGCAAAACTGCCACACCTAGTTGAAAAAAAAACTCGCAAATGCGATATTAACTTTTTCTTTCTAAGCTATTCAGAGCACTCAGAATCTCAGTTGGTTTGTTTATATACTTGATTTTCTACCAGCTGATTCTTTCTTAAAGAAATAAAATAGATTTTCAGAGACTGTTTCAAATTAATAACCATACAATACTTTTACCCAAATCTCTTGAATACTAAGAAGTAATAAAGGTAAAATAAAAAGCATTTCATATCAAAGAAAAATAATAAGTAGGATAGGCCCTTCTAAAAATGATGGCTGAGGGGAAATATATGACAAAATAAACTTCAAACTAGATGCTTTGGGAACAGAAAGAAAAATACTTCATAACGAAATCAGAAGATATTATAATTAGAAGCCTTTTAATATCTCAGATTCACAAATGTTCCCAATACAAGAACTCACAGCACTTGCTATTAACAACTAATGGACATAAACACTCAATATTGACTCAATAGCAGAGGTGAGATTATAACTTTGAGTTCTTTATACTCCTTTCTCTTTTTGTGTAAATAAACCATAATGACTCTCTGTTTTGATCCTTGTGGTGAAACCATAATTTCTTTTGGGCAAGTCACTGAGTCCAGCCAGTGTCTTAACTAGTATCAATTACAGAGAGAATTTGGCCTACTATACAAGTAAAACTCAGAAGGACTTCAAGGACTATCGTATTGTATATCGTATACAATAATAATGCAACATAAATAGTAACTAAAGAGTATACACTAAATACTAGACACTAAAATAACATTCCAGAGAAGGTTGCAAAACATAACTGTACTACCTGTTGGCAGTATAATCTTGGGTTTTCACTCAGCCTTCTAGGTCTTCCTAATCTGTAAAACTGGAAATGCTGAAAGTACATATACCTTTGCTTGAGAATGATTTAGAACAGTGCCTGGCATACATGGCTCAACAGATGTTGGCTATAATAGTATCTTTTTTTTTTTTCATGACAAAGTTTTCAAATATTGACAAAGAAGCAAAAGAAGAAAAAAGATGAAATATCCAAAGAGATACATATGGTGCTAACATTTGGTGATACAATGAGAAAAATTATTACACATTAGGGATATGTTACATTTAAATATTCTTTTACATTATTTGTTTTTAAAACAAAAAAAGTTTTACATTAAATGAATTTTCTACTAGATAACTTCTTTTATTAACTAAGACTTAGAACATCGAATCTGATTCTAAAATATTGCCATCTATTGAGAAAAAATTATATAGTTAAATAACCCAAAATGTAATTTTATGAATCTACCTACACAGATTCTGAATAGATTTTTTTTAAAGAATGTATATATAATATACATACATACATACATACTGATATTTTGACTAAGATTTAAGTCTTAGAAGAAAACTTAATGAAAAGTATTTTAATCTCAGAAGCAACATCATTATTTTAACAGATGAATGATCACCTGTGAAACTATTTCTTGGGTATCAAAAATGCTCTGATCTGGTGATACCACAGAAAGAAATTAAATACTAATACTTAAAATATTTTAGTAAAACTGTAAATATTCAAATGATACCTCAATGCTGACCTGTATTTGTAATGTTAAACTTACATTTCTAATAGTTTCTCCAAACCTTATCTTTCATTACATTTAGCATTACTTGTGAATTTCTTAAACTACAAACTTGTCATTTTTACTTACAGGCAAATAATTCTACAGATAATAAAATTTTGGGATACGAACAAAATGAACACTTAGCTCACTATTTAGAAAAGCTATTTTAAGAGATTATTAGATTTACTTGATTATATTTTGTATTCCTCTTTTAGAAGATTAGAAGATTCTTCCTTATCCATGCCCCACAGTATTTATTTATGACAGGATGTCACTTAATGCAGTAGTCTCAAACTTCTGAAGATACTCAAGGTAGCAGCTTTAATACTGCTGATTAAAATTTTGGCAATATTTATTGACTTGTATTATCTGGTCTCAGAGTTTGTTACAGTTCTTGAAGAGCGAACAAAGACAACACCAACCTGGAGCTTTCCAAACTGCCTGATTCATGGTCATGGATACCTGAAATGGGTCTTTACTGTATTCTCTGCAATTGTTTATTTCAAACTTTATTAGGGAAGAAGACATGTGAATATTCCTTCATAACTGTCTACTGGAAAAATTATTTTTCTCCTTTTGTGGCAATAAAGTAAAATATATAATTTCTAGATGTCTCACAAAAATCTAAATCAGAAACTGGAATTATTTGAAATATGAATTTAGCAATAGTAATTTCAGATGTAATCTTCTGTATTGAAATGGTTATCAGTGCTTTTGAAATTCAAGCCAGACAACTACTTCTATTTAGAAGAAAATATTGGTAGGAAAAAATACAAGGGGATAAGAAGTTCTATGTCATTTCCTTTCACCAAAATAGGAGGTCCACTGCATTATAAATACCTAAACAGCCATGTTTACTTCCTTGAGAACACTTCAAAATTACTAAAACAACTATTTTTTTTCTCCAAACCATGTTTAATAAGAACTAAGCTTTGATATGTCTGGTTTTTATAAATTAATTTATTTATTTTCAGCATAACAGTACTCATTGTTTTTGCACCACATCCAGTGATCCATGCAATTCGTGCCCTCTCTATTACCCTCCACCTGGTTCCCCAACCTCCCACCCCCCACCCCTTCAAAACCCTCAGGTAGTTTTTCAGAGTCTGTAGTCTCTCATGGTTCATCTCCCCTTCCAATTTCCCACAACTCCCTTCTCTTCTCCATCTCCCCATGTCCTCCATGTTCTTTGTTATGCTCCTGATATGTCTGGTTTTTAACAAAAACTAGAAGATGCTAAAATAATTTTCAACATTCTTCTATAAAGTGTCTGGCTCAAGAGAGACTGAAAATCACTGGAATTTCCAGCTAAGAAAAGTGCTAAATTTCTTAATTGGAAAATAATTTGAGAACTATATTTAAAATGTTCTCAGAGTAATGTATTCATAAAATCTACATTTCAAATAAAGCTACTGATGTTAATAATTTATAACCACAACCTTAAATTAGAAAATAAAATTAATTTATACTGCCTCAAAGATATCCCAACTCAAGATGTAATATATATTAGAAAATAAAGTTTTAAGGTAGTAAATATGTATGTAATTACAGCCAGAGTTTTAAATACTTTGATGACCTTCATAGCAAATACTTAATGGCTAAAAACAAACAAACAAACAAAAAAGAGAAAAAAAAAACACAAAACCAAGCTCTTAGAGAGAAGAGACCTGTGGTTGCCAGAGGCAGGGTGGGAGTGGGTGAAATGGGTGAAGGAGTGAAGGAGGCCAAAGGTACAAACTTCCAGTTATAAAATAAATAAGTTATGGGGAGGTAATACACAGCATGGTGACTATAGTTAATAATACTGCATTGCACATTTGAAAGGTGCTAAAAGAATAGATCTTAAAATTAAGAAAAAAAGAGATTTTATGATTATGTATAGTGATGGAGGTGATGATTATTTCACAATGTATGCAAATACCGAATCACTGTTGTACAATTAAAACGAATATAATTTCATGTTAGTTATACCTCAGTAAACAACAACAAGAACAAATGGTAACAGACACCTATTTACTGCTTTTATGTCTCAGGCACTGGGCCAAATGCTGAGGATCTGAAAGCACACAAGATACCACCCAACTCCACAAGGCTTATAGTCTTGTGGACGGGTTTTCTAAGACAGAAAGATAAGAACACTAAGCCTGAAACATGTGTGACTACAGATAGACGACCCTAAGTGTTGCTAAATTTTGCCAATAACATTGCCAAAACCACCTTGGTAAAAATGGCATGAGAACCACGACTATGGAATGCTTTGGGAACTTTCTGGAACCCTAGTCTGCAATCACTATGTGACTTGTTAGTAAACAATGCATGACTCTCCAGAAAGTTACAACCTGGGCTCACCTAAAAGCCCCCCAGGAACCCTGCAGCACTCTGGCGATGAGCATGCAGGACAAAAGTTGTCAGCCAACTTGAAAGCTATTTATTGCATAGAAGTACAAAGACTTTTAGCTTCCATGAGGGTTTGTGTTTTTCTCAAACCTTCTTTCACTCTTTGAATCTGTTTTCAATAAAAGGGAAACCTTTTTTCCTTCCCTTATTATGACATATGAGACACTGAAAATTTGCCTCTTCATTTACAGTATTATGGAACATTTAGCCATTATCCAGTGAATACGCTGCACAAATCTAGATTTGATTCCACTGTTTTCTCTCAATTTCTCACCCATCTCCATTTCTTTCTGATCTTTTCCCTAGGGGAGATGTTACCTTTATTTCTTTCTCTATCCTCAAAGCACATGAAATCACTTGGAAGACTGAGTAGGCGTGGAAGGCTCCCTTCTCTTCTTGAGAATTAGAACTTTTTTTCAAAACAGAAAATAGCTTTAGTGGGCTCCATAAAACATCTTAATTCATTTCTCATTTATCTTTTCCTATGCTTTCCTCCTCCCTCTTCCCAGCAATTATGGCATCTTCTCATTTTCTTCACCCGCCAGAGCCAGTCAGAGGGCTGTCATCAACTCCGGCAGGTAAGCGTCCTCATTACCATCTGCACTGCATCAGTGTGGCAGTCTCCTAGCAGAAGCGCAAAGCAGCATTACCTGGACAAGTCCTACTCTGCAGCAATGCTTGCCAAACTGAGTCGTGACCCATCTTCCAAGAGAGAAGTTAATTTAGTAGGTGAAGACTGGCATTTAAAAACGAAATCAACAGAAAAAAAAACAGAAGAGAATGGAAAATAACAGTTATCGCATCATGCTTTTGAAATTTTGGTTTACCCTGTGTGTGTATAAATACATGTATGTGTAGAGAATCTCAATGGAAATATATTTCTTACCTTTCTACAGGTCATGGTCAAAAGTCTGGAAGCCACTAAACTAAAAGAGTCAGTTCTAAGGACTGTATCTTTATCTGATGTAATATTCCAGATATTTTAGAAATTTAAAATATGTATGCTAAATATTTCCTTTCAGTAAGAAGTGTTGATCTAATAAATCTATTATTTATTTTCTAAATTCAAGTATTTTCTAAAAGATCATCAGTCAGTAAAGAGGTCAAATCAGTTTTCCTAGTGTTTTTCAGTCTTTTCATAACTGAGAATCCCCAAACAAATACTTCACCTTTAAATTTAATGCATGTCTCCAAAGGCAAAGGAAACAAAAGCAAAAATGAACTTTGGGACCTCATCAAGATAAAAAGCTTCTGCACAGCAAAGGAAACAGTCAACAAAACAAAGAGGCAACCCACGGAATGGGAGAAGAATTCACAAATGACACTACAAAGGGCTGATATCCAAGATATATAAAGAACTCCTCAAACTCAACACACACAAAACAGATAATCATGTCAGAAAATGGGCAGAAGACATGTACAGACACTTCTCTGAAGAAGACATCCAAATGGTTAACAGAGACATGAAAAAATGTTCATTATCATTAGCCATCAGGGAAATTCAAATCAAAACCACAGTGAGATACAACCTTACACTAGTTAGAATGGCCAAAATTAACAAGACAAGAAAAAACAAGTGTTGGAAAGGATGTGGAGAAAAGAGAACCCTCTTACACTGTTGGTGGGAATGCAAGTTGGTGCAGTCACTTTGGAAAACAGTGTAGAGATTCCTTAAGAAATTAAAAATAGAGCTACCTTATGACCCTGCAATTGCACTACTGGGTATTTACCCCAAAGATACAGATGCATTGAAAAGAAGGGCCATATGTACTACAATGTTCATAGCAGCAGTGGCCACAATCACCAAACTGTGGAAAGAGCCAAGATGCCCTTCAGTGGACGAATGAATAAAGAAGATATGGTTCATATATACTATAGAATATTACGCCTCCATCAGAAAGGATGAATACTCAACTTTTGTATCAACATGGACGGGACTGGAGGAGATTATGATGAGTGAAGTAAGTCAAGCAGAGAAAGTCAATTATCATATGGTTTCATTTACTTGTGGAACATAAGAAATAATGTGGAGGACATTAGGAGAAGGAAAGGAAAAGTGAATTGGGGGAAATCAGAGGGGGAGATGAACCATGAGAGACTGTGAGACTCTGAGAAACAAACTGAGGGTTTGGGGATGAGTGAACCTGGTGGTAGGTATTAAGGAAGGACCACATTGCATGGAGCACTGGGTGTGGTGCATAAACAATGAATCTTGGAACACTGAAAAATTTTTTAAAAATAGAATTTAATCTACCTTTAAATTTAATCTACCCTAAAAATTACAACCTACAAGCTATTAGCCATCTCAAAAATGTGTGTCAGTAACAAATGACAATCTGAACTCAATATACTTTAAAAAAAATTCTACTTTTTTAATAGAAAAAAGTCTGAGGGAATGGTATGAAGTTCCAAATATGATTTCAAAAATGAAGAAGAGATCACTATTTCTTTACGTCTATTGCATATGCATATGAATGCAAACACCAACACTGTATTTCCTTGGCTGTGAAGAGATTTTTAAAGCTTCAAGCTCAGAAAGCTTAAGAAAATGAGACTGACAGATGGCACCGAGGTCCTCAGCAAGGATGGGACCAGGATCTGAGGCAGGGAATAATTTACCTGTACTGATCTTAAAATAAGTGCCTCAGACTATGGTTATATTGCTTACTTTTCACATACAGATGCTACATTGAATTCATAGTTAAAATATAGAGGACATTTCTGAGCCATTCTGTAGTGTCAAAGTGGAAACTGGTTCTGACTCAGCCTCACAGCCTCTCAAACTTCTTGGGCTGTCAGAACTGAAAGAGGCAACGAATACCAATCCCTGCGGGAAGGGACAGCCCTATGGCCTTGAGTCTTTCCATAAAAACCCCTGAGTTGATTAAAAGGGATGTTGACAGGCTTCAGTCCTTCTTGGTTTTATGGATTCTGGCTGCTAAGTGGAGCCTTAAGGACTAGAAGCCTGTAAGAATAGCATTAAGATTTTTATTGGATTGTAAGGTGTTCCAGAAGACAAAACAGAATAATACTCATAAAATGTAAACTATCATTTAAACTTAACATGTCTATAAAAATAAGCTAGGAATAACAGAATTTATATACACACAATTAATATAAAGGTATTATGTGAAGATATATTGAAATACCATCCCCTGCCCCCAAACAGGGCCTTCTGAGAAACTTCTGACCACTTGAAATCATACAAGTAAGAATTAAGTAAAATTTTACTTTAATCAAAGCTCCCTTTTTAATTTCAAAGACTGCATATGAAGGTATAATGAACTATGTCTCTTGAGAAAACTTAAGTCACATAGAGCCTGGTATATTTAGAACCTTAATCTCAATAAAGTTAAAAGAAGTTAGTCTTGATACCGGTTGAGACCTGATTTGTGACCCAGGATGTGATCTATTCTGGAGAAGGTTCCATGTGCACTAGAGAAGAATGTGTATTCTGTTGCTTTGGGATGAAATGTTCTGAATATATCTGTGATGTCCATCTGGTCCAGTGTGTCATTTAAGGCCTTTATTTCCTTGTTGATCTTTTGCTTGGATGATCTGTCCATTTCAGTGAGGGGAGTGTTCAAGTCCCCTACTATTATTGTATTATTATTGATGTGTTTCTTTGATTTTGTTATTAATTGGTTGATATAGTTGGCTGCTCCCACGTTAGGGGCATAGATATTTAAAATTGTTAGATCTTCTTGTTGGACAGACCCTTTGAGTAGGATATAGTGTCCTTCCTCATCTCTTATTATAGTCTTTGGCTTAAAATCTAATTGATCTGATATAAGGATTGCCACCCCAGCTTTCTTCTGATGCCCATTAGCATGGTAAATTGTTTTCCACCCCCTCACTTTAAATCTGGAGGTGTCTTCGCGTCTAAAATGAGTTTCTTGTAGGCAACATACTGATGGGTTTTGTTTTTTTATCCATTCTGATACTCTGTGTCTTTTGATTGGGGCATTTAGCCCATTAACATTCAGGGTAACTATTGAGAGATATGAATTTAGTGCCATTAGTAGCCTGTAAGGTGACTGTTACTGTATATTGTCTCTGTACCTTTCTGATCTACTACTTTTAGGCTCTCTCTTTGCTTAGAGGACCCCTTTCAATATTTCCTGGAGAGCTGGTTTGGTGTTTGCAAATTCTTTCAGTTTTAGTTTGTCCTGGAAGCTTTTGATCTCTCCTTCTATTTTCAATGATAGCCTAGCTGGATAGAGTATTCTTGGCTGCATGTTTTTCTCGTTGAGTGCTCTGAATATATCATGCCAGCTCTTTCTGGCCTGCCAGGTCTCTGTGGATAAGTCTGCCGCCAATCTAATATTTTTACCATTGTATGTTACTGATTTCTTTTCTCGGGCTGCTTTCAGGATTTTCTCTTTGTCACTAAGACTTGTAAATTTTACTATTAGGTGACGGGGTGTGGACCTATTCTTGTTGACTTTGAGGGGGGTTCTCTGCATCTCCTGGATTTTAATGCTTGTTCCCTTTGCCATATTAGGGAAATTCTCTCCAATGATTCTCTCCAATAGACCCTCTGCTCCCCTCTCTGTTTCTTCTTCTTCTGGAATCCCAATTATTCTAATGTTGTTTCGTCTTATGGTGTCACTTATCTCTCGAATTCTCCCCTCATGGTCCAGTAGCTGTTTGTCCCTCTTTTGCTCGGCTTCCTTATTCTCTGTCATTTGGTCTTCTATATCACTAATTCTTTCTTCTGCCTCATTGATCCTAGCAGTGAGAGCCTCCATTTTTGATTGCACCTCATTAATAGCTTTTTTGATTTCAACTTGGTTAGACTTTAGTTCTTTAATTTCTCCAGAAAGGGCTTTAATATCTCCAGAGAGGGTTTCTCTAATATCTTCCATGCCTTTTTCAAGCCCGGCTAGAATGTTCAGAATCGTCATTCTGAACTCTTGATCTGACATAGTACCAATGTCTGTGTTGATTAGGTCCCTAGCCTTCGGTACTGTCTCTTGTTCTTTTGTTTGTGGTGATTTTTTCCGCCTTGTCATTTTGTCCAGATAGGAGGATATGAAGGAGCAAATAAACTACTAATAGGGTGGCAAAGACCCCGGAAAAATGCGCTGTAACCAAATCAGAAGAGACCCCAAATTGTGGGGGGGGGGGAAGGGGATAAAAAACAGGTTCTGAAAAAAAAAAAGAAAAAAAATTTAAAAAATAAAACAAATAAAAAAATATAAAAAAGAAAGAAAAAATATATATATTTAGATGAACTAGTCAAAAAACGTTAAAAAAGAAAAGGGTAAAAGTTTTTAAAAAAATTTAGCAGAAGAAGAAAAAAGAAAAAAGAAAAAAAATTGAAAAAAGAAAAAATAAATAAAAAATTGAAAAAAGAAAAAAAAAATTGAAGTAGCCGCAAGACTAGTCTTGAATGAGGGCGAAATCTGCTTCATTTATAACATAAAACATTAGCAATGGATATGTGAGGCAATTGCTTTTTGACTCTGCATGACAACTCTTTAGAATATGATCACTGTTTTATTTATTTAGTTTATTAGTTTTATTTTAGGATAAAACAAGAGATAATCACTTATGTTTAAAATCAAGTTCTTCAGGTGACCAACTTCCCCTAAAAACTTATGTTTTCAATACCTATTTGGCTAATTGATTGACAAATTTAGAAAAACATGTTTTATTCACTTTTTAAGGTTCTTAATTTGGAGTCCTTAAATGCCCTTAAAGAGGGTCCATGAGCCCTCTGATATTACCAGTAGAAGTGCATGTATTTTTCTAGAGAGAGAGTCCATAGCATTCATAGGATTCTGAAAGTAATTAATGATCTAAGAAGAGAGTCACTGCCCTGGGTGAAAGTTGCATACAAAAGGACTGAGCCAGATAATATATGGAAGATGTTAAGAGATAAAGGTAAGTTGGAATAATTTCCCCTAAAAACAGTGCAACCTGAAACGAGAATGAAGATGTACTAATCTAAGACTATTTAATAAAATCATGTTGTCATATTTGGGCCTTTAGGGCTTGGAAAAGAAATTAGAAAAGGTGGATAATAATGGAAGAATGTATATGTAAGAATGGTTGTAATGCAGAGGAGCAAGATGGCGGAGAAGTAGAAGACCTAAATTTTGGCGGGTCCCAGGAATTCAGCTAGATAGTTATCAAGCCATTCTGAACACCTACAAACTCAAGAGGAGATGATAGAAAAGAACAGCAGCAATTAGATGAACAGAAAAGCAACCACTTTCTAGAAGGTAGGATGTGTGAAGAAGTGAATCCAAGGCTATATTTGGGAAGAGAGCTATGAGGGGAGGGAGCCTCAGTCAGCTGGCTCCCGGCAAGTGAGAGAACAGCAGAGCACAAATCAGAACTTTTTATAAGTCTGTTCCACTGGGGGACATCGCTCCAGTGGCTAAGCAGGGGTGGAACCCTCACTGGGACAGTGTGGTCTCAGGACCCTCAGGGTCACAGAAAGACCAGGGGTGTCATAGATTGGCAGAGTTCCCAAGTATCAGAGTGGGGAAGCCAACTGCAAAGACGGAGCCAAGTTGTGGGCTCTCAGCTTGGGATTGCCATAAACCGTGATCCCGGGCACAGCTGGGCCACCACTCTTTAAGTAGGGACCCCACGAGTGGCAGATCAAGGACAGACCCCTCTTCCTACCCCAGGAGGAGTAGCACGGGAGCACAGCACAGGAATCTGCTGGGTTTGGAGACTCCAAATGGGGTCATGTGCCAGAGATAGAAATGCTCGATAACAGGCCAGGTGAGCATAGAGAGCAGCCACAAACCAGGGAGATAAGGAAGGATTGACTGCTTTTCTCTGAGGACTCATTTAGGAATGAAGCTCCAAGTTCTCTGGGGCCAGAGAATGGGAAGACACCATTTTCATTCTCGTTCTCCAAAGCTGTAGGGAAAGCATTTAGGGAATGAAAGCTACCAAGAACAAACCCAAACAGATTGCTTAGCCTGGCCCCTGGCAGGGGCAGTGCAATTCCATCTGGGCAAAGACATTTGATAATCACTACAACAGACCTCTCCCACATAAGATCAGCAAGAATATCCAGCCAAGACAAGTTTACTAATCAATGAGAACTGTAAACCTCCAGTGCTACCAGAATGCAGCACATAGAATTCATGTCATTTTCCCCATGATCCTTTAGTCTTTCAAAGTTAATTTTTAAAATTATCTATTTCTTTTTCTGTTTTTTTTTCTTCTTCTCTTTTTCAACCAAAATTTTACCAATTCCTTTCCTGAAATCTTTTTAATTTTCATTTTTATACTCATATTTTATCTCTTCATTGTTCTTAACCTTATTTTTTAAATATATATGTTTTTCTTTCTTTAAATTTTGGAACACAGTTTCATGCAATGGAACAAAATGTACATTAATCTAGTGTATGGCTTAGTTCTAGTCTCCTGCCTGATCTCCTTCTTCTTCTTCTTCTTTTCTTTCTTTTTTCAACCAACTTCTTATCAATTCCTTTTTTTTTTTTTTTTGGTGTGTTTATTTATTTTTTTTATTTGTTTATTTTCAGCGTAACAGTGTTCATTGTTTTTGCACCACACCCAGTGCTTCATGCAGTATGTGCCCTCCCTGTTACCCACCGCCTGGTTCCTCAACCTCCCACCCCACCCTCACCCCGCCCCTTCAAAACCCTCTGGTTGTTTATCAGAGTCCACAGTCTCTCATGGTTCATCTCCCCTTCCAGTTTCCCTCAACTTCCTCTCCTCTCCATCTCCCCATGTCCACCGTGTTATTTGTTATGCTCCACAAATAAGTGAGACCATATGATACTTGACTCTCTCTGCTTGACTTATTTCACTCAGCATAATCTCTTCCAGTCCCATCCATGTTGCTATAAAAGTTGGGTATTCATCCTTTCTGATGGAGGCATAATACTCCATTGTGTATATGGACCACATCTTCCTTATCCATTCGTCCGTTGAAGGGCATCTTGGTTCTTTCCACAGTTTGGCGACCGTGGTCATTGCTGCAATAAACATTAGGGCCCTTCTTTTCACTACATCTGTATCTTTGGGGTAAATACCCAGCAGTGCAATTGCAGGGTCATAGGGAAGCTCTATTTTTAATTTCTTGAGGAATCCACACTGTTCTCCAAAGTGGCTGTAGCAACTTGCATTCCCACCAACAGTGTAAGAGGGTTCCCCTTTCTCCACATCCCCTCCAACACACGTTGTTTCCTGTCTTGCTAATTTTGGCCATTCTAACTGGTGTCAGGTGGTATCTCAATGTAGTTTTAATTTGAATCTCCCTGATGGTTAGTGATGATGAGCATTTTTTCATGTGTCTGATAGCCATTTGCATGTCTTCATTGGTGAAGTGTCTGTTCATATCTTCTGCCCATTTTTTGATATGATTATCTGTTTTGTGTGTGTTGAGTTTGAGGAGTTCTTTATAGATCCTGGATATCAACCTTTTGTCTGTACTGTCATTTGCAAATATCTTCTCCCATTCTGTGGGTTTCCTTTTTGCTTTGTTGAATGTTTCCCTTGCTGTGCAGAAGGTTTTGATCTCGATGAAGTCCCAAAAGTTCATTTTCGCTTTTGTTTCCTTTGCCTTTGGAGACATATCTTGAAAGCAGTTGCTGTGGCTGATATCGAAGAAGTTACTGCTTATGTCCTCCTCTAGGATTCTGATGGATTCCTGTCTCACATTGAGGTCTTTTATCCATTTCGAGTTTATCTTTGTGTATGGTGTAAGAGAATGGTCGAGTTTCATTCTTCTACATATCGCTGTCCAGTTTTCCCAACACCATTTATTGAAGAGACTGTCTTTTTTCCATTGTATATTTTTTCCTGTTTTGTCAAAGATTATTTGACCATAGAGTTGAGGGTCCATGTCTGGGCTCTCCACTCTGTTCCACTGGTCTATGTGTCTGTTTTATGCCAATACCACACTGTCTTGGTGATCACAGCTTTGATAAACCTAACCAAAGAGGTAAAGGACCTGTACTCGAGGAACTACAGAACACTCATGAAAGAAATTGAAGAAGACACCAAAAGATGGAAGACTGTTCCATGCTCTTGGATTGGAAGAATAAAATTGTTAAAATGTCTATACTGCCTAGAGCAATCTACTTTTAACGACATTCCAATCAAAATTCCACTGGTATTTTTCAAAGAGCTGGAGCAAATAATCCTAAAATTTGTATGGAATCAGAAGAGACCCCGAATTGCTAAGGAAATGTTGAAAAACAAAAACAAAACTGGCGGCATCACATTACCCGATTTCAAGCATATCAATTCCTTTGTAAAAATCTTTTTTAATTTTCATCTTTATAGTCATATTCCATTCCTTCATCATATTTACCTTATTTTTGTATATATATATATATATATATATATATATATATATATATATATGTTTTTCCTTCTTTAAAATGTTGGGAGGAAGTTTCTTCTAACAGTCCAAAATATATCCCAAATCTAGTGTGTGGCTCTGTTTTATTCAGCAGCCTGATCATATCTCACCCCGCCTCACCTTCCCCCCCTGTTTTGGGTCTCTTCTGATTTGTTTTGTGTATATTTTCCTAGGGTCATTTTTACTTTTTAGCTTTTTGTTCTCTCATTCCTCTATTCTTCTCTGGACAAAATCACAAAATGGAAAAACTCCCCTCAAAATTAGAACAAGAGGCAGTACTGACTACAAGGGACCTAATCAATACAGACATTGGTAAGATGTTCAAACTACAGTTCAGAATGATTATAAAGTAGCTGGGCTTGAAAAAAAGCATAGAAGATACTAGAGAATCCCTTTCTGAAGAAATAAAAGAACTAAAATCTAACCAGATCAAAATAAAAAAGGCTATTAATGAGGTACAATAAAAAACTGAGGCTCTAACTACTAGGATAAATGAGGCAGAAGAGAGAATTGGTGATACGCAAGACAAAATAATGCAGAAAAAAGAAGCTGAGAAAAACAGAGGGAGAGAATCTGAGAGATTCAGATTCAGGGACAATCTGAGAGATAAGTGATACCATAAGATGAAAAAAATACTAGAATAATTGGGATCCCAGAAGAAGAAGAAAGACAGAGGGGTGCAGAAGGTATATTGGAGCAAATATAGCAGAGAACTTCCCTAATTTGGGGAAGGAAACAGGCATCAAAATCCAGGAGGCACAGAGAACCCCTCTCAAAATCAATAAATATAGGTCAACACCGTCATCTCATAGTAAAACTTACAAGTCTCAACAAAGAGAAAATCCTGAAAGCAACTCAGGAGAAGGGGTCTGTAACCTACAACAGAAGAAACATTACATTGGCAGCAGACCTATCCAGAGAGACCTGAATGGCCAGAAAGGACTGGAATGATATATTTAGAGCACTAAAAGAGAAAAATATGCAGCCAAGAATACTATATCCAGCTAGACAGTTATTGAAAATAGAAGGAGAGATAAATAAAAGACTTCCAGGACAAACAGAAACTAAAAGAATTTGCAAACACCAAACTAGCCTTATAGGAAATATTGAAAGAGGTCCTCTAAGCAAAGAGAGAGCCTAAAAGTAACAGACCAGAGGAACAGAAATAGTATACAGTAACAGTCACCTTACAGGCAGTACAATGGCACTAAATTCGTATCTTTCAATGGTTACCATGAATGTAAATGGTTACTCTAAATGTCCCAATCAAAAGACACAGGGTTATCAAATTGGATAAAAAAAAAAACAACCAAGATGCATTGATAATGCTGTCTACAAGAGACTCATTTTAGACCCAAAGACACCTCCAGATTTAAAGTGAGGGGACAGAAAACTATTTATCATGCTAGTGGACATCAAAAGAAAGCTGGGGAGGCAATCCTTATACCAGAAAAAATAGATTTTAAACCAAAGACAATAATAAGAGTATAATAAGGGATGAGGAAAGACACTTACTTAAAAGGTCTATCCAACAAGAAGATCTAACAATTTAAAATATCTATGCTCCTAACATGGGAGCAGCCAATTATATAAACCAATTAGTAACAAATTCAAAGAAACACATTGATAATAATACAATAATAGTAGGGGACTTTAATCACCACCCCACCCCGGAAATGGACAGATTATCTAAGCAAAAGATCAACAAGGAAATAAAGGCTTTAAATGACACTGGACTAGAAGGACTTCACAGGTATTTTCAGAACATTACACTCCAAAACAACAGAATACACATTCTTCTCTAGTGCACATGGAACAGTCTCCAGAATAGATCACATCCTGGGTTACAAATCAGGTCTCAACTGGAATGAAAATATGGGGATCATTCCCTGCATATTTTCAGACCACAATGCTTTGAAATAGAACTCAATCACAAGAGGAAAGTTGGAAAGAACCCAAATACATGGAGGCTAAAGAGCATCATACCAAAGAATGAATGGGTTAACCAGGAAATTATAGAATAATTTGTAGAATTCATGGAAACAAATGAAAATGAAAACACAACTGTTCCAAATCTTTAGGATACAGCAAAGGCTGAGAGAATAGTATATAGCAATACAAGACTTTCTCAAGAAACAAGAAAGTCTCAAATACACACCTAACCCTACACCTAAAGCAGCCTGGAGAAAGAACAGCAAATAAAGCCTAAACCCAGCAGAAGAAGAGAAATAATAAAGATCAGAGCAAAAATCAATGAACTAGAAACCAAAAGAACAGCAGAACAGATCAATGACACTAGGAGCTAGTTCTTTGAAAGAGTTAATAAGATTGGTAAACTACTGGCCAGGCTTACCGAAAAGAAAAGAAAAGACCTAAATTAATAAAATCATGAATGAAAGAGAAGAGATCACAACCAACATCAAATAAATACAAACAATTATAAGAACATATTATAAGCAACTATACACCAGCAAATCTGACAATCTGGAAGAAATGGTTACATTCTTATAGAGGTATAAACTACAAAAACTGAATCAGGAAAAAATAGAAAACCTGAACAGACTCATAACCAGTTAGGAAATTGAAACAGTCATCAAAAATCTCCCAACAAACAAGAGCCCAGGGCCAGATGGCTTCCCAGGGGAATTCTACCAAACATTTAAAGAAGTATTTATACCTATTCTCCTGAAACTGTTCCAAAAAATAGAAATGGAAGGAAAACTTCCAAACTCATTTTATGAGGCCAGCATTACCCTGATCTCAAAACCAGACAAAGACCCCATCAAAAAGGAGAATTACAGATCAATATCCCTGATGAACACGGATGCAAAAATTCTCACCAAAATACCAGCAAAGAGGATCCAACAGTACATGAAAAGGATTATTCACCACAACAAGTAGGATTTATTCCTGGGCTGCCAGGTTGGTTCAACATCTGCAAATCCATCAATGTGATACAATACATTAATAAAAGAAAGAACAAGAACCACAAGATATTCTCAATAGATGCAGAAAAAGCGTCTGACAAAGTAAAGTATCCTTTCTTGATCAAAAGTCTTCACAGTGTAGGGATAGAGGGTACATACCTCAATATCATAAAAGTCATCTCTGAAATACCCATAGCAAATATCATTCTCAATGGGGAAAAATGGACAGTTTTTCTCCTGAGGTCAGGAACATGACAGGGATGTCCACTCTCACCATTGCTGTTCAATGTAGTACTAGAAGTCCTAGCCTTAGCAGTCAGACAATAAAAAGAAATAAAAGACATCTGAATTGGTGAAGAAGTCAAACTCTCACTCTTTACAGATGACGTGATACCTTATATGGAAAACCCAAAAGACTCCACCTCAACACTGATAGAACTCATAGAGGGATTCAGTAAAGTTGGCATGATATAAAGTCAATGCACAGAAATCACCTGTGTTTCTATACACCAATGACTAGATGGAAGAAAGAGAAGTTAAATAATCAATCCCATTTACAATTGCACCCAAAACCATAAAATACTTAGGAATAAATTTAACTGAAGAGGCAAGGAATCTGTACTCAGAAAACTACAGAAGTTGAGGAAGACACAAAGAAATAGAAAATCATTCCATGCTCATGGATTGGAAGAACAAATATTGTGAAAATGTCTATGCTACCTAGAGCAATCTACACATTTAATGCAATTTCTTTCAGAACACCATCAACTTTTTTCATGGAAATCGAACAAACAGTCCTAAAATTTGTATGGAACCAGAAAAGACCCCAAATAGCCAGAGGAATGTTGAAAAAGAAAACCAAAGCTGGTGGCATCACAATTCCAGACTTCAAGCTCTATTACAAAACTGTCATCATCAAGACAATAAGGTACTGGCACAAAAACAGACACATAGATCAATGGAACAGAATGGAGAGCCCAGAAATGGACCCTCAACTCTATGGTCAACTAATCTTTGCCAAAGCAGGAAAGAATGTCCAATGGAAAAAAGACAGTCTCTTCAACAAATGGTGTTGGGAAAATCGGATAGTCACATGCAGAAAAATGAAACTGGACAGTTCCCTTAGACCACACACAAAAATGGACTCAAAATGGATGAAAGGCCTCAATGTGAGAAAGGAATCCATCAAAATCCTTGAGGAGAACACAGGCAGGAACCTCTTCCACCTCAGCCACAGCAACTTCTTCCTAGAAACATTGTGAAAGGCAAGGGAAGCAAGGGCAAAAAGGAACTATTGGGACTTCATCAAGATAAAAAGCTTTTGCACAGCAAAGGACACAGTCAACATAACCAAAAGACAACCAATGGAATGGGAGAAGATATTTGCAAATGGCCTTTCAGACAGAGGGCTAGTTCCAAAATCTATAAGGAACTTATCAAATTAAAAACCCAAAGAACAAACAATCCAATCAAGAAAGGGGTAAAAGACATGAACAGACATTTCTAAAAAGTCGACATCTAAATGGCTGACAGACACATAAAAAGTACTCAACATCACTTGGCATCAGGGAAATATAAATCAAAAGCACAGGGAGATACCACCTCACACTATTCAGAATGGCTAAAATTAACAAGTCGGGAAAGGACAGATGTTGGTGAGGATGCAGAAAGGGGAACCCTCCTACACTGTTGGTAGGAATGCAAGCTGCTATAGCTCTGGAAACAGTATGGAAGGCCGCAAAAAGTTGAAAATAGAGCTACCCTATGAACCAGCAATCACTCTAGTGGGTATTTACACTAAAGATACAAATGTAGTGATCCGAAGGGGCACATGCACCCCAATGTTTATAGCAGTCATGTCCGGAATAGCCAAACTATGGAAAGAGACCAGATGTCTATCAGCAAATGAACAGATAAAGAAGATGTGGTACGTGTCTACAATGAAATACTATGCAGCCATCAAAAAGTGAAATCTTGCCATTTGCAACAACATGGATGGAACTAGAAGGTATTATGCTAAGCGAAATAAGTCAATCAGGGAAAAACAATTATCATATGATCTCACTGACATGAGGAATTTGAGAAACAAGACAAAGGATCATAGAGGAAGGAAGGGGAAAATGAAACAAGATGGGACCAGGGAGGGAGACAAACCATAAGAGACTCTTAATCTCAGGAAACAAATTGAGGGTTGCTTGAGTGGAGAGGGGTGAAGGGATGGGGTGGCTGGGTGATGGACATTGGGGAAGGTATGTGCTATGGTGAGTGCTGTAAATTGTGTAAGACTGTTTCAAGTGAACAGTTTCCTATCTTATATAACAAAAAACAAACAAACAAAAAAAATTCAACCAGTATGCTCTTAGGGAAATCAAAGCAGTTTCCATTTTTTAAAGGTTATATCTGCTATCTATGCTATACAACATAGTATCATTAGTTTAGTGGGAGAAAGATGAACATAACAAGT
Source organism: Meles meles (assembly GCF_922984935.1). Lineage (NCBI taxonomy): Eukaryota > Metazoa > Chordata > Mammalia > Carnivora > Mustelidae > Meles > Meles meles. The sequence continues at coordinate 73,921,604 of NC_060066.1, forward strand.
ACTGTTATTTCATGTCCAAAACAAGTCAGGTACAAAGCAAGGGAGGAAGTGAACCTTACAAATCTCAAGCATTTAAACTATGATTCTTTTATTGTTTTCCAATTAACTTATAAGTATTCTACTTAGGTAAGGATCAATATAGCATTTTCATAAGAATCATAAGAATTATGAAGGAACTTCAATAATTAATAAAGATAAGAAATCCTTTTACAGTTTATGAGAGAAACCTTTTTCACACTTTCTCACAGTAACATCAAAAGAAAAAGGTGCCCTAAAATAAGGCACCTTTTTCTTTTCTTTTTAAGATTTTATTTATTTATTTGACAGAGAGAGACACAGTGAGAGAGGAAACACAAGCAGGGGGAGTGGGAGAGGGAGAAGCAGGCTCCCCACTGAGCTGGGAGCCCGATGTGGGGCTTGATTCCAGGACCCTGGGATCATGACCTGAGCCAAAGGCAGATGCTTAACCACCTGAACCACCCAGGTACCCTTAATGCACCTTCTTCCATTAAGTTGATTATCCAAGCATAAAGGGCTGGGTGATGGGCATTAAGGAGGGCACATGATGTGATGAACACTGGGTGTTATACACAACTAATGAACCATTGAACACTACAACAAAAACTTATGATGTACTATATATAGGCTAACAGAATTTAAATTTAAAATCAATTTTTTAATAAATAAATAAAGATAATGGGTTGACAAAGGATTGACCTATGTCACTGAGCTTGTTAGGAAAGTCCTGGATAAAGAAAATGTTATGTCAATAAATCAGGTGAGTGAAGGAGTAATTAACTTCACACGTGTACTTAGATTATGTTTTTAAAACATCTCTCTCTCTCTCTCACACACACACACACATACACACACATTGTTCCTGTCCCTAAATATATAATATAAGCCTCTCGCTTTTTAGTTATTTCAGTTCTAATAAGGAAAAACAGGATTTTCCAAATCAACGGACAGAAAAAAATTAGGATTTCAAAATGTTCCTGCAGAAACTTATTAGGATTCCTGGCTTTACTGCTGAATTAGGTGAACAAGATAGAGAGTGGGATCTATGAAGAAATCCTTGCCAACTTGTGTTCCAGGGATATTAAAAATAGAAGAAAGCAAATGTATCTGAATTCTTGTCACTGCTTAAGAAATTAGAAAAGTTTAAGAGGATCCACAAGTTAAGACCCTGATGGTGAACTTTTGAGAGCATTTTGATTTAAATTAAATTAGTGGGGGTATTTAAAGAGGTGCTAAAGCTACAGTAACTAAAATAAGATTTTTTTAATTAAAAATGTCAATAATGTTACTAAACCTCCTCAATAATAAGTATCTTATATGTCTTATTCAGGCTCAGTCTATTCTGAAAAATCCTTGTTTTTCAAAGCATAAAAATACATGTCATGTATGCAGATAGAAAGGAATTTAAACTCACACCCCTCAAGTGGAACAAAAGAAAACATACAGCCAAGAAATAAATGTGAAGAAAAATTGGAGAACTAAAAAAAAAAATAATACAAATTTCACAGGCCTGTCAGAACACTTAACAAAAAGTTATAACAAAAAAGGATGAACTCAAACTGTCCTTTTCATTAACTACTTTGAAGGTTCATAATATCATTCCATTTGAAAAATGGAATCTAGGATTTAATCCTTAAGTACTATTACTATAAAAACAATTTTTGATAAAAGATTAAATGCTGTCCCTCTAAGACCACGAACAAGGCATGGATGGTCTGTTCTCACCATTTTTATTTAACTCTGTACTGCAGATTTTAGTCAATGTAGGGAAGCAAGAGAAAGCAATAAAAGGCATCCATATCAGAAAGGAAGAGGGGAAAACTATATTAGCTGATGATGTATTCATTTCTGTAGAAAATCCTATGAAATCTAAAAAAAAATACTAGCACTAATAATTGAGTATAGTAAAATTGCAGGATTTAAAGTAAGCACATAAAAACTGAATCTTTATATACTAGCAATGAACAATCAGAAATTGAAATAAAAAATACTTTTATATCTAGAAAAATGTTTCTATAGTCAGTGTCAAAGAAATTACTGCCTATGTTTCTCCTAAGACTTTTATTCCCTCAGGTGTCATATTCAGGTCTTTAATCCACTTTGAGTTTTTTTGTGTGTCTTGAGTAAGAAAGTGGTCCAGTTTCCTTACTCTGCATTGCAGCTGTCTAGTACCATCTGTAGAAGAGACTCTCTTTGCCCCACTGTATATTCTTGCCTCCTCTGTCATAGATTAACTGATCATATAAGCATGGGTTTATTTCTGGGTTCTCTATTCTGCTGCACTGATCTATGTGTCCACTTTTGTGCTAGTACTATCCTGTTTTGATTACTACAGATTTGTAGTGTATCTTAAAATCTGAGATTGCGATACCTCCAGCTTTCTTCTTCTTCTTCTAGATTGCTTTGGCTATTTGGGGTCTTCTGTGATCCATACATTCCATACATAGTATTTTTGTTCTAGTGCTATGAAAAACACTGTCAGTATTTTGATAGGGACTACACCAAAATAACAAGCTTATGCACAGCAAAGGAAACCATCAATAAAACAAAAAGGCAACCTACTATATGGGAGAAGATATTAGAAAATAATATATAAAATAAGGGGTTAATACCCAAAATATATAAAGAACTTCTATGATACCAAAAAAAGAAAAATCCAATTAAAAATGGGCAGATCGGGGCGCCTGGGTGGCTCAGTGGGTTAAAGCCTCTGCCTTCGGCTCGGGTCATGATCCCGGGGTCCTGGGATCGAGCCCTGCATTGGGCTCTCTGCTCTGCAGGGAGCCTGCTTCCTCCTTTCTCTCTGCCTAGTTGTGATTTCTCTCTGTCAAATAAATAAAATATTTTTTTTAAAAATGGGCAGATGCCCTGAATAGACATTTTTTCAAAGAAGACATAGGAATGGCTACTAGACACATGAGAAGATGCTCAACATCATTCATTATCAGGGAAAGGCAAATCAAAACTACAATGAGCTATCTATCACCTTACCCCTGTCAGAATGACTAAGACTCAAAAAGATAAGAAATAACTAGTGTTGGTGAGGATGTAGAAAAAAAGGGAACACTTTTGCACTTGCTGGTGAAAATGTGAATTGATGTAGCCACAATGGATAACAGTGTGGAAGTTCCTCAAAAATTTAAAGATATTATTGCCATATGATCCAATAATTCCACTACCGGGTATCTACCCAAAGAAAACAAAAATACTCACTCAAAAGGATATATGCACTCCTATGTTTATTGCAGCATTATTTACAATAGGCGAGATATGAAAGGAAACTAAGTGCCCATCAACAGATGAATGGATAAAGAAAATGTGATACACACACACCCACATACACAAACTGGAATATTACTCAGCCATAAAATGAATGAGATCTTGCCACCTGCGACAACATGGGTGCACCTAGAGGGCATTATGCTAAGTGAAATAAGTCAGAGAAAGACAAATACCATATGATTTCATTCATATCTGGAATTTAAGAAACAAATGAATAAAAAAAGAAAAGGGGTGCCTGGGTGGCTCAGTGGGTTAAGCCTCTGTCTTCAGCTCAGGTCATGATCTCAAGGTCCTGGGGATCGAGCCCCACATCAGGCTCTCTGCTTGGCGGGGAGCCTGCCTCCCCCTCGTTATGCCTGCCTCTCTGCCTACTTGTGATTTCTGTCTGTCAAATAAATAAATAAAATCTTAAAAAAAAAAAAAAGAAACAAACAAAAAACCCAGACTCTTAAATCCAGAGAACTGGTGGTTGCCAGAGGGGAAGTGGGCTAGCAGAAAAATGAGTGAAATAGATAAAGGGGTCTAAGAGTACACTTACCTTGATAAGCACTGAGTTATGTATAGCAAAGGTGAATCATTATATTGTACACCTGAAAGTAATATACTATTGTATGTTAATTATACTTCACTTAAAACTTTTCCCTATATTTATTAATACAGAAATTACACAAAAAAGTCTTTATAAAAATGTTAAAAAATATTTTTATGATATCACAAATATAAAATACTTATGGATAAATCTATTTAAAATGTACAAGGCTAATACACTGAGTCAAAATATTTAGAGTTATTAAAAATCTAAACAAATGGAAAAAATGTGGTCTTCATGAATTAAAATATTCAATATTGTTAAGATGTCACTTCTCTTGGGCACCTGGGTGGCTCAGTGGGTTAAGCCGCTGCCTTCAGCTCAGGTCACGATCTCAGGGTCCTGGGATCGAGTCCCGCATTGGGCTCTCTGCTCAGCAGGGAGCCTGCTTCCCTCTCACTCTCTCTTTCTCTCTGCCTGCCTCTCTTCCTACTTGTGATCTCTCTCTGCCAAATAAATAAATAAAATCTTAAAAAAAAGATGTCACTTCTCCTCAAATTGATCTATAGATTTAACATAATCCAAGTCAAAATTCCAGTGGCATTTTTAGATAAATTGACAAGTTGTTTCTAAAATGTGTATGAAAATTAAAGGAACCTAATTAGCAAAAACAACTTTGAAAAAGAACAAAGTTCGAGGATTTATCTTATCTGTCTCCAGGACTTATTATTAAGACACAATAATCAAGATATTGTGGTACTGGTGGAGGGATAGATGCAGATAAACAGAAAAGAATAAAGAGTCCAGAAATAGATTTACATACATATAGTCATTGATTTTCAACAAAGATGCAAAAGCAATTCAAGGGTGGGAAGGATAGCTTTTAAAAAATGGTTTTAGTGCTTGCTTCAGCAACACATATACTAACAAGGACAAAGTGCAATTAAAAAAAATTAAATAACAATAAAAATGGTTTTACAGCAAGTAGATATCCATGTGCCAAAAAAGCAGGGGGCTCAGCATTCCTCTATGTCTTGAATTTTGAATCATATTCAAAAATTAACTCATAAATATTAAACCAAAATGTTAAACCTAAAACTATAAAGATTCTACATATGAAGGAGAAAAATCTCTGTGACTTTGGTTAGGCAAACATTTCTTAGATCAATACCAAAAGCATAAGGCATGGGAAAATCTAATAAACTAAACATCAGCATTAACAAGTTCTGCTCTTGGGGCGCCTGGGTGGCTCAGTGGGTTAAAGCCTCTGCCTTCGGCTCAGGTCATGATCCCAGGGTCCTGGGATCGAGCCCCGCATTGGGCTCTCTGCTCAGCGGGGAGCCTGCTTCCTCCTCTCTCTCTCTCTGCCACTTGTAATTTCTGTCTTTCAAATAAATGAATAAAATCTTTAAAAAAAAACAAAAACAAACAAAAAAAACAAGTTCTGCTCTTTGAGAACCCTGGTAAGACTAGGAAAAGAGAAGCCATTGCTGGGGGAAAAAGGTGCAAATCATATATCTGATAATAACATCCAGAAGATATAAGAATGCTCACAGCTCGAGTAAAAACAAGAAAACTTAATTCAAAAAAAGGCAAGATTTGAACACACACCACTAGAGATGTACAGATGAAAAATAAGCACATGAGACGATGCTCAACATTATTAGCCATAACAGAAATGCAAACTAAAACTGCAGTGAAATACCACTATGTACCCCAAAAAATGACTAAACATAAAAAAAAGATGGGCCATACCAGGATATGGAGGAACTAGCACTGTCACACCCTACTGGTGGGAAAATAGTTTGGTTGTTTCTTAAAAAGTTAAACATACAACTACAATTTAACCCAGCCATTGCCAATTTAGGTATTTATCCAAGAGAAACTAAAGGATATATCCCTGCAGAGACTTGTATACAAGTGTTTGTAGTAGCCAGAAAGCAGAAACAACTGAAATGTCCATCAACAGGTGAAAAGATAAAGAAGCTATGCTCTAACACAATGGAGTACTACTCAGCATTAAAAACAATGAATTATTGGTAAGTGCAACAACATGGATGAATCTCAAAATAATTATGCTGTATTAAAGAGGCTGAGAGAGGGAGAAGGAGAGAGAGAGACAGGGCAAATACTGTATAATTCCATTTATATAAAATTCTAAAAAATGCAAATTAATCTATGATGACACAAATCAGATTAGTGGTCCCTTGGGGACTGGAAGGGTAAAAAGGGCAGGAGTGAGGAATTTCAAAGAGGCACAAGAAAACTTCCGGAGGTAATGAATATGTTTACTATGCTGATTGTAGTGATGGTTTCACAAGCTGAAGCATATCAAAATTTATCAAACTGTACACATTAAATAGTGCTTTGGTCAAATTCAACTCATTACTATGGGCAAAAATATTAAAATAATCAATTCTTGGGCACCTGGGTGGGTCAGTTGTTTAAGTGTCTGCCATCAGCTCAGGTCATGATCCCAGAGTCCTAGGATGGAGTCCTGCATCAGGCCCCCTGCTCAGCAGGGTGCTTGCTTCTCGCTTCTCCCTGTGCCTCTCCCGCCTGCTCATGTTCTCTCTCTTGCTTGTTCTTGCTCTCTCTCAAATAAATACAATATTAAAATACTAAATAAATAAATTAAATAATCCTCTGAAAAACTGAATTACTTGTTCAAGAGGGATATGCAAAAGCAATGAAATCAGTAATTCACATTCATAATATTTTTGATATATTGATGGTTGTTTGCAGGTTTTTGATGGGTTCTGGACAAGTGAACTACATCTAAGAAAAATATACTGGAAAATGAACAATCATACCTTGATTTGTGCAAAGGGTCTTTCATAACCTCCAACATAGAGGAGACCAACATTCTGAGGAAGTAACCCACAAAACAAAACAAAAACATATTATTTTGAAAATACTCTTCCTTATATAATCATCATAATTTGTATACCAAATAGATACTGTGAAAAAGCTATCTTTGCAGTTATTCTTGTCTTTTGCTCGAGATAGCTGAGGAATAATCCTTTTTTTAACTAATTTGGAAATAGGTTGTCACAAGAGGGTACTTCTCTTTTTTGTTTGTTTGTTTTTATCCAAGTATAATTAACATACAATGTTACATTAGTTTCCAGCATACAATGTAATGATTCAAGAAAAATTCTTACACTTCAGAAAATAGTAGTAAATGCTGCGAATGGAAACTTAGAAGTAGAATAGTCTAACATATTAGTAATTCTGGCAAAATTACTACATAGTATCTCTGGGAAAAAACTAAAAGAAGTAATGCATGTATTTAAAAATTTGTAAGGATTAAATTCAAGAAACACTCATTGTACACCTATACTATGTACTATAGGAGATAATACAAACCTAAATAACTCAGTCCCAAAAATATAAAGGAAAACCAGACACATAAATAAATAATGCTATCAAAAGGCGGTCTCTGATAAGGGCAACATATATGTATTTGCCACTGCAAAATAGTGGAGTAAAAGGTGCTTGCTATCAAGGGAGCTGGAAAAGTTCAAATAAGTGAGATTTGGTTCAGTTTTAAAGGGTGGGTAAGGCAAAGGGAGAAATTTAAACAAGTCATGAAAATGTAGAAGATCTGAGACAAAAAGTAGACAAGTATGGCTAGAATGAGGGATAATTTAGTTGAAGATGAAAACCCAAAGGAAGTTTGGAATAAACTACAAAGAATGTCAAATGCCATATCTTTCCTTTATAAGCAATATGAAGTCATATTTCTGTAAGATGTACTTAGTTCTTATTAAAAAAATACACATGAAAATAAAAAGCAAACCATACAGTGCATTAAAAAAAATAATAAGTTACCTTCTAGGAATCATCCTTCCCTTCCTATTTCCACTTAAAAGAGATCTATCATTCCTGACTGCATTAAACAATGTGAATGAAGAAACACCATCATTTGAACTGTGTTTGTGGAGCATATAGTGGTAAAGGGTATGAGAAGAACATAAAAATTCTTATGATTATCTCATTTTTCTTTTATCATAGATCATTTCTCAATGGACACTAACTCCTTTCTTAACCTTAGTGAACATAAAGAATATGAAAAAACTTTCATGTGTGGTGTAAGGAAGTGGTCCAATTTCATTTTTCTGCATGTGGCTGTCCAATTTTCCCAGCACCATTTATTGAAGAGGCTGTCTTTTTTCCATTGGACATTCTTTCCTGCTTTGTAGAAGATTAGTTGACCATAGAGTTGAGGGTCGATTTCTGGGCTCTCTATTCTGTTCCACTGATCTATGTGTCTGTTTTTGTGCCAGTACCATGCTGTCTTGATGATGACAGTTTTGTAATAGAGCTTGAAGTCCGGAATTGTGATGCCACCAACTTTAGCTTTCTTTTTCAATATTCCTTTGGCTATTCGAGGTCTTTTCTGGTTCCATATAAATTTTAGGATTTTTTTTTTAAAGATTTTATTTATTTATTTGACAGAGAGAGAGATCACAAGTAGGCAGAGAGGCAGGCAGAGAGAGAGGAGGAAGCAGGCTCCCCGCAGAGCAGAGAGCCCGATGCGGGGCTCGATCCCAGGACCTTGAGATCATGATCCAAGCTGAAGGCAGCGGCCCAATCCACTGAGCCACCCAGGCGCCCCTAAATTTTAGGATTATTTGTTCTATTTTTTTTTGAAAAAAATGGATGGTATTTTGATAGGGATTGCATTAAATGTATAGATTGCTTTAGGTAGCATAGACATTTTCAAAATATTTATTCTTCCAATCCAGGAGCATGGAACATTTTTCCATTTCTTTGTGTCTTCCTCAATTTCTTTCTTGAGTACTTTATAATTTTCTGCATATAGATTCTTAGCCTCTTTGGTTAGGTTTATTCCTAGGTATCTTATAGCACACACGAAAATAGACTCCAAATGGATGAAGGACCTCAATGTGAGAAAGGAATCCATCAAAATCCTTGAGGAGAACGCAGGCAGCAACCTCTTCGACCTCAGCTGCAGCAACATCTTCCTAGGAACAATGGCAAAGGCAAGGGAAGCAAGGGCAAAAATGAACTATTGCGATTTCATCAAGATCAAAAGCTTTTGCACAGCAAAGGAAACAGTTCACAAAACCAAAAGACAACTGACAGAATGGGAGAAGATATTTGCAAACGACATATCAGATAAAGGGCTAGTATCCAAAATCTATAAGGAACTTAGCAAACTCAACACCCAAAGAACAAACAATCCAATCAAGAAATGGGCAGAGGACATGAACAGACATTTCTGCAAAGAAGACATCCAGATGGCCAACAGACACATGAAAAAGTGCTCCACGTCACTCGGCATCAGGGAAATACAAATCAAAACCACAATGAGATATCACCTCACACCAGTCAGAATGGCTAAAATTAACAAGTCAGGAAATGACAGATGCTGGCGAGGATGCGGAGAAAGGGGAACCCTCCTCCACTGTTGGTGGGAATGCAAGCTGGTGCAACCACTCTGGAAAACAGCATGGAGGTTCCTCAAAATGTTGAAAATAGAACTACCCTAGGACCCAGCAATTGCACTACTGGGTATTTACCCTAAAGATACAAACATAGTGATCCGAAGGGGCACGTGTACCCGAATGTTTATAGCAGCAATGTCTACAATAGCCAAACTATGGAAAGAACCTAGATGTCCATCAACAGATGAATGGATAAAGAAGAGGTGGTATATATACACAATGGAATACTATGCAGCCATCAAAAGAAATGAAATCTTGCCATTTGCGACGATGTGGATGGAACTAGAGGGTATCATGCTTAGTGAAATAAGTCAATCAGAGAAAGACAACTATCATATGATCTCCCTGATATGAGGACATGGAGAAGCAACATCGGGGGTTAGGGGGATAGGAGAAGAATAAATGAAACAAGATGGGATTGGGAGGGAGACAAACCATAAATAACTCTTAATCTCACAAAACAAACTGGGGGTTGATGGGGGGAGGTGGGGTTGGGAGAGGGGGAGGGGGTTATGGACATTGGGAGGTTATGTGCTATCGTGAGTGCTGTGGAGTGTGTAAACCTGGTGATTCACAGACCTGTACCGCTGGGGATAAAAATACATTATATGTTTATATAAAAAAAAAATTGGAAGGGGAGGTGAACCATAAGAGACTATAGACTCTGAAAAACAACCTGAGGGTTTTGAAGGGTCAGGGGTGGGAGTTTGGGGGAACAGGTGGTGGGTAATAGGGAGGGCACATTTTGCATGGAGCACTGGGTGTTGTGCAAAAACAATGAATACTGTTACGCTGAAAAAATAAATAAATTAAAGAAAAGTGGAAAAAAAAGAGAATACAACAAAGAAAAAAAAAGAATATGAAAAAACTTTGCCTATACTCCTTGCCTACAGGAACCAGGCCAAAACACATCTCCTCAGAGTCTAGTAATGAAAATTGATAGCATTTTACAGCAGGTAAAAAAAATGATCTAAAAGATGACTCTATAATTCTATTGCATGAATCTGAAAATGAAACACTGAGTAGTATTTAAAGTGAACAAAAGACCATGAACTCAAAAGAATCTTATGGAAATTTCTCAGGATACCATATTGATCTAATCATAAAAAATCAGAACACAAGATTATCGCAACCCTCCGTTTAAATTTATAGTGAGTGACTTCAAAAATTCTACTTCAGTAATTCCAGGATATGAATTTCTTCATATTTTAACTTCTCTGAAAACTGGATGCTTCTGATATTCTACGATATCTTATAATCACTGTTTCCATTGACTCAGTCTAGGAAGACTAAGAAAGCACACTCTCAAAGCACCTTAGATTTTATGAAACAAGGTAGATAGACAGTCAATCTCCCAGGAAAATTCTCTGCTCCTCGACATTCTTTAAAGGCTCATAAAGCATTAAAAGCTACTGAAAGAATGTTAATAGCTGATGAACGCAATCTTGATCGAACCAGGTTAGCAAAAAGCTACTTAATTTTGGAATATAAATGGTACTTGCAGTAATTCATTTTAGCATGGTGTTGAAGGTCATAAACAGGACTAAAGGCATTTGTTCACCTAATGTAAATAGAAAGCATAGGCAATTTCTCTAAACCTCAACTGTGAAATGGAGAATTTCTTAGTCATCAATTAACATATAAGAAATTAAATCTCACAAATTATTGCCAGTACAATTTAATGTTAGTTATATATAGCAGTGGTAATTTATTTCCTATATAACAAATGTTCACAAAAACCTTAATAAACCCCCTTCAGAAGTAAGAATAGTCACTGTTCATACAAATAAAGATGCTAGAGAAAGAAGGGAATAAAAGCTGGCTGACATTTAAAAATCAATATGCTTCTAATTACTATGCATATGAATTTCAGGAAGCTTGCCAATATACCATTTAGTGTGCCCCTCTTCCTCCAACTTGCCTAACAGCTACCTTTCCTTAAACAAGAAATTTCTTTAATATATCAATTACATAGCATATACATGTTTCACTTTTTAAATACTGTTCTTTCTCATTCATATACCTATTATTACTTACCACAGATTATATTACCACCATCAACTGGGTGGGTTTTAATATGTACCATAATCTAAATGCACAAAACAATTAATACTCTGAAAACACTTTTAAGATGGGACATTTCTTTAACCATTTTTACATTTCAAAAAATTATTTTACCAAATTGTATACATAATTGTTGTCAAATAATAGACCATTTTATGGTGACAGGGTACTTGCATATAATAAAGCAATCACACGTTTTAAATCCCCAGAGTAGGGCATTAATTCAGCACTGATAAGTACATTCATATGTATATGTTAAAATAGAAAACCTGACTCATTTAGTACTAGATAATTGTTTTGCCCTTAAGTTACATGAACATTAACATAACCTTTATACAAATGCTAGCAACTCCTAAAATATTTGCTTGTAACTAAATACTTCTGTGGTGTGGCTATCAAAGAGGGAAATAGCAGGGCACCTGGGTGGCTCAGTTGGTCAAACATCTGACTCTTGATCTCAGGGTCATGAATTTAATCCCCAGTTAGGCTCCAGGCTGAGGACAGAGCCTACTTAAGGGGAAAAAAAAGAGGAAAGTAGCAATAAGACAACAATCAGCAGTAAGAGAGCAATAAGGCATGTGGGCAGGAGAATCAGGGATGGACCTATTAAGAGTTTTTGGTGATAATGGACATCCCTGCCGTGTTCCTGACCTTAACGGAAAAGCTTTCAGTTTTTCTCCATTGAGAATGATATTTGCGGTGGGTTTTTCATAGATGGCTTTGATAATATTGAGGTATGTGCCCTCTATCCCTACACTTTGAAGAGTTTTGATCAGGAAGGGATGCTGTACTTTGTCAAATGCTTTTTCAGCATCTATTGAGAGTATCATATCGTTCTTGTTCTTTCTTTTATTAATGTGTTCTATCACATTGATTGATTTGCGGATGTTGAACCAACCCTGCAGCCCTGGAATAAATCCCACTTGATCGTGGTGAATAATCCTTTTAATGTACTGTTGAATCCTATTGGCTAGTATTTTGGCGAGAATTTTTGCGTCTGTGTTCATCAAGGATATTGGTCTGTAGTTCTCTTTTTTGGTGGGATCCTTGTCTGGTTTTGGGATCAAGGTGATGCTGGCCTCATAGAATGAGTTTGGAAGTTTTCCTTCCATTTCTATTTTTTGGAACAGTTTCAGGAGAATAGGAATGAGTTCTTCTTTAAATGTTTGGTAGAATTCCCCTGGGAAGCCGTCTGGCCCTGGGCTTTTGTTTGTTTGGAGATTTTTGATGACTGTTTCAATCTCCTTACTGGTTATGGGCCTGTTCAGGTTTTCTATTATCACCACTGCTATTCAACATAGTATTAGAAGTCCTAGCCTCAGCAATCAGACAACAAAAAGAAATTAAAGGCATCCAAATTGGTAAAGAAGAAGTCAAACTATCACTCTTCGCAGATGATATGATACTATATGTGGAAAACCCAAAAGACTCCACTCCAAAACTGCTAGAATTTGTACAGGAATTCAGTAAAGTGTCAGGATATAAAATCAATGCACAGAAATCAGTTGCATTTCTGTACACCAACAACAAGACTGAAGAAAGAGAAATTAAGGAGTCAATCCCATTCACAATTGTACCCAAAACTATAAGATACCTAGGAATAAACCTAACCAAAGAGACTAAGAATCTATACACAGAAAATTATAAAGTACTCATGAAAGAAATTGAGGAAGACACAAAAAAATGGAAAAATGTTCCATGCTCCTGGATTGGAAGAATAAATATTGTGACAATGTCTATGCTACCTAAAGCAATCTACACATTTAATGCAATCCCTATCAAAATACCATCCATTTTTTTCAAAGAAATGGAACAAATAATCCTAAAATTTATATGGAACCAGAAAAGACCTCGAATAGCCAAAGGAATATTGAAGAACAAAGTCAAAGTTGGTGGCATCACAATTCCGGACTTCAAGCTCTATTACAAAGCTGTCATCATCAAGACAGCATGGTACTGGCACAAAAACAGACACATAGACCAGTGGAACAGAATAGAGAGCCCAGAAATCGACCCTCAACTCTATGGTCAACTAATCTTCGACAAAGCAGGAAAGAATGTCCAATGGAAAAAAGACAGCCTCTTCAATAAATGGTGCTGGGAAAATTGGACAGCCACATGCAGAAAAATGAAATTGGACCACTTCCTTACACCACACACGAAAATAGACTCCAAATGGATGAAGGACCTCAATGTGAGAAAGGAATCCATCAAAATCCTTGAGGAGAACGCAGGCAGCAACCTCTTCGACCTCAGCCGCAGCAACATCTTCCTAGGAACAACGGCAAAGGCAAGGGAAGCAAGGGCGAAAATGAACTATCGGGATTTCATCAAGATCAAAAGCTTTTGCACAGCAAAGGAAACAGTTAACAAAACCAAAAGACAGCTGACAGAATGGGAGAAGATATTTGCAAATGACATATCAGATAAAGGGCTAGTATCCAAAATCTATAAGGAACTTAGCAAACTCAACACCCAAAGAACAAACAATCCAATCAAGAAATGGGCAGAGGACATGAACAGACATTTCTGCAAAGAAGACATCCAGATGGCCAACAGACACATGAAAAAGTGCTCCACGTCACTCAGCATCAGGGAAATACAAATCAAAACCACAATGAGATATCACCTCACACCAGTCAGAATGGCTAAAATTAACAAGTCAGGAAATGACAGATGCTGGCGAGGATGTGGAGAAAGGGGAACCCTCCTCCACTGTTGGTGGGAATGCAAGCTGGTGCAACCACTCTGGAAAACAGCATGGAGGTTCCTCAAAATGTTGAAAATAGAACTACCCTATGACCCAGCAATTGCACTACTGGGTATTTACCCTAAAGATACAAACATAGTGATCCGAAGGGGCACGTGTACCCGAATGTTTATAGCAGCAATATCTACAATAGCCAGACTATGGAAAGAACCTAGATGTCCATCAACAGATGAATGGATCAAGAAGAGGTGGTATATATACACAATGGAATACTATGCAGCCATCAAAAGAAATGAAATCTTGCCATTTGCGACGATGTGGATGGAACTAGAGCGTATCATGCTTAGTGAAATAAGTCAATCGGAGAAAGACAACTATCATATGATCTCCCTGATATGAGGACATGGAGAAGCAACATGGGGGGGTAGGGGGATAGGAGAAGAATAAATGAAACAAGATGGGATTGGGAGGGAGACAAACCATAAATGACTCTTAATCTCACAAAACAAACTGGGGGTTGCTGGGGGGAGGTGGGATTAGGAGAGGGGGAGCGGGCTATGGACATTGGGGAGGGGAGGCGAACCATAAGAGACTATGGACTCTGAAAAACAACCTGAGGGTTTTGAAGGGTCAGGGGTGGGAGGTTGGGGGAACAGGTGGTGGGTGATGGGGAGGGCACGTTTTGCATGGAGCACTGGGTGTTGTGCAAAAAGAATGAATACTGTTACGCTGAAAAAAAAAAAATAAATAAAAAGGGAAAAAAAAAAAGAGTTTTTGGAAAGGTAAACACAGGTAAGACTAAAATGTTCATTTTTCTTCAAATTCCCAAATACAATATTAACAAATACCTATCCTGGAAAGAATGCCATAAAGTTATTTCTAGAAAAGTTTCTCACATAAAGGAAAAATAAAACTTGTCAGGTAATAAAATGAACATTATTTAAAAGGACCTCATTCACCATAATCTAATGATATATCAGATATTTTAAAAAGTTTTAAAAGGAAACTGAGTCTATAATTGCTTCAAATCAAAAATTTAAAAAAGGAAAGGGAATCTTTTTAAAATAAAAATAAGCTAAATAACTCAAAATTGACTACTTGGTCTATAGTCCATAATTACAATACTTGCTAATAGATATGTCTTTCAACTGCAATAAAATATCCTGGGGGAAAAAAAAAGCACATCTTGTTTGTTTATTTGTTTTTAAGACAGAAAGCATGAACATCAAAGCAGAGCAGTGGTTGGGGGGTGGGCAGAGGGAGAGGGAGAGAAAGGATCTTAAGCAGGCTTCAAGCCCAGTACAGATCATGACCTGAGTCGAAGTCAAGAGTCAGTTGCTTGGGGCACCTGGGTGGCTCAGTGGGTTAAAGCCTCTGCCTTCGGCTTGGGTTATGATCCCAGGGTCCTGGGATCGAGCCCCACATCAGGCTCTCTGCTCCGCAGGGAGCCTGCTTCCTCCTCTCTCTCTGCCTGCCTCTCTGCCTAGTTGTGATTTCTCTCTGTCAAATAAATAAAATATTAAAAAAAAAAGAAAGAGTCAGTTGCTTAACAGACTTTGCTACTAAGGTGCCCCAAAATTTACAGTATCTTTAAAGCTGATTTACATAAAATCCTACTTCTCAGAGAAACTGCATCTGATATATCAACTACTAGGGAAAATGAGAATGCAAACACAAGAATTCAGTTAGAAGTCAAGAACATAAAAATTACCAGAAAATCTCCATGTTTAAAATGATAGAAATACATCAATAAGTAACTTATAGAGCAGAAAGGACATCCCAAAGGAACATATCAAATATTTTAAACTAGATAACAAAATAACAATATATCAAAACTTGTTAGATATAGCTAAATCCAACTTAGACAAAAACTTATAAACTAAAATGTATATGTCAAAAAAGAAATGTTGAAAATCAGTGAGTTAGCAACCACCTCAAGAAATTAGAAAAATACCACTAAATTAAACCCAAAGAAAATAGAACAAAATAAGATGAAATTCATGAATAGAAAATATACACTAGATAGGACTGAAAGATTAAAAATGGTTTCTTCTAAAAGAATAATTAAATTGATAAATCCCTAATGAGACTGACAAATAAAAGACAAAGCACAAACAGTATCAGGAATAACACAGAGAACACAGCCTACACATACTAAAAAATAAGAGGATATCATAAACCCCCTTACACCAAGTTTGAAACCTGAGACTAGAAAAACTTCCAGAAAAATACAGTGAACTAAAACTGACCTAAGAAAAAACAGAGTATCTTACTTGTCCTACTGTAAAAATTTTTAACAATCTCCCCAAAGAAAGCAAAATGTCTAGATGGATTCTTCAGCAAATTCTACCAAACATTTAAGAGAAAATTAATTGTAATCATATACAAATTTTTCCAGAAAACAGAAGGAATATTTGTATTTTAACAAGTCAGCATAACTCTGACACTCAGATATGAAAAAGCAATGTTGATCAAGAAAGAATGAAAAGACAATCAAGAGACCAGGGAAAAATGTTTGCAAGAGCACTTTTACTCAAAATATTAAAGAATTCTTAAAATCTCAACAATAAGAAAACAAGCAATCTAATTAAAAAATGGCCAAAGACCTAAACAGACATCTCGCTAAGGATATACATGGCAAGTAAGCATAAAAAAAGATGTTCAGGGGTGCCTGGGTGGCTCAGTGGGTTGAGCCTATGCCTTCGGCTCAGGTCATGATCTCAGGGTTCTGGGTTTGAGTCCCGCATCGGGCTCTCTGCTCAGCAGGGAGCCTGCTTCTCCCCTCTCTCTCTGCCTGCCTCTTTGCCTGCTTGTGATCTCTCTCTCTCTCTCTCTGTGTCAAATAAATAAATAAAATCTTAAAAAAAAAAGATGCTCAACATCACAAGTCACTAGGGAAATGAATATTCAAATGAGATACCACTATACACCTATCAGAATGACCAAATCCAAAACACTGATACCAAAGAATGTTAGTGAGAATGTGGAGCAACAAGACCTGTCATTCATTACTGGTAGAAATATAAAATGTAGAAGAACAGTTTGGCAGTTTCTTATAAAACTAAACATATTCTTACCATATGATCCAGCATCACACTCCTTGATCACCCAAATGAGTGAAAAACTTATATCTACCTAAAAAACCTAAGAGCTAGGTAATAATAACAGAAGAAACTATGTGCTGAAAGGGAGGGGATGGAATATATGGAACTCTCTATTTTCTGCCCAAATATCTGGAAACCTAAAACCGTTCTAAAAAATTTTCTTAAAAAATGCAATGTTGATAGTACAAAAAAGGAACTGTATAGGTCAACTTCTCTCATGAACAAAAATGCAAAAAGGAGGAAGTAAGGAAGGGAAGCCCTAAATAAATGAAATGAGAGAATGTATCATGTTCATGGATAGGAAATCTCAATGTTGAATATACTTAATGCAATGTTAATAATCCTGACAGAATCTGAGAAACTTAATAAGCTCATTATAAAATATAGATGGGAAAGGAAAAGAACAAAAATATCAAAGATTCTCTCCTAAAGAAGAACATAGTGAGGAGACTAAGTCCATTAGCTACCACAATTTCTTCCTATTCTTACAAAGCTAAGCATTAAAGAAAATGTGGGATTAGCATGGGGCAGGCAAAAATACCAGTGGAATATAACAGAGAATCTAGAAAAAGACCTACACATAAACAAACACTTGATTTACTAAAGGTGGCATTGCGGGGTGGTAGGAAAAAAACATTCCATGTGTTGGAAGGAAAACAAACCTGAGTAAATTCCTCTTTAACTTTAATGTCACAAAAAATATTGGTAAATCATATTATATAAAAATTTCAACAAACCATCAGGGCAAAAATAGTATAAAGAAAGTCAAAAGATACCTGAAAAACTGTGAGAAAACATTTACATTTGCAGTATACACTACAGAGAAGAAACCAATAATTCTATTATTAAAAAACTCAAAAACTGAAAGGGAAAAGGGCCCAAAACCTGTTGGAACAATGAGAACAAGACATAAAAAGGCAATACACACACACACACACACACACACACACACACACATGCCAAAAAAAAAGGACATTAAAAATATACAAAAATATTTTAACTTACTTGTAATTAGAGAAATACATACTAAAATAGCACTGAGATACCATTTCCAACCTATCAGACTGGCAAAAATTGAAACATATGGAGAATGTATTCTGTTGGCTAGCCTGGGGGAAACAAAAGTTCTCATACACTGTTGTTGAAAAAGCAAAGTGGGACAGTGGTCATGGAGGGAAACTTGACAATATCTAACAAAACCACATATGCACTTAGCTTTTGACCTAATAATCTCTCTTCTAACAATATGCCTTGAAAATACACCTCCAAAAATGCAGAAATACACATGTACAAGGCCATTCACTGCACACTATTGGTATGCAAAATATTGGAACAACCTAAGTACACAGCAGAGTAGGTAAATAAGTCACAGTAAATCCACACAATGGAGTAACATGTACTGTAAAAAATAATGAGGAAGATCTCTAATTACTGATAGGAAGCAATTTCTAAGATATGCTTACTGTTAAGTAAAAAGGATATACAGTATGTTACTCTTTTTGTTTTAAGACTTTATTTGAGAGAGAAAGTGTGCAAGTGGGGAGAGGGGCAAAGGGAGAGAAAAAGGGAAAGAAGCAGACTGCACAGAGCACAGAACCTGACATGGGGCTGGATCTCAGGATTCTGAGATTAAGACCTGAGTTGAAATCAAGAATTGGACACTTAACTGACTGAGCCACCCAGATGCCCCTGTAGTATGTTATTCTTAATGTAAAAAAGAAAAAGTATTAGAAAATATTCATGTAACTGTTCATTTGTGCAAAAAGATTTCAGGAAAACTAAAACAGAAACTTTAAAAGTTGTCTTCATTTAGGGGGTAGGTATTATAGTGAATGAAGAAGGATAATTTTATGAGAATACTTTTTTGTGAAGTCATGACTAATATATATTTTTTAAGATTTATTTATTTATTTGAGAGAGAGAGAGAGAGGGAGAGAGCATGAGCATGGGGAAGGGTAGAGAGAGAAACAGACTTCCTGCTGAGCAGGGAGCCCAATGCAGGGGCTCAATTCCAGGATTCTGGGATCATGACCTGAGCTGAAGGCAGATGCTTAACAGACTGAGCCACCCAGGTGCCCCAAGTCATGACTATTATAACCATGATAATGTTTCATATACCAAATAAGTAAACAAATAAGTAAACAATCAAAATCAACCAGAATGTTGAGGGAAACCAAAATAAAATAAAAATAACTGTATTACAAATAAATAACATCCCATGTTAAGGGGGATGGGAATGAAAAAGATCTTAAAGTAAGTTTAGAAACAGTATTTTGACTATATTCCACTGTACACAAATATAGCCCTTGAGCTAGTAAACTTGTTTCTCATGGGGATATGGGTTAGTAATTCTAAATATGTTATATGTATACTAGGATTTAACAAACAAGTAAATACACCATGGATAAGGAGATGCAGGTTTCTCCCTGTACAAAGAGTTATACATAAGCAAAGGAGAAAAGCTAGAATTGACATTATGATGCTGGATTAGAGTCAGAAGTATTAGCAGGAATTCATAGCTTTTAATATATTCACAGATGGATAAAGAAATAAATATAAATGTGTGTGTAGGTGCATGTTAGTATATGATACATTCCTAGTTCTGACAACTGAGAGGGCCTATAATGACACTAAGCACTGAGGATCTAGGTTTTTTCTACCATTCACCACACACACACACACACACACACACACACACACACACACACACACATTACACACTACACACTACACACAGAGTGGGGTCCTTGGAGAATTGGCTGATTCCTGGACTGCAGGAGGGAAAATATAAGAAGAACCTGGAACATCTATGGAACTAGAAAGTAAAGAAATGCTGAAAAATAATGAGAGACTGTCAAAAAGACACAAGCCAAACTGAAGAAGTTCTTAACGACCAAAGCCAAAAGAGCAACATAAAATGAGAGTCCTGGATTATAATCCATAGAGTAAAGTATTCTTAAATCCTTACTGATATAAACAAACATATGAGGAAGAGGGCACAGTTCTTCTTTAGACTAAAATTCCCACTGACAGACTAAAAAAGAATGAGGGAAATTGAAATTCACCATTATTTGGAATATTCACCAAATCAAAACTGAAAAACACCACAGTGATGATTGTTGCAGGCAAAAGCCAATGAAAGATGTTAGAACTAGAAGATGAAAATTTGATGAGAGACCTGATATTTGAATAGTCTCAAAGCTTCCTCTGCAGAAAACAATTATTAATTACAAAGAAAATATAGCAACTTTAGTGAAACCCAACCAAGTAATCAAATCTGACATCACAGTAGTAAGATTTATCAACATGCCCTTCCCTTCTCCAACACCATAAAACACACTGAGAAAGACAAAATATCACTTTCATGGTGTTCCTGCCAAAAGTACAGAAAAAGATCAAACTAAGGGACAACACTTGACCAGTATTTTCCAAAAAGTGTCAAGATCATGAAAAAAAAATGAGATATTGCCACAGATTTGGTTAAAGAGACATGAAAACTAGATGCAATGTGGAATCCTGGATGAGAAAAAGAAGATTAGTGAGGAAACTGACAAAATTACATTAAGGAATGTAGTTAAGTTCATTGTGTTGTACTAACATTTATTTCTTGATGTTGACAATAGGGGAAAACAATGTGAGAGATATACAGGAATACTCTGCACTATTTTTGGAACTTTTCTATATGTCTAAAATCATTTTAAAATAAAAAAAAAATTAAAAACATGCCATGAGACAACATGGATGGACCTGGAGGGTAATACACTAAATGAGTTAGAGAGAGAATGATTTGATTCATATGATTTCACTTATATGCAGAATCTAAATGGGTGATGGTGTATTAAGGAGGGCACTTGTTATTCTAGTGAGCACCAGTGTTATATGTAAAGGATGGGTCTTTAACTTCTACTTCTGAAGCTAATACTACAATATGTTAACTAACTGGAATTTTTTAAAAAGATTTTATTTATTTAGTTGACAGAGATTACAAGTAGACAGAGAGGCAAAGAAGCAGGCTCCCTGCTGAGCAGAGAGCCCAAGGTGGGTCTCCATCCCAGGACCCTGGGATCATGACCTGAGCTGAAGGCAGAGGCTTTAACCCACTAGGCCACCCAGGCACCCCAACTAACTGGAATTTAAATAAAAACTTGAAACAACAAATTTAATTAAAATAGAATTTAAGGGGTGCCTGGGTGGCTCAGTGGGTTAAAGCCTCTGCCTTCGGCTCAGTTCACGATCCCAGGGTCCTGGGATCGAGCCCCGCATCGGGTTCTCTGCTCAGCAGGGAGCCTGTTTCCTCCCCTCTCTCTCTCTGCCTGCCTCTCTGCCTACTTGAAATCTCTGTCTGTCAAATAAATAAATAAAATCTTAAAAAAAATAAATAAAATAAAATTTAAAAACAAACAAAACAGATTCTTAAATACAGAAAGCAAACTGATCGTTGCCACAAGGGAGTCAGATAGGGGAATGGACAAAATAAATGAAGGAGATTTAGAGGTACAAACTTCCAGTTACAAATAAGTCATAGAGATGAAAAGTACAGCATAGGGAATATAGTCATTAATACTGTAATAATGTTGTATGGTGATTATACTTACTGTGGTGAGCACTGAGTAATATGTAGAATTGTTGAATCAGTTATGTTGTATACCTGAAATTAATATAACATTGTCCACTATAGTTGAAAGAAAGAAAGAAAGAAAGAAAGAAAGAAAGAAAGAAAGAAAGACTGCCCCCCATACCACACCAAAAAGTTAATTCAAAATAGATTGAAGAACTGAATGTAAGACCTGGAACAATTAAACTCCCAGAAGAAAATATAAAAGCCCCTTGGCATCAGTGTTAGCAATGATTTTTTGACACCAAAATCAAAGACAACAAAAGCAAAAATAAACAAGTGGAACTACATCAAATTGAAAAGCTTCTGCACAGCAAAGGGAACAATAAACAAAATGAAAAGAGAACCTACAGAACAGGAGAAAATAATTTGCAAATTAAATGTCTGATAAGTGGTTAATAACCAAAATATAAATAAAGAACTCATAACAATTCAACAGCCACACACATCCAATTAAAATAGGAGCAGAGGAAGTAAAAGACATATGGACAGCCAACAGGTACAAGGAAAGGTACTCAACATCACCATCAGGAAAATGAAAATCAAAACCACAATGAGATATTACCTTACATCTGTTAGAATGGCTATTATTAAAAAACAAAAACAAAAACCAAACCCTAAAACAAGAAATAACAAATGATATGGAGAATGCAAAGAAAAGACAACCCTTGTATACTATTGGTGGGAATGTAAAATACTACAGCCATTATGGAAAACAGCATGGCGGTTCCTCAAAATATTAAAAGTAGAACTACCATAAGATCCAGCAATTCTACTTCTGGGTATATATCTGAAAGAAATGAAATCTCTTTATTTACAATAGTCAAGACATGGGAACAACCTAAGTGCCCATCAGTGGATGAATGGATAAAGAAAATGTGTCATACATACAAAATGGAGTATTAGTCAATCATTACAAAAAGAAGGAAATCCTGTCAACTGCAACACCACAAATCTCAAGGACATTATGCTAAATGAAGTAAGTCATCCAGAGAAGACAAATACTATATGATCTCACTTATACATAGAATCTAAAAAAAAAAAAAAAAAAAAAAAAGCTAAACTCACAGAAACGGAGAACAGACAGAGTCACTACCAGAGATGGGAGTTGGGGGAAATGGATGAGGGTAGCTAAAGTTACAAACTTCCAGTTATAAGGTAAATAAGTTCTGCAGATGTGATGTACAGCATGGGGACTATAGTTAATAATACTGTATTATGTATATTTGAAGTTTGCTAAAATAGTAGATCTATAAGTCCTTATCACAAGAAAGAAAATTTTGTAACTAGGTGAGGTGATGGCTGTTAACTGAATTTATTGTAGTGATCACCTCACAAAATATACACATATCAAATCATTATGCTGTACACCTTAAACTAATACAATGTTGTATGTCAATAATATCTCAAAATTAGGAAGAGGAGAAATGCTAACTTAAAAAAAAAAGAGACATTATTAAGAGACTGAAAGAAGCCACTGAAAAGAAGAAATTTCTAACACCCAATTTAAGTATATACACATCAGACATGTATATGTGCATGTGTACCTAAATACACATACAAGTATGTTTGACTATTATAGGTAATGACCCCAAACTGCCATCTATGCAAATGCCTTTATATAATATGGTGTTTTATAGGGAGAGAGAGCAATGAAAAAGAATGAATTTGCCCACATCATCGATAAATTTCAATATCATGACACTAAGCAAAAGCAGCCAAACCTAAAAGAACATAAGGTTTCATTTATGTAAGGCTCAAAAACAGGCAAAACCAAACTGTGCAGTTTAGAGATTCATACTTAAGTAGTAAAAGTATACAGAAGAGCAAGGGAGTAAATCTGGAAAGTGGTTATCTTTGGTGGGAGGGAAAAGTTTGTGAATGAGAAAGAGCATGCTGGAGGCATCTAGTTTGCCAGAAAATATTTTCTTTCTTGTCCTGGGTAGTGGTTAAGTGTGTATTGGTTACATAAAATTTCATAAAACTGTACATTTATTTGTTTTATGTACTTTTCTGTATAATATAAGGTCTTAATAGAAAAAGCACAAAGAAAAAACAACAAAATAATCAGTAAGAGAGTGACTCCTAAATGAGGGGTAGAGCATTAATTCACAAATTAACATATTTTAATATTCCTGTATAAATAGATGAGTATTTTAAGAGATGAACTCCTAGGGGCGCCTGGGTGGCTCAGTGGGTTAAAGCCTCTGCCTTCGGCTCAGGTCATGATCCCGGGGTCCTGGGATTGAGCCCCACTTTCTGCTCTGCGGGGAGCCTGCTTCCTCCTCTCTCTCTCTGCCTGCCTCTCTGCCTACTTGAGATCTCTGTCTGTCAAATAAATACATAAACAATCTTAAAAAAAAGAGAGAGAGATGAGCTCCTAGAGAATCCAAAAGTCACTCATCTCTTCCTTCAGACTGGAGCTATATATTCTATGGCATAAATATAATTTGAAAACAGAACTTATATACCTGGGCATAATGGTATTTTAAAACTGAAGAAAAGAAATAGAACTGATAAAAAATATTTAGACAAATTTTCCACTCCCAGCCAAGACAGAGTCAGGAGAACTGAACTAGGTGCTACTCCCACTAAACAACTAAATACACAAAGTTACACAATGTTTTTCAGAAGTTGGACAAGAAACAGCACAGGTCAGTAATACCTGAAAGAAAGGAAAACAAACCAAATCATTCCCACCTCTGCCCCAGCTTACTACCTGGAGTTTTCATTACCGCAGGGCAAAAAAGGGAAAATCCAAGCCTATAAAACCTGAAGTATTTACTATGTGTTCCTTTAGACAAAAAAACTGTCAACTCCTAAAGAAATGAAAGTAAATGTCCACAGAAAGACTTGTATTCAACTTTCATAGGAGCTTTGTTCCTAATAGCCAAAAACTAGAATCATTTCAAATGCCCATCAAAAGATGAATGGATAAATTGTGATGTACCTATTACTAAAACACTACTCAGCAATAAAAAGAAATGGTCTATTGGTATATGTTAACAACACGGATGAATTCTTTAATATTGAAAGAAGTGTGGAGAGCAAGTTATATGCTTCCATTTGTATAATATTCTAGAATATAAATTCTCAATAGCAAGCAGATCCGTGGTTGCCAAAGAAGGGTGTGAGAGGAAGGAGAGATTAGAAAGAACAGGAGGGAATTCTGGAGGGTGTTGGAAATGTTCATCATCTTATCCTGGGAGTGATGATTTCACACATAAAAACCAATCTAATTGCACACTTTAACTGTGTGCAGTTTATTGTATCAATTACTTCTTGATAAAGCTGTAAAAAATGTACAAACTTCACCTTCCAAATTTTGTTAAATATATTTAAAAAATAAAGGCTACAACAGTTTGCAGTCCATATATCAAACTGAGCCTACAAATAATTCTTAATTGATCCACCCTGATCATTCTAAATGAATAGATTTGTTACTTGAAGAACTGCTTGTGTGAACATGAAGCAGAATAGTTTGAAAGTGGATTTTAACAGGGAAATCATTACAAACATAAAGCTTCCTGCCTAATTTGTTATCTAATGATCCTAAACATTATTCTGTGGCTTACTTCTACCTACAAAACAAGAGATGGGAGAATGATGTATGCAGGAATTAACCTCAAATCTAAACATCTGAAATCATCTGAATCATCATCGTATCCATACATGTTCATCTCCTTGACAATGACACCATGACAGACATTATGTGTTGTTATGTGTTGTTAAAAGATTAAATGGAATAAAATCTTCATTTCCTGTACTGGCAAATTCTAAATCATATTTTTTTTTTCCTTCTGTTTTTGTTGTATTAGCTTCCCCTGTATACTTTGGACAAGAATTTGACCGTGAGGTCCTTGTTTTCCCCTGGGAAAATGTAGGAACATTATGTTAAGAAGCCATTTCTGCAGGAAAAGAAGTATAGAAGATCCTCTGGAGAGTAGAAACAGAGAAATTTAAGCTGAGTGGATATAATTCACAATTCAATTTTTTCAGTCTAAATTATATCATCATGTCACATGTTAATAGCTATTTCAATAATAGCTATGATCAATCAAAGAGAAAAATGTTGTTGTTTTTTTAAATCACAGACCCCAAAATGACTGAGATTGTTATATTTCACAATGAAAAGAATTACTGCAAATCTGAATTTCAGCTTCATTGAGCTCGTTACAAAATGCTGACTGACACATGAACTATAATGAAAAATACAGAGAACCGCCTAAGTATTTCATTGATAGAATACATATTAAATTGGTCTTCTCTCTGCTATTAAGTTTAATCTGAATATTCCCCTAGTAAATATAATATATTTTATATATTAAAACATGGATTATAATAGGTAAACAATTATATTTTTTCATTGCTAGCCATGTACTAGCAATCTTTATTATTATTAAAGTAATTAATTTTATCTTTTTCATGACTATAAAAATGAATCAGCATATTTGAGTTAGCTCAATAGATAGTTCCTCCTTAATTCATCAGTATGTTTTTGCTCCATACAGAGTAACTACTGACTGGTAGTAGTTCGTAGACCCCTTGAAGGAATTTATTACCAGCTGAATAGCTTATGTAAAAGAATCTGAACTATCATAGTCCATTTTATCTTTTATTTTGATATCTGTTCCAAACAGATATAATTATATAATACTAAAAGTCTTTAAAAATTACTTCCAAATGTAAAAGTGACTGTCTAGTATGCTGTATTACACGTCAATTATTTTGCTTACAAGTGACAATATTTATCCTTGAAATATGCTTTGACCCACTAACAATTAAAAGCTAACACAATGTGTGAGATAGTTCTTAATAGTTCTTACCTCAATAATGTAACAACTATAATCAAGTATTCAAGACAACGTTCCAGAATCTCACGCACCAATAACAGAAAATCATGAAATGTCCCTAAAAAAGACATTTTCACTGGATACTGCCATCAATGTTATGATGCATGGTAATTCTAATATTTCGTAAAACATTAATATAGGGCCACCTGGGTGGCTCAGTCAGTTAAATGTCTGACTCTTGATCTCAGCTCAGATCTTGATCTCAGGGTCATGAATTCAAGCCCCACATTGGGCTCCATGCTGGGGGTGGAGCCTACTTAAAAAATAAATAAGAAAAAAACACATTAATATAAATTAAATGATACTTCCTGACTAGGACCACATTTTGTAAATGACTTATAGACCTTCATATCCTTGTGGCTAGGCTAATTTGATTATTCCTGAAAAATGAGATGGCGGTTATCTAATAATCACAGTATTTTTCCACTCATTTTTCCCATTCTATTAAGTGATTTCTGTGAATTCTTAGGGGCAGGTTATGGCCATTACAACTTTAGAATATGCTCAGCAAAAACATGATGGATCGTCATATCATGTTATCTTCTTCTCAAACTAACCAGGCTTTCAGAATGACTTAAATGGTATGGTAGATGCATTTCTAAAAAACCCATTTCTTTGTACATCGACGTTCATGGCAGCATTATTCACAATAGCCAAAAATGGTAGGAACAATCCATATGTCCATCAAAAATTGATAAATAAAATGTGGTGCATACATACCATGGAATTATTATCTGGCCTTAAAAAAGAAATGAAGGGGCGCTTGGGTGGTTCAGTAGGTTAAAGCCTCTGCCTTCGGTTCAGGTCATGATCTCAGGGTCTTGGGATCAAGCCCCGCATACGGCTCCCTGGTCAGTGGGGAGCCTGCCTTCCCCGCCCCCCTGCCTGTCTCTCTGCCTACTTGTGATTGTAGTGGGTGTTAACTACATTACTTTAGGCAACTCATTTAACTCCTCTTCAGCTTTAGGATTTTGTTGGACAAAATGGGTTTAGCTCACTTCACAGAGATCTTTTGAGGATTAAATAATATACGTTCTCAATATTTATTAAATCAAAATCAGTTGAATACATTAAATGACCAAGGTATTTATTAAATCAAAATCAGTTGAATACATTAAATGACCAACGTATAGTCTCAAAACACATGACAGGTTAAAAAGAAGAAAAAACTAATTGCCTTATGTGAAATATGGAAGTTGGCGGTTAATGACAAATAAAAGAGTTGAAAATATAAATCTGCCAGAATTTATATGCTACATGCATGTCTACATATTTGAAAGAGGGAGAAAAAGAGAGAGAGGCAGATGGTCAGAAGGGAAGAAAGAGACTACCATAATTACCAAAAATGAGTTATGTGGATGCTAGAAAAGTAGACACTAACACAGAACACCTGACTTTCCAAGCCCTGAATGATATAGTTTAGGATCACCTAACCCTCTTTCTTTGATCACATAGTCACAAAACGATCTTCTGATGACTAATTAAATTTCCCAAGTAGTTAGATTGGAAATGAGATACTGTAAACAGCAGGCCTAAGTATGTATGCACAGCTGACCCCTGAACAACATGGGTGTGAACTGCATGGATCCACTGACATGCCAATTTTTTCTGATAAATACAGTAATGTATTTTCTTTTTCTTACGATTTTCATAGTAACATTTTCTTTTCTCGGGCTTACTTTATTGTAATAACCCAGTACATACAAAATATGTATCAGTCAGCTGTTTATGTTATCAGTAAGGCAACAGTAAGCTATCCAGGCAACAGTAAGCTACCAGTAGTTTTGGTGGGGGTCAAAAGTCATACCAGAATTCTAACTGCATGTGGAGTTGGTGCCCCAAACTCTGCGATGTTCGAAGGTCAACTGCGTATGTGTGTATTTGCATGTGTGTATACACACATACATATGTAATGATATAGCATTACAAACTGGTACTAATAATTACAAAAGCAACGTTAATAATAGTTATTCACTAATAACGTCAATATGCAAGGTCATGGGCTAAGCTTAATTTTACATTACATTCGTCTTCTCCCTAGTATTAATTTTAATGTAGGATTCTCATTTAAGTTCTTGTTAAAGAACTTCAAGAGTTAGGTACCATTATTATCCCCACTTAATAGATATGGAAGCTAACAGAAATGACTAATTTGCCTAAGGGCACACAGCTTGTAAGAGATAGAACTAGGAATCTAGGAATAAAAATTCTCCTTCTCTGGTTCTTTGTTCTTAATTTTCATGCTGTATGGGCATTGTTTTAATAATTAAGAAGTTTGGTTAAAGATAATGAATTCCCCACAACTTGATCAATTCTACATAACAGAATCAATCTGGGCCTTACAAAACTCAATCCCACCTCCACAGATGTGCACAGCATCTCTTTAAATCAACATGACCTACTTAAAAAGAGAAGTGGGGGAGGAAAGGTAACAACAAGGGAGGAAGATTAAGTCAAACTTATATTCATCTTGGCTCTCCTCCATCTTCTTTCTTCCTCTTTATGAAAACTGACTCATTTATTATATATGCCAGACTTTCGGCCAGATAAGATAAAAAGATAAAAAGATAACCCCCACGCCCAGGAGCTCATAGCCTTAAAGAGGCAGCAGGTTGGATTTGGTAAATCCTACTACAGACCCACATGAGGTAGATATTGTGGTAATCTGAATACTAAAGATTTAAACGGTGAAAGTAGAAGCTTGAATGTCAAGTGGAAACCCATATGCTGGTTTTTAGGGAATTTCTTGTGGATGCACTATGACTCAACACTGGAACCACTAATAGGGAATTTTCATATTTTAAGACTCTCCTACTAAACACCATGAACTGTCATCATATACAATTTTATATTACAATCTCAAGCTTCTATTACAGTGCCCGACACAAGGTAGATGTGATTAAGAGTTGCTCAGTAAGTATAAAACAAAAGTAAAAAAAGGGAAGAAAAAACAAACAGAAAACAACACACACCTCCTTGGGGAAGAACTAATCATTGATAGTAAGGTAGTCTAAAAAATACTTGAAAAATGTAACACAGATTTGTAAATGGATGGATATAAAGCTAATTTATATATCACTTTGCTATAAAATATTTTGATATGCAAAACCAAAACTGACAGCTGAAGTTCTGAAATGATCTAAACAAGATAAAGAGTACCTAGACTTAGGGAATTTTAAAGTAGGATTCCTACAAATGAGATGAGAGATAAAGCATAATAGAAATAATGAAGGAGCTTAACAGCTTCCTAAAAATCTTCAATTTAATTTTAGAAAAATAAACCTGAGGTATTCATGCAAAATTTAAAAATGTTGCTTGCTGAATTACAGCCTTAGCTGGAACTAAAACATCTGGAACTATCTGTGGCATAATAATCAGCATAAATTATTTTGTAAATGTTCTGATAATGGCTAGTGGGACCCAAGTTAATTTATTTCTAAGGTCAAAATTAAATATTATACTTCATTTCCTAAAGTTTGGTTATTATTATAAACTCACAAGTTCTGAGCCTCCTTTCACTTTCTAGCAGGTGATACCCAAAAACGGGTATTAAAAAAGCTTCTTTCTAAGACTAGAACTGTTTCAGGAGTCTAAACTGATTACATGTGAAATATTGGGATGGGAATGGGAAGAACGAGAGTAGAGAAGGAAAATGAATTCAGTAAAACCTAAGGGACACCAAAAATAAAAGAATATCAGTCAAGACGTTTTTTAATCTATTAATATTCCTTGACTCAAAAAAAAAAAAAAAGAGGAAAAAATTAAGAGGAACAAGGCAGCAGCAGTAGCCAAGAGGCATTAGAATCAATATGAGCACTGAGTGTGTCGTCAATGCACTGAAATGCCCTTTTTGGGAGTAAACCTGTTCTGGATGGATAAATAAAGTAAAGCAATGTTTTGCTTCTGAGATCAGATTAATTTTACAAGGAAGTGGAGCTATCTTTACATTGTATTTTACCAAGTACAATGCTTATAACAGTAACGATCTTTACCATCAAATGAAACACATAGCTAATAAAAACAAAAAGACACTGCAGATTTATTATATATAAATAATCTAGAGATGGATACAAAGAAATTTGTTACAATAAATGAGAAACAGCATTGATAGATTTTCTGTCAGATATATAAGAAAAAGGGTTCTGTAATTTAAATTAAGGTTCTATAACTTAAATGGTTCCAAGCAGCAAGTTGGAAGCTTTCGAGTAGTACTGTTTTGTTTTGTTTTGTTTTGTTTTTAAGATTTTATTTATTTATTTGACAGAGAGAGAGATCACAAGTAGGCAGAGAGGCAGGCAGAGAAAGAGGGAGAAGCAGGCTCCCTGCTGAGCAGAGAGCCCAATGTGGGGCTTGATCCCAGGACCCCGAGACCATGACCTGAGCCGAAGGCAGAGGCTTATTAACCCACTGAGCCATCCAAGCGCCCCTCGACTAGTACTGTTTTTAAATGGAATTCTACTCTCACACTTGAAAATGGCAAGCACATTTCAACTATTTTACACGGTAAAATATAATTTTGTATGGCAAATAAAATAAGGCAAAACAATTCCATGTGTATACAAAGCCCAACAAAATTACAATCTAAATGTGCACAGATACTGAGGGAATTTAACTACTTCAGAAGCACTTAAGTTAAATTTCAACAGTCTGTCATTTATTAGAGAGGTACTCAAAAGATTATGAGCACAGTAGTGAAGGCATCCTGAAGAGATATGGCAGATTAGATTCTATTTATCTGCTATTGCCCTAAAATCATCCAAAATATTTTGCTTCATTTTTTTCTTACAGTACACATAATGTTGTTTATAAACTACCTACCAATGTTGCTTATAAAGTACTTACCAAATTTGTATATACTAAAGTTTTAACTTTAAAAGAAGTCTGACATGGAAGTGAAACTCAAAGTAGGTAGCTATTTATAAAATACAAAGAGCACAGTACTTCCAATTATAACCATTATGGGCTATGAAAAACACGATTACAGAAACAATTTCCTATGTGTAATAACAGTTTGAAATGAGATAGAAATTTCATGGATTAGTGTATGTTGCTACAAATAACTGAACACAAATATGATGGTTCAATTTAGGGTACTGATTCTTCATACATCTTTCAGGGAAGGGAGGGCAGAGTTGCCAGGTATTAAGAACACAAGGAAAGGAAAGAATCCCTTTATACAGGGACAATTTGTAAGACTTACTATACTAATTTATAATTTATTTAGAGGAATATTTAACATTTTAGCTTAACTTTTCTTCCCTTTTTGTTAATATTGCATAACTCTTCTTCCACTGCTATTCCCCAAAAGGGTGTTCAGCAGAAATAAATGTGGAAACTGAGCCATCATAACAACAATAACAACAACAACAAAAAAACAAGAGGTAGGAATAAAGAAAGAAAATCAATGTTGACTGCATCATCAAGAAAACACAATGAATTACACTGACAAGATGTCCTCTTGCAGTAATAAAGTGCAGAAACAACTTGAAACTTATAATGTCTTGCCTCAGAGAAAGTGACATGTCAGCATTCATATGAGAACGTGGTAGGAACAGGTCTATAGAGTTAGATGTGTAAAAGGGAAGTGCTGAAAATTTCAATATAAAACTTCTCTTAAGATGCTTAAAATCTAAGACAAGAATGTAAGTCTTACTTTCTGATTTCCTTATCATCGGCAACTGGAGGCCTCTGTTTTCATCAGTTCTGCTTCTTCACTGTCTTGTGAATGGGCCCTTGTCATACTGACCTGGAATATCCTTTTTCTCTAGCAGTAGCCATTTTCCCAGAAAGAGCTCCAGTGCCATCTCCTGTGGGAGACTTGCTTTCATTGTCCCACCTCACTGATTTTCTACTCTTCTGAATTCTTGTGCAGCATCAACAACCTGGGCTACACAGTCTGATCCTTATTTATATATTGTCATACATAGTTCACCATTGTTTTGTGTTTTTTCATTTGTTTTTCTTATTTTTCAAGAAAGGAGGACTGACTGCAGTGCCTCATTTGGATGTGTCAGGAGTCTTGGAAGCCTGACTACCCTATCTTCTCCTACAAATGGACTTTGAGGGAACTCATATACCATTGACTGAAGAAAGGTCCTCTCTGACCAAGAAAGCAGCTTAGGGAAAAATGCGCGCGGAGCAGTGAGGGATAAAGGGAACTACCTGCCTAGCCAGTCACATCAGCTTAATCAACCCCAGCCAACACTGGGGTCACAGATGTCACAACCAGACTGCTCTTACATCCTCACATGTCTGTTTGATCACAACTATGTTGTAATTCCCTATGGGAAAATGGTATGTAATGTTTCTTCTATAGCCCTCACAGGGTCTACCACAGTTTACCACAGTTTACCACAGTTCCAGTAAGTTATTCAATAGACATTTGTAAAATCAATCATACTAATTATTATACTAACGCCCAAAGTTTAGTATATATATCAGACACAGTCCTAATTAACTTGCATTAATTTAATCTTCACAGTAACTCTATGAGGTAGCTTATAATTAGTATTAACTTCATTTTACTTATGAGAAAATGAAAGCTTAGTTTGGTAACAACCAGGATCATCGTTCTGAGATTTCATCTCAAAGTAATATGTTCTCCATAAAGGATAATGAAAACTATTATACTTGTGCTTTCAATCTATGACGAGAAGTAGAGGGGTAGGAAAATGGAAAGGCTAACTACTCAATGCTTCAAACTCGGTCAAATTGCTTGGGGTCCTTAAAGTTGGTGCCTCTATCTCTATCTGGAACTCACAGGAAGTGCCACATATGAGGCACAAAGTAACTTTGAACAAGTTAATTTCATATTAAAATTAGTATGCTCTATAAGAGCTTCCCTCACACTAAAAGAACGTAAGTAAATGATAGGGAATCCATCAGTCTTGTCTTAATTTTATTAAGGTAAAATACTCATTAGTGAAGAAGATAATGACAATGGCTTTATTGAAAAAGTACTAACTGTTCCTTGCAGTTAAGCTCATTGCCCCCCAGCAAAGTTCAGAACTTGATCTTAATATTATCAAACAAAAGATTCCAAGATTAAGAATTTTAGCTAAATTTTTAGTTAGCTGGGAAAATTCCTTGTTCAATTACCAGGATAAAGGGGGATAAAAGGTCAAGTGTGATAATTTCAAGATTCCTTTGAGGAGATGGTGCATAATTACTTCAATAATGGAAATAAAGGTGTGGTGCATATAATGTGACATATAATAACCATAAATTATATACATATACATACAATGCATCTGTAAAATAAAGTAGTAAGTCATGTATACTAGTTTAGGTATTTAAGGGATCATTTTTAAACTAATATGATTCCAAATTTATTTTTCTCTCCCTGAATCCTCTAAAACTAACAGATTTAAGTTCATCTGTGAATGACTTACCCTATAATAAAACACTTGTTGTATCAAGAAATGGGATGCCACACAGAAAACAATTTCAAATTATGATTAAATGAAGTAAAAAACATCTACCACAAAAGTAATTAAGATGGAAATGTTGTCTAAAGATCCTCAAACAAGGCAGAAAGACTATGGTTGATCCCATATGTCAAGGTTGTATTTTTATGAATCATTTCACAATGGTTGTTTTGAGAATGGAAAAAATCATAGGGGACTGAGAAGTATAGTTGATTTTCCAGCGTCTCATGTGATCAAGAAACGCATTTTACAACAAACACTTTTTTCCTCATAAAACTTTGCTATTTCCCATTTGCAAACTGTAGGACCCAAGAGAACAAATCTACTAAGACTCAATTTTTCATTTCTTCAGTTACAATTTATCTTAAAGAATAACCAGAGGGATTTAGTTTTTTAGTGGCTATTATTCCATGGAAATAAACTGTCCACAATTTTTTTAATATATCTAGAAATTAATGATGCCCCCATTAAAATCTGTGAAAACTGAATATATAAAAAGTCCCAGTAGCATGGTAGGCCTTCGCCAAAGAGAAAAAACACCAGGATAAGAATGCAATCCTTAAAGACTTCTTAACTCCTGACTTGAAAAGATAAATACTATATGAGGAATCAGATGACAAGTGTTTCCAAATCATCTTGTTACTAATATACCAGCCAAAGTCCACAGTATCAAACATCTTTCTTTCTTATGTTTGCTTTCACAAATGATACGATTATAATCAGCAAGAGAAAGAAAGAGAATGTTCTCCACAAACAATATAGGTATTATCTCTGCTATTCCTCTTCCTCACAAAATTTGCTGGGAAGAGATCCATTTAGAAAAAGAAGAACCAGGGCGCCTGGGTGGCTCAGTG
The DNA here is from genome assembly GCF_922984935.1 of Meles meles. Taxonomy (NCBI): domain Eukaryota; kingdom Metazoa; phylum Chordata; class Mammalia; order Carnivora; family Mustelidae; genus Meles; species Meles meles. The sequence goes on from NC_060066.1 coordinate 73,956,534, forward strand.
GGTTAAAGCCTCTGCCTTCAGCGCAGGTCATGATCTCAGGATCCTGGGACTGAGCCCAGCAATCCTGCTCTCTGCCCCGCAGGGGGCCTGCTTTCCCCTCTCTCTCTGCCTGCCTCTCTGCCTACTTGTGATATCTCTGTGTCAAATGAATAAATAAAACCTTAAAAAAAAAAAAAAAAAGAAAAGAAAAGGAGAACCCGGGGGTCATATTAACTAGATATTACTAGATTCAAACTAAAAGTTTGAATTGTATTTTTTTTCATTCTGTCAAATTCATGACCAATAAAAAATATTTTTAAAACACCAAGTAGCCATAGCCATGGGGTAAAAGAAAAAGGAATTATACCTGGTATACAGGATATATAAGTTACAACAGATCCATCTTGTATCTGCTATCTTTGTACTTCATTAAGGTATTGATTGGCATTGCTAGAAAAGAATAAATGACATTTCAGGGAACAACTATCATTTGGCTATTTGGTTTAAGCAGAGCTAGATTATACAGAGTGATTCCATCAAAGAATTAAGAAAATCATTTCAGTGAGCTCTTTATGACATCTTAGAGCAGAAGTCTTAGGGTTTTTACTCTTCTGGTAAGAACTATTTCTCAGAATACAGTTCTCTGGAATATGGGAATACAAACTAGGTCAATTCCTAGCTGATATCACTTTTTTCTAATTTAGAGAGACCTTGATGGCAATGGTTTTCCAAATCATGACAAACACTATTACCTATAGCATTTACCCTCTTCAAAGTACAAAAGGTCTTCAAAGCCACAGGTACTATGTTTTATGGTAGAACAATAGACTCTACCCTCAAGAACATTATTTTCTAGTGAAAGACAGAAAAATCAAACTCCATCCATCAATGTAATAAGCTAAATACACAGAAGGACCAATGGACTCAGTGCAAAGGGGAGCACCAGGTAAGATTTTATCTGCCAGTGTGTTTTTGTTTCTGGTTTTCATGTTTATTCTTTTCTTTTCCCAGAAGTTATTTAATTTGATGCCTTATCAGTACATTTTGTAATTTAGGATGAAGAGCTCAGGTTTTCCGAGACCAGGGAGGAGGTTCCAGTGAATGCAGGATTGGGGGAAAACTCAAGCCTTTAATACTTGGAAGTCCAAGGGCTCTCTCTTTCAGGCCACAGTGACAAACTATTCCTTTCAAATTCCTTTTTTGCCCTGCTGGGTCCTGAAGGGCTTCTGCCCCTAGCACAACTGCCCCTGGTTATACCTGGCTACCTCACTGACCACTGTCCCAAGGATAACAACAGCTCTGCTTTCTAAGGTGACACCCCTGAAGTTAAGAATGTGTATTTTTGTTGCATGCTGACATCCGCTGCTGTTAGACATTTTCCTCGCTCCTCCTTGCCCTGGCAGCTAATGCAAAATATCAGATCTCAGCTTTGGGCATAGAGGTTCCAGCTCACGCTTCTAGACTGTAGGGCTGGGGCTGATTTTTACGTAGTTCCCTGGTGCTGGCACTTACTGAAGTATTACCGTTCTGGCCCTTCAGTTGTTCTCCAGCAGCTTCATGACCCCTGAGTGCTGCTCCATCCATGACTCTACTGGATTGCAGCCACTTCTGGCAACACTTGGGAATTTGAAGATTTCCCAAGACAGATTCTGAAGATTTCTGAAGACAAAAATCTATCTTCTTATTTGAGTAAAAATGGAATTTATGCAGTTTCATTTATTTTCCCGGTTGTTGTATGTGTTTTCTAGGAGGAAAAGGGATGGTATTTTATGCTAAACTATAAGCTTCAGATTCTGTCAATAATGCCAAGCAGGCATAAGCCTTCCTCCGAGAAAAGAGGAACCTGAAAAGTGGCCAAGGCCATAGTTTTCACTTCTTCAAAACACAGAGTATTAAATTATTCATATTCATTTAGTGAATGAATTGCCAATGTTTGTGACTTCTGTAGGAAGAATGATGAAATCTTAATTTATAAATATTTATCTTAAAATACTATGAAGATTAGGGAAAGAAAAGATCCTGTGCTGGGACACTAATGGCTTTCAAACTAGATTGAGGCTGAATGGGAGAAAAATGTAAAGAAAGAAAATACGGTCAAGAGGGACTCCACAACTGAATTGCTTTGGGGACACAATTTAAGCTGCTATGGTCATTTAACACATATATGTACTATACTATTTATGATCACATAGCTCAGTTGCTGCCCACAAATGCAAGCCACATACGTGATTTTAAATTTTCTAACAGGCACATTAAAAACAATAAAAACATGGACAAGATGAGATTAATTTTAATGATACTTACAAAATACTATCATTTCAATATGGTAACAAATTCCAAGGTTATTAGGGAGCTATTCTACTCTCTTTTTTGGTACCAAGTCTTCAAAACCTGGTGTGTACTTTATATTTACACACTCATCTCAGACCAGCCACATTTCAAGTGCTCAATAGCCACATGTGGCTAGTGGCTACCATACTGGAGAGTGCCAATAAAGAGCAAGCAAACTATCTGTTCATTCAGGGATGTCCTGGACAAAAACTTGCAAGGAACTCTACTGAACAAGGTGGAATTCCATCTCAAGGTGGAATCTATTGTACCCACTGTAGCCATCTACTTCCTCCCTCTGTGAAGACTACCTAACAAACCGGGGTAGGCCTGAGCCATGCCCCTAGAACCTATTCTTAGACAACATTCTGGAAAGCTAGAAGAAGATGGAGATAATAGGCAGAAAGGAATCATCTTGAATCAAGAGCTCATAATCTCTTTATAGAAAAAGATTCTAGGGACACCTGGGTGGCTCAGTTGGTTAAGCCACTGCCTGCGCTCAGGTCATGATCCCAGGGTCCTGGGATCGAGTCCCACATTGGTTTCCTTGTCCAGCAGGAAGCCTGCTTCTCTCTCTGCCTCTGCCTGCTACTCTGCCTGCTTGTGCTCTCTCTCTCTCTGACAAATAAATAAATAAAATCTTAGAAAAAAAGAAAAAGATTCTATCCAAATCTCATCTATTTGCTTTAAATCAAACAGGTAATCTTGTCATTTAGGAATCTTAAATTTTTATATTCAGTAAGATACATGAATATATGTAACACATATACATCATACTTAAAATTAGTTTACTTTGTCTTTTAAAAGATTTTATTTATTTGAGAGAGTGAGCATGAGGAAGAGCACAAGCAGGTGGAGAGGAAAGGCCGAGGGAGAAGCAGACTCCCCTGCTGAGCAGGGAGCCCAACTTACATGAGGCTCAATCCCAGGACTGTGGGATCATGACCTAAGCCAAAAGCAGACGCTTAACAGCTGAGCCACCCAGGGGCCCCTAGATTAGCTTACTCTTTATAAAATCAAGAGTTCTAATTATTTTTCAAGCTAGCTTGATACTCCTCCATTATATGTTTCTCTCTTTCAGCCTTGTACTGTTACAAAAGTGCAAAGCAGAAATTACGTTAGACAATGTAAATAGCATGTTGTTTGTATACAAATGAATGCAACTAAAATTGCTTAGTGATTCTTCAAAAGGTTTTGTTTCTCTTTCTGCTATGAACTGAATATTTGTGCCCCCTACAAATTCCTATATGGAAACCCTAATCCTCAGTATGAAGGTATTTGACTGTGGGACCCATGGGAGATGATTAGGGTTAAATTAGGTCATGAAGTTACATCCCTCATCATGGGATTTAATGCCCTTATAAAAAGAAGAGACTTGAGGTCTCTCTGTGTGCATATACCAAAGAAGGCCATATGAAGACATAACCAGGAAAAGGGCCCTTACTGAGAACCCAATAATACTCAGAATCTGATCTCTGACTTTCAGCCTCAAGAACTGTGAGAAATAAATGTTGTTTAAACCATCCAGTCTGTATTTGTTATAGCAACCTTAACTAAAACATCCTCAGTAAGACTAAATATACTTCCAAAAATGTAGAGCATGAATTTATTAAGCAAAAGTACACTTCTACTCAACCAGTGTGCAAACTATGTCCAGGCTCCCAAAAGAGTCTAATCTAAAATAACAAGGTGTTATTATATGTATACATTTAAATGCACAACATTTTGTCTAAATGTTAAGATTCCTGCTTTTATCTATCAAAAATTCTAAGTAGGTTCTCTCTCTCTCTCTCTCTGTCTCTTTTTAAAGATTTTATTTATTTATTTGAGAGAGAGAGAATGAGCAGGCAGAGCAGCAGGCAGAAGAGAGGGAGGAGCAGACTCCCTACTGAGTAGGGAGCCTGATGTGGGACTCAATCCCAGGACCCTGTGATCATGACTTGAGCTGAAGGCAGCGGCTTAACCGACTGAGCCACCCAGGTGCCCCTCTAAATAGGTTCTTAAAAAAAATAAATAAGCAATAGATTCATTGATATAAAAAAAGGAAAAAAAATATAACAAATTGTATTTTGATTAAAATTGTTACTGTATAGCAGATTTTAATTGTCCTTCATACAATATCCAAGCATAATATTTAAAACTCTTCCTTTTTAAAATGCTGCCTTGCAACCACAGTAATCTTAACAGTAAAGTATAATCTGTTCAAGACTGATATATAGAGGTCCGGACAGCAAATGATCTCTGAAGAGACTTATTTCCATTAAATACTAAGTCCACAGCACTTTGTATTATCCTACCATATGCAAATTTACAGGACAATAAAATGACATCAGTAAAAAAGGAAAACTTTATAGAAAAAAGCATATTCTCTCTCTTTGTAGGAGTTGAAAAAAAAAGTATATAGGTTTCCAGAGATTCCAGAAATATGAAACATATTTCATAGTGATTTTTTAAAGTTGGGTTTTTCTTAGTAAATTGTTTTTGGCTGAAAATTAAAAAGCCGAATATTACTAATGTACTCAAATGCTTTCTTATGTGAAAATGGGAATCTTTTTTTTCCAAGACATTTCATTTATGAATGAACCATTTTACTTGTTTCCTTCTCATTTCTAACTTTAAATAAACAGAACATCGACCCTGTTCTTGAATAATCTCCAAAGACAAGCTTTAATCTTTCAAAGTTCAGCCTTTCAATATTTCTTACAAATAAATCCAAATCACTAGTATTGTATCCAAAAGGATTCCTCTCAAAGCGTCACATCTGAATTACAGCCTTGACATTTAGAAATTTGCTTTCTATGTCCACAATCGACAAACTGGGGAAAGAGCCAAGATGCCCTTCAACAGACGAATGGATAAAGAAGATATGGTCCAAATATACAATGAAATATTAGGTCTCTATCAGAAAGAATGAATACCCAACTTTTGCATCAACATGGACGGGCCTGGAGGAGATTATGCTGTGTGAAATAAGTCAAGCAGACAAAGTCAATTATCATACAGTTTCACTTACTTGTGGAGCATAGAAAAAACATGGAGGACATTAGGAGAAGGAAGGAAAGGTGAATTGAGGTAAATCAGAAGGGGAGACCAAGCATGAGAGACTATGGACTCTGAGAAACAAACTGAGGGTTTGGGAATGGAGGGGGTAGGGGGATGGGTGAGTATTAAGGAGGGCACATATTGAATGGAGCATTGGGTGGGGTACATAAACAATGAATCTTGGAACACTGAAAAACTAAACTAAACCAAATAAATAAAATAATAAAATAAAATAAAATAGAAATTTGCTTTCTAATAATGATCAAAATTATATTCTATATATTTAGTTACTAATTTTTTGTAATTTTTCTTATTATTGCATCTTTCTAAGTATTTAGGAACACTTAAAGATACCTTACCAAGAATAAACTTTAGTCTATATCTTGATAATCTATAAATCCAGCACAATAACCCAAACACACATTGCATATACCCAGCACTACATACAATGTAGTTACCATATAAAACTATTGTTGAACATGTATTACTGATTTCATTTTAATAATAAAAGACTTATTTAAGGAGCAGACTAATCTTCGTAAAGTAGTTTAGAGTCTACAGACTCCCTTTAGACTCATTAAGTCTCATTTAATGTATGTAACAATTTTATGGAATTCTGCTTAATGGTCCCTAACCTACCAACTTAGTTTGGATAACTATTAACTTGATACATCTTAATCCAGTTAACAGGTTTCAAGTAGCATGTTCATACAGAGAATCAGCCTTCAGCACTAAGAAGTTTAAATTTAAATTAGTAATTTTCAAATGCTTGACTATAGCGACCTTCCCTATAAATACCTAAGTAGACAAATTATTAAACAGATGGGATATAAGAATCGTTTGTTAGTTCTCTCATTCATCCACTTATTCAATTTTTTGTGTACCTACTTAGTGACAGACACTGTTCTCACTGTTCCGTACTGGCATCTAAATGGCATTTATGGGAACACAATTTATATTTTAAAATAATTGAGCAGGAGTTCTGGGTGGCTCAGTCAGTTAAGCATCTGACTCTTGATTTCAGCTCAGATTCAGATCTCAGGGCTGTGTGATGGAGCCCTGTGGTGGACTCTGTAAAGGGCATGGAGCCTACTTAAGATTCTCTCTCTCTCTTCCTCTGTCCCACTCTGATTCATGATCTCTTTCTCTATAAAATAAAATAAAATACTTGAGCAATGATCCCCTAATTTTTCATTTCATTAAAAGTTTTTATTTAAAAAAAAGTTTTTATTTAAATTCAAGTTAGTTAATATACAGTATAATATTAGTAGGAGTACAATATAGCAGTTCAACACTTCCACGTAATACCTGGTACTCATCACAGCAAGTGTACTCCTTAATCCCCATCACTTATTTAACCCATACCCCCACTCACCTCCCCTCTGATGACCATCATTGTGTTCCCTACAATTAAGAGTCTCTTTCTTGGGACGCCTGGGTGGCTCAGTGGGTTAAGCCGCTGCCTTCGGATCAGGTCATGATCTCGGGGTCCTGGGATCGAGTCCCGCATTGGGTTCTCTGCTCAGCAGGGAGCCTGCTCCCCCCCCCCCCCCGCGCCTGCCTCTCTATCTACTTGTGATCTCTCTCTGTCAAATAAATAAATAAAATATAACAAAAAAAAAATCTCTAAAAAAAAAAAAAAGTCTCTTTCTTGGTTTGCCTCTTCCCCCCCTCCTTTGCTCATTTGTTTTGTTTCTTAAATACCACATATGAGTAAAATCATATGGTATTTTCTTTCTCTGACTTATTTTACTTATCATATACTTTTTTTTTATTTTATTTTTTTAATTTGACAGAGAGAGATTGCAAGTAGACAGAGAGGCAGGCAGAGAGAGAGAGGGAAGCAGGCTCGCCACTGAGCAGAGAGCCCAATGCGGGACTCGATCCCAGGACCCTGAGATCATGACCCGAGCCGAAGGCAGTGGCTTAACCCAGTAAGCCACCCAGGCGCCCCTATCATATACTTTTTAATTCTATCCATGTCATTGCAGATGGCAAGATTTCACTCTTTCTTATGGCTGAGTAATATCTTAGTGTGTGTGTATATACCACCTCTTCTTTATCCTTTCATCAGTCAATGGATATGGGCTGTTTTCATAATTTAGGTATTATAGACAATGCTGTTAAAAACATCAAGGTACATGTATCCCTTTGAATTAGTACTTTTGTATTCTTTGGGTAAATACCTCGTAGTGCAATTGCTGGGTCATAGGGTAATTCTATTTTTAACTTTTTGAGGACCCTCCATACTGTTTTCCAAGGTTCTCCTCCATCCACATCCTTGCCAACATCTGCTGTTTCTTGTGCTATTGATTTTAGCCCTTCCGACTAGCACAAAAATAGACATCTAGATCAATGGAACAGAATAGAAAACCTAGAAATGAATCCACAACTATATGGTCAGTTAATCTCCAACAAAGCAGAAAAGAGTATCTAATGGGAAAAAGACAGTTTCTTCAATAAACGGTGTGAGGAAAACTGGACAGCAATATGCAAAAGAATGAAACTGGACCACTTTCTATACCATACACAAAAACAAAAATAAATTCAAAATGGATGAAAAACCAAAATGTGAGACCTGAAACCATAAAAATCTTAGAGGAGAACACAGGCAGGAACCTCTTTGACATTATCTGTCTCAACTTCTTTTTTAGATATTGTCTCCTGAGGCAAGGTAAACAAAAGCAAAAATAAACTATTGGGGATATGATAAAATAAAAAGCTTCTACACAGTTAAGAAAACAATCAACAAAACTAAAAGACAATCAATGGAATAGGAGAAGATGTCTGCAAATGATATATCCGATAAAAGGTTAGTATCCGGGGCACCTGGATGGCTCAGTGGGTCAAGCCTCTGCCTTTGGCTCGGGTCATGATCTCAGGGTCCTGGGATCAGGCCCCGCATCAGGCTGTCTGCTCCACAGGAAGCCTGCTTCCCTGCTCTCTCTGCCTGCTTCTCTGTATACTTGTGATCTCTCTCTCTGTCAAATAAATAAATAATAAAAAAAGGTTAGTATCCAAAATTTCATAAATGGCTTATAAAACTCAACATCCAAAAAATGAACAATACAATTAAAAATGGGCAGAAGACATGAATAGGACATTTTTCCAAGGAAGACACACAGATGGCCAACAGACACATGAAAAGATGCTCAATGTCACTAATCATCAGGGAAATACAAATCTGATTTTTCACCATGCAAATTAAAAGAGTACTAGGGAAACAAAATTTTAATAATCTAACCATGTGAAGAAAACTATGAATAGACAATAAAATTAAAAATGAATACATAACTTGACAGCCCAATGAAAAGCAAGCTGAAACAAACAAAATCATCATACCCATATTTTAAAAAATCAGATATTTTGAAGGGATCACTTGCTTACCTTATCTTCAGGGAACTAAATTCAATTTAGAACATGTACCTTAAAATAGACAAAGTGCGTACACTTTCATAGATACTATGGGGGTCACAATAATACAAGGCAAAATACAATAAATATTATTAACAAAAAAACTGAAACTTCAAAAATAGGAAAAATTAGTTTGGACTTAGGGAATAAAATTTATAATAACTTAGTTTCACTATATACATTCCTAATCTTGGGCAACTGAGATATGGGCTTTAAACTTTTTTGTAATATCATCTCAAACTGAGTCATTTTAATGGAAATACCCATTATGAGAAGCAGAAGCAGTAAATGGAAAAGCAATATATTATTACCCAGCTTCACCTCACAATGGACAGAATTTTAACAATGGAGTTCAAAAGGAGAATCTTAAAAATAGGAGAAAAGGTTAAAAAAATAGCGAGAATAAATTTCTGTGGTGCTACAACATTAATTAACTGCTACCACAGGATTCTATTTCCCAGACAATACTGCAAATATGCCTCTATGGTTAATATATTTAGCAAAATAAGAACTAAATGTAAAACAAATTTTAATTTTTAGTGATAAATTCTTCCCACATATTATAACAACCTACTCTAAAAAGAAAGCATATATATATTTTATATAAATATTTCAAGATGAGAAGACAGATATGGAATAATAGTAAGTAAAATACACCAGTTCCCAAATTCCAACTTACTTGATACAACAGTATTCTTTAACATGATAGTATTGATAAGTTATAAACTTATCATAAATTTTCAATACATTTTATATCACATATGTGCAATATATATGGTATAGCCATAATCTAATCAACAGCAAGTATATGTGCTTTTTGTGCCATTTGTTATACATACCATTTTTTTCAGTTTTTCTTTAAGTTGTAAAAATTCAAATAACTATCATATTTCTTGTTAAGAAGAAAATATTTTTTGAAACTATTATCTTGTGTGTATAGACTTTTTGTTATGCTGCATAGGAAAGAAGGAATAGGGATGCCTGGCTGGCTCAGTAGGTTAAAGCCTCTGCCTTCGGCTCAGGTCATGATCTCAGGGTCCTGGGATCGAGCCCACATTGGGCTCTCTGCTCAGCAGGGAGCCTGCTTCCCTTCCTCTCTCTGCCTGCCTCTCTGTCTACTTGTGATTTCTCTATCAAATAAATAAATAAAATATTAAAAAAAAAGAAAGAAGGAATATGATAATGATGAAACATTCTTGATGCATCAGACTGAAAAATTAGATATTTATGTCTGATGCTACAGTTCTAATTGGATAACTCTTTTTTCCCCCCTTGCTCTCATTTTCAAAGATGTATAAATTTAATTTGGTTGCTGGCATGGTCTCTTGGACTGAGCACAGTGTTTAAAAAAAAATAGAGTTCCAATCTTGGCCTATTGTTCCAGTTCTAATCTCAAGTTACTGAATGCTCTTGGATAAGTCATAAACCAAATCACATTTTTTTTCAATTTCCTCATCTGTAAAATGGAGATAACTATCCTATAAGTCATTATTTAAACTGAAATTAAAAAAAAATACTTTTAAAATCTGAACTGAACATGCAAACACCCAACTCATATGAACCTTTATCTTTCAAATGGTGTGAAGTAGCTTCAAAATAAATGAGAACTTATAATTAAGAGTAGATGCTTAGAATGGCTCACGAGATCCAGAGGTTATTTGTAGTTTTATAATAAAATATGGGGCTCATTTACAATGTGCATCACAAATTTAAAAGACAAATGATCATCCAAAATGAATTTCACATAATAGAACCAGTTTCCAGTTAACAATGGAAATGATAGGAGAAGACTGAAGTTACTGTTCAACACAAAACTTCCTATCTTTCCTCCCTAAATCATAAATTGTTTACTAAAAAGTATACAAATTGATACATTTGAAAATAAACTTGGTATAAATGCTGCACGTGTTTGTTTTAGCAGCATTTTCCTCTTCTCAATTCACAAACATCTTAGATGGAGACAAACAACTTTCCTGAAGAAATTTCCAGAACTTTTGACTCAATTCAATAAATAGTGAGTAACAATAGTGTCAACTGTTCTTAAAAAGGTATGCATAATTATATTTCTGTAAATTAAATGATATATTTCTAGGACTTCAGCTTACAAACCATAGGTATGGTGGAAAAGACAAATCTTTCCCTATTTCTCTCACTAAATATAACCAAAACCTAGGGACTTGATATCTAACACAAAAGGAAGAAGATTCTAAAAGGTAGAGAGAAGATGGAAGTCCAACTAAGAAAATCAGGATCCAAAGAACAACAAGATAATGAATATCATGGGTTTTCTTTTTGTTTCATGTTACAGAATGACCACCAGAGAAGCCATAAAGCCAAAAACATCAATCAGAGAAGACACAAAAAAAAAACATCAAGAAAAGCCTGCTCTTTACCCAGGAAAGAGACAATCCAGCAAGACAGAAAGCTTTTAGATAATTATCACTCCACTTCAGCAAAACACTACAGGAAAAATTGCCCATTCCCAGCCCTAACAACAAAGGCCAAGTGGGAGTCTAGACTTCTGGCCTCACCAAACTATACCAAGGAACACTGACCCTCTGACAGTATTGGCCAGAGAAAGCTGAGTGGAGAACCAAGGAGTATGAGATACCCTCTCCCCTAAGGTCAGTGAAGACCATGGGGAGAACCTAGACTTCCATGCCCACCCAGCTCTAATGAGGCACACCTCTGTCTCTCACTGGGGTAGTCTAGCAGAATCAAGATTTCCCACCTCCCAGTGATAAAAAGGCTGTCTCTCCTCCAAGACAGTGTCAGTGGAGACCAAACGGGGACTCTTAAGTTTATATTCCTGCTCAGTGGAAACAAGGGGCAACCTCTATTCTCCCTCCAACCCCTCTTGTACAGACCCCAAGTGGGGACCTGGATTTCTACTCCAATCTGGCACTAGCAAAGCAGCACTTCCTTTAACCCTGCTAGAGACTTGTCAGGGGAAGCCTGCTAAAACAAGAAGCTTAAATAAGACAAGACCCAGAGTTTGATAACCTAATGTCCAACATGTCCAGGTTTTAGTAAAAAAATGGTTATAGTGAGAATCAAGAAAATCTCAAGAAATTATATACTCTTATTTTACTTAATTTATAAATAACCTTTAATCATATTTTAATGATTTTTTAACTGACAGAATTTTCTAAAATTAATGACAGACACAAAACCACAGATCCAGGAAACTCTGAGAACATAAAACAGCATAAATACAAGAAATTTATACCTAGGTACATTATATTTAAACAAAAGAAAACCAAAGACAAAATCTTGAAGGAAGCCAGGGCGGGGGGGCGGGGGGGACGGACACTCTCCTTACCTATTAAGAAACAAGGATAAGAATTACATCAGACTTCTTGTCAGAAATCATGCAGGCAAGATGAAAGTGGAGTGAACTATAAAGTGTGAAAAGAAAAAAAAAATCCACCGACCTGGAATTCTTTATCCAAAAAAATTATCCTTCAAAGCCAAAGACAAAGATTTTCTCAGACAAAAAACTGAAGGAATTTGTTGCCAGAAGACCTGCCCTGCAAGAAGTGTTAAAAAGAAGTTCTTGAGAGAGAAAAAAATTACATAGGTCAGAAACTCAACTCTACATTAAAAAAGGAAGATTGTCAGAGAGGGAATAAATAGATGTAAAATAAAAGTTTTTTTTATTAATTGAACTAATTAACTGCTAGTTCAAAGTAGTAATAGTAGAAATGTATTGAGTGATTATAGAAATTAAATAAATGAAATGAATGACAGTAATGCTGTAAGGGATGGAAGAAAGAAACTGGGAATACTCTGGAGGGGGGCTGGGGGATGTACAGGGGACTATTTTGTACTATTTGCTCAATTTTTCTGTAAACTTAAAAGAGTTTTAAAAAATAAAGTCTATAAATAAAACACACACAAAAGCATATGATGTAAATATCAAAAGGCAATTAAAAAACTACTTGATTTTCACTGTTGCCAACAGAAATTATACAATACTTGATCAAATGAGATAATGTAGGTATATGCATGACATACAAGGGAAATTGAGCACATTAAACACATTCAGTCAATAAATGGTACCATTATTAGTAACAAGCTGATAAGACAAAAAGTAAAGCAAAATTATGGAACTGAGAGCTTTTGTAAAGAGCTTTTTTAAGGTAGCAGATTCCTTTTATTGGATCAATAAATGCCAATTCACAACTGAAATAATTCTAACTAGATTTGAGGTGAGCAAGATGAAAAATAGAGAAAAATGAGGAAGCAAAACCAAGAAACAACAGCTTCCATATAACAAAAAAGACATTCAATAATATCATTAATGAATATCTTTAAACAGAGGAAAACACCTTTGAACAATAAAATAGAAAAAAAAGATATTTTTATAAATTCTAAGCTATAATAACCTTCCATTATCTATCTGTATGAACTTCAAAAATAGTCAGAAAATATGAAACTCTGATTACAGCTTCACAGGGTGATATCCCTGTCTTTGTTGGATAGATATTTTAACCTTTTCATATCCATAAGATATAATATTTGCTCACTAAATTATGGAATAAATAAAGTACAGATGTAGGATCAATAAAGTAGCTGGCAGAAATGACAGTGCAAATCTATTAAGGGCCAAGGAGGACGCTGAAATCCATGAGCAGATGAAACATGAAAGAGTAAGAGTCATAGGAAAAGGGAAAGTATGAGTTTCATGTATTCAAAAATAAGAAGTCTCATTGATTTGAAAACAATAAATCAATGGTCCTTAATGACAATTCGACAATCTGAAGTCAAGGTTTGTGTTTGTGTGTAAAAATAGAAAGTGATCAAATAAAAGAGAATTTTTGCTTTTAAAAACTATTTTCTATCATGTAATGATAGATTTTAAAAAAAAAATTGCATCTCAGGGCGCCTGGGTGGCTCAGTGGGTTAAGCCGCTGCCTTTGGCTCAGGTCATGATCTCAGGGTCCTGGGATCGAGTCCCGCATCGACTCTCTGCTCGGCGGGGAGCCTGCTTCCCTCTCTCTCTCTCTGCCTGCCTCTCTGTCTACTTGTGATCTCTGTTTTTCAAATAAATAAATAAATAAATAAATAAATAAAATCTAAAAAAAAATTGCATCTCATATAGAACAGATTGAAAAGACTTTAAAATGTTAAAAATGTTTACAATTCTACCAGTTCAAATTTCACATTTTAGAATTAGGATATATTTCCCCCCTGCAACTGCTGTGTAAAAAAAAAATTTTTAAATTATGTCCTATCTAACACATGTTCCATGTATCTAAGCTAACATTGCTTGATTTTATTATTAAGCCCAAGTAAGTACAAAATTTGAATTGCTATATAAAGTTCCTATTAAAATGTACTCTTCAGATAGAACATGAAATAGCAGAATTTTTTTTAAAAGGATATCAACAAAATATAAGAAAAACATTCAAGAACCTCCCATTTTCAAGTAAATCACTTCTCTCAGTCTTTTAAGTTGATCATATTTAGTTTTTATGAACAAAACGATTAAATGACATTTAGAGCAAACATTAACACATTAACACCATCTTAAAGGAATCAAAATGAATTTGTCAATTACCCTCCCAATCTGCCAATAGCCAGATATCATCCTAGTCTCCTTCCAGAAAATCAAATTTATGCTGAAGTCCCAATGTTCCTTTTCCAGAATCACAAAGATACCACAAAAGAAATAAAGGAATTCTTACAAACAAGTAGGAAAAGATGCTTAAGAGAAAATCAAGAGACTCATTATAGAATTCAAAAGAATTAAAAAAATTCTAAATTTCTATTGCTTAGAAATAGAAAAGCATAATCAAGGTCAATCAAAGAAACAGAATACTGCTTTACCTTGTCAGCCCCCAACTCTCATCCACATACTGAAGCCAAAGAATGTGACATCATGGTCCAACAATCATTATATGGGTCCTCTGCAGTTATATGGTCAAGAACATATTTTCTTAAGATCTAGTGAAGAGTAATTACATAGAAGAAACTATTAATAGTGGTTGTATGTGAATAATGGAGAGGAAGAACTTTTCCTTTTCATGGCTCCAAAGTTTTATTTTCCCTCCTCACAAGCATCTACTAGCTTTATAATTGAAATAAACCCAAATAATTATCAATTAATATATAACATCTTAGCCTTCCAGCTTACAAGCAAAATCATGTCTTCTCTTTATAGGAACGTAGATCATAAAAATAGTCTTACAATCTAAAATAGTATAAGAAAGGAGCTAGAAAAATCATATATACTTCATCAAGAAATGATAAAAAGCATTTACTAATTGCCCTTTCATTTACGCACAACAACAACGCAACATAAAAACAAGAGGCCCTGCATTCTATGAAAATTTAGTTTAAACAGAAAATGCTGACTCAAGACAAGTAAGATGGATACAAAGCCAAAGCCAAAACGAAACAGTGCTTTTAACAACATGTATTAGGTTAAGGCAGAAAGTTGGGAGTTTACTTTTCAAAAGAGAGGAAGAGTCAACTCAGAAATCACAAACAACTGAGTGGAAATAACTGAGTGGAAATAATTCATCACCTCTGTTCAAACATTTTAAATTTGCAATGGAAAAACATTTCTTTTAAGAATGTTTTAAAAAGACCTAAAATTGCTGGCTTTTATATCATATCTGTTTTTAAAAATTAGTTGAAGTTTTAATATTAAATATAGGTACAAGATTAGTTAACCTATCAGAATACCTTCCTACAGGATTCATCACCTTCAAAAATATATGTTTTTTGGGGCACCTGGGTGGCTCAGTGGGTTAAGCCTCTGCCTTTGGCTCCGGTGGTGATCCCAGGGTCCTGGGATTGATCCCTGAGTCTAGCTCTCTGCTCAGCAGGGAGCCTGCTTCCTCCTTTCTCTCTCTGCCTGCCTCTCTGCCTAATTGTGATCTCTGTCAAATAAATAAAATCTTAAATATATATATATGTATATATATACATATATATATATATGCTTCCTTTATTTTTCCTATTTGTGATCTGGAGGGAAATGTTTTAAATACAATGGGGAAAGAAAGACATCACAAGTTATTAGTAGAGTACTCGCTTCAGCAGCATATATCCAAGTTATTAGTAGAGACACGAGGGAGGGCACAGGATTCTCTGATTGTATTAAAAAGTATTACAGTTAAACAAGGATGTCTACTCTCACCACTTCTATTCAACATAGGACTGGAAGTCCTAGACACTCCAATCAGACAAGAAAAAAAGAAGATATCCATATTGATAAAGAAGTTAAACTGCCACTATCTGGAGATTACATAACTATAAAGAGAAACCCCTAAAGACTTCATTAAAAAACTTAAAACTAATAGATGAATTCCGTAAAGTTGTAGAATACAAAATTAATGCTCAAAACTCAACAGCATTTCTATACACTAGTAACAAAGTAGCAGGAAAAAAATTTTTAATTCCCATTTACAGTTGTACCAAATAAAAATGAAATACCTAGGAATAAACTTAACTAAGGAAATGAAAGTCTATACTCTGAAAACTACAAAACCCTCATAAAAGAAACTGAAGATGACACAAAAAAACAAAAAACACTGGAAAAATAGTCCATGCTCATGGATTAGAATAATTAATACTGTTGAAAATCTCCTTACTACCCAAAGCAACCTACAGAGTCAATGCAATGAATCTGTACCCTACTGAAATACCAATAGCATTTTTCATAGAACTAGAACTTTAACAAATAATACTGAAATTCTGTGTAACTACAAGACTCCGAATAGCCAAAGAAATCTTGACAAAGAACGAACAAAGCTGGAGGTAACACAATCCCAGATTTTAAGATACAGGACAAAGTTGTAGTAATCAAAACAGTGTGGTAGTATCACAAAGATAGAGATCAATGGGAAAGAAAAGAAAGCCCAAAAACAAATCCACACTTATATGGTTAACTTATCTACGAAAAGTAGGTAAGAATATACAATGGAGGAAAGACGGTCGCTTCAATACATGGTTCTAGGAAAACTGTATGGCTACATGCCAAAGAATGAAAGTGGACCACATTTTAACACCATACTCAAAAATAAACTCAATTTGGATTAAAGATGTAAAGGTGAAATCAGTGGGTTGAGCCGCTGCCTTCGGCTCGGGTCGTGATCTCGGGGTCCTGGGATCAAGTCCCGCATCGGGCTCTCTGCTCGGCGGTGAGCCTGCTTCCCTCTCTCTCTCTCTCTCTCTGCCTGCCTGCCCCTCTGTCTACTTGTGATTTCTCTCTGTCAAATAAATAAAAAAAAAAATCTTAAAAAAAAATACTAGAAGACAACACAGGCAGTAATTTCTCTGACACTGACTGTAGTAATATTTTTCTAGATATGTCTCCTAAGCAAAGGAAACAAAAGCAAAAAAAAACTATTTGGACTGTATCAAAATAGAAAGTGTTTTCACAGCAAAGGACACTACCAGCAAAACCAAAAAGCGGCCTACTGAATAAGAGAAGATATTTACAAATGATATATCCAAAACATATAGAGAACTTCTACAACTCAACACCAAAACAAACAAACAAACTAACTAACTAATTTAAAAATGAGCAGAGAACCTGAATAGATATTTTTCCAAAAGTCCTACAAATGGCCAATAGATACATGAAAAGATGCTTAACACCACTCATCATCAGGAAAATACAAATCAAAACTATAATGAGATACCACTTCACACCTGTCAGAATGGCTAAAATCAAAAACAAAAGAAATAATGAGTGTTGGCAAGGGTGTGGAGAAAAAGAAACCCTCGTGCACTGCTGGTGGGAATGTAAATTGGTATAGTCATTATGGAAAACAGTATAGGGGTTCCTCAAAATATTGAAAATAGAAACACCATATGATCCAATAATTCCATTACTAGATATTTACTCAAAGAGAATGAAAGCATGAATTTGAAAAGGTTTATGCAACCCTATGTTTACTGCAGCATTATTGACAATAGCAAAGTATGGAAGCAATCTAAGTATCGGTCAATAGACAAAAGCGTAAGGAAGATGTATGTGCATGTACATACACATACATGTATGTATACACACACAGGGAAAAAGTGTTCTTGCCATTTGCAACAACAGGGATGAACATATAGGGTATAATGCTAAATGAAATAAGTCGGACTGAGAAAGACAAATACCATATGATTCCACTCACATGTGGAATTCTAAAAACAAAACAAATGAGCTAATAAACAGTGTCAGAAGACACTGGAAGAAAATCATTTATATGCTAAAGAAAAAATTTGTTTACTTCAAATTCAATGTCAAATGAATAAGGATAAAATAAAGACTGTCATTAAAAACAACTGAATTGGCTACTAGAAGAACCTAAAAGAAATGTTAGAGGATCTATTGGCAGAAGTTTAGTAATTCCACAGAGCAGAAAGTATAAAAAGCAATGCATAACAAAGAAATTATAAATAGGAAAAGCAAGGAAATATGATTGTACATAATAAAAATAATAATGTCTTCTGACTTTACTATTAAAAAAGATAGAAAAAAGTCAAAACACATAAATTGGAAAAGAGTGATCAAAATACACTACTTGGAAAGGTAAAGATGTCAACTTTAGACTACTGAGTTAAATATGCAAGCTAAAATTTCTAGAGTAACTATCATAATAACAATATTTCAGATCGAACAGGAAAAAAATCTATCAAAATAAAAGAAGGTAAGAAAGAATAGGAAAATAAATACAGAAAAGGTAAAACACATAACACAAGAGGCCAAAAATTTTTCACAATATGACTAATTCAGATAAATTTAAGTAAATAAGCAAAATGCTTCATTTAAAAGATAAAGAATGCTAAAGTATAACCAAAAATAAAATAAAATAAAATAAAATCAGCTAAATGCTATTTATAAGAAATAACTCTAAAGATATAAAGATAAAGGAAGATTACACTTAAAAGATAAACAATATATAACAGGTATATATATTATATTATAAATAAATATATTTATTTCCTAGGGCTTCTGTAGCAAAGTACTCCAAAGTTGATGGCTTAAAACGACAGAGATTTATTGTCCCATAGTTGTGGAGGCTAGAAATCTGAAATCAAGACATTGGCAGGGCCATGCTGCCTCAGAACGTGTAAGAGAGAATCCTTTCTTGTCTCTTCCTAGCTCCTGGTGGCTTGCTGACCACTCTTGGCATTTCTTGGCATGGTTTATAGCAGCAGTGCTTCAATCTTTGCCTCCATCATCCTAGGGCATTCTCTCCTATCTCCTATCTCTTCTCTTGTTCTATCTCCTCTGAAGACACCAGTCACATTGGATTAAGGGCCCACCCTACTCTAATATAACCTCATCTTATTTTGTACCTTAATTATACCTAAAAAGACCTTATTTCTAAACAAGGTCACCCTCACAGGTATCAGTGTATTCAACATACCTCCTACAGGCAAACAAAAAGAGAGGGAGGAGGATGGGGAGAGGAAGAGGAGAAGAAGAAAAGCTGGCAGAGTTCTAGTAATATCTATTAATGTCAGATAACGTACAACATGAGAACAAGCAGTAAGACCAGTGAGGGGCTATTGCAGTAGTCCCAGTGATACAGAATGCTAGTCTGAATTAAGATCATGTCTATAGCACAGAGGTAAGTCAACAGATTTAAGCAATAGTGCTTCATATAATAATCAGATGAAGATGACTTATAGGTTTCTGGCTTGTGAAACTGGTTGAAATATGTTACTGATCTCTGTCTTCTAGCCAGAGTAACTTTCTAAAACACAGATAATATTTTTATGGTCTTCACTAACTCTCCAAGGTCAGTCCTAATTCTTTAGTCTGGCTTTGTCTATCACAATGTGGGCCTGGCCTACTTTATTCAAATCTCCACTTCTATAAACTCCAGTTATTCAATAAATAGTCCATGTGATTTCATGACTTCTTTCAGACTATACTTTATCTCAAATGCCATGCCTATGTATTCACAAAGTCTACTCAAAGGAACCATCTTCTTTGGGACCTTCTTTCTGTTATGACTGATAATTAGAATATTTTTATATGTAATATAAGATTGTCTGTACCCCTGTAGCACCTTATTCACACCGATTGTACCATATTTGTCACAATAATATTTATCTATAGCTGTCTCTCCAGTCAAGCTACTCACAACTTCAGAGCAGGGCTCATCCATCCTTTTTATTCCCAGCACCTAACAACGTGGTTTGCACATAGTTTTCAGTAAATGCTTACTGAACCACAATTAATCAGTTATAACTAGCACTGCTACTATGATGAAAGTCTGAAAGTAAACGGAACACAAGTAGGATTGTGATTTTTTTTTTCTTTTTTATAAATTAGATTCTGAAAAAGATGAATAAAAGGTCTTTGTTTCTTAGTAATGAATTTATGCAATTTATAGCTAATTTACTCTAAACTCCCTTGAGACCATGTAATATGGTCTATACTTTCTATAATAAACCTATATTTAAAATGCCCAAGTAATTTTTAAATCTATATAATACATATGGCAGCTCTACTTATAAAAATTAAAACATTACCCAAAAGAGATAAAGTTGAGGGGTGCCTGGGTGGCTCAGTGGATTAAAGCCTCTGCCTTCGGCTCAGGTCATGATCCCAGAGTCCTGGGATTGAGCCCCACATCCTGCTCTCTGCTCAGCAGGAAGCCTGCTTCCTCTTGTCTCTCTACCTGCTTCTCTGACTACTTGTGAATTCTGTCTGTCAAATAAATAAATAAAATCTTTTTTAAAAAAGAGATAAATTTGATGATATTTAAGGAATTCATGTAATTGTATAATGGTCAGTAAAAATATCTTTGATACTAACATATTAACTTACATGTAACTTAGATGGTCAATTTCCAAAAAAATTAAACGAAAATAAAACGTACTTTTTTAAAAAGGTACAAAAGCTAGACTTCCTTTGACTACTGAAAACATGTCTGAAACCTGCAATGGCTACTGGTTATCAATATGAACATAAAGGATCTTTAAGCTGTAGAGATACAAAACTTCCAGTTGATAGGGTTTTCTAACTAAAAGAATATAAGGCAGTAATTTAGTATAAATACAATTACTTCTGTAGTGTTCCATTGGACAATGCTGTATAGTTTATGGGCATTCAGAAAATCTAAAGCTTCAACTGCTATTACACAGTGAAATGCATTTCCTACAATTAAGTATAATTTTTAAACAAAAGTCGTAAATAACAGGTGCCAATATAATAAAATTAAGATATTAAAAATAACCATTAGGGGCGCCTGGGTGGCTCAGTGGATTAAGCCGCTGCCTTCGGCTCAGGTCGTGATCTCAGGGTCCTGGGATCGAGCCCCGCATCGGGCTCTCTGCTCTGCAGGGAGACTGCTTCCTCCTCTCTCTCTGCCTGCCTCTCTTCCTACTTGTGATCTCTCTCTCTGTCAAATAAAGAAATAAAATCTCTAAAAATAACCATTAGCACAACCACCACACGTAGATTTGCAAAAGTCCTGGGCCATAATTGTTCCCCCTATTCCACTATTCAATACTTGGAAGTCCAGTTTCCTAAGATAGTTTTCTGATGTACACAAAGAATAAAATGAGCTTCTTCCATACCCTCCCCCCATATTCTGTCCCCTGAGATTCAAAGCTTAATATGAGTTCCATTTTCCAGAGATAAAAGGACTGCATTAACAATGATGTGTCCTAGCTTTCTTCTTTTTATAATAAATTACCATATTTGCATTTTGATGCTGTCATATGCGAGAGGATGTTAAATATCCTCTTGTCGTAATTAACTCCTTAAACCAAATTAAATGGCTTGGCTCAACACAGACTGTGAAAGTTAAAAGAATATAATTCTATTACTAATTATTTTAAAATTATTTTAATAATCAGAGCTTTTTTATTCCATAATTGACTTTCACTGAGAAATGTGGCTAAAAAGCTACAAGAATTTGTATTTGGGGTATTTAGCAATATTTTGTAACCTTACAAATACTTCAGGCCAAATCCTAATACAAAAAATATAATCAACAGCTAATTTAAAAAATTCCATCCATAATTATATCAAATATGACCCACTGGGCTTAGTGATATTCTTACTATAAACACAACTGCTTCTGCAGTAGACTAATGAAATGTCATGGAAAATAACTCCCCTTTATATATACAAAATATAAACAGAAAAGTCTATTTTTAGGAGTAGATATAAAGTCTCTACTTTTCAAGGACAGTCTAAAAATTTCTGATGACCTAAAGATATTACAAAGGTTTTAAAAAAGAAAAGAAAAGAAAAGAAAAAGTCTTTGTATATGGTCTGGAAAAAAAAGTTTCTTAGAAATAATAAACAGAAAAAACAAAATTAGTACTTCAAATTAACTTTTAGGATTTTAATATAAAAAGATAAAAATCAGTGAGAACTATTATAATGTAACATTTCCCCCACCATTAAGGAGATCATTTATTTTTTTGCAAATTAAACCATAATATAAAGATTTATGGTTATGGGAAAATACTAAATAAGCAATCTTCTTAAAAATATTATGTGCAGGGGCGCCTGGGTGGCTCAGTGGGTTAAAGTCTCTGCCTTTCGCTCAGGTCATGATCCCAGGGTCCTGGGATCGAGCCCCGCATCAGGCTCTCTGCTTGACAGGGAGCCTGCTTCCTCCTCTCTCTCTCTCTCTCTCTCTCTGCCTGCCTCTCTCCGTACTTGTGATCTCTATCTGTCAAATAAATAAATAAAATCTTTAAAAAAATATTATGTGCAAATATACTTGAACTTAGAGAAAGACTCTGAAAAAGAGTAAAGTCAAGGTATGAAGTGACTACTAATGAGCACCAGAGCCAGGTGAAATAGGAATGAGTTTAAATAATTGTTAAAAATATCGTAATGAAATTAAAATATAAATCCCAACAAACTTTTTGAAAGATACATAAAGAAAAAATAAAAACGCAATGCAGGTGATTTATATCTAAAAGAGTAGACTGTACTGACAAAGAGCAAGAGAAGCAAGGGAGTAGCTAAACAGACTATCAAGCTTCTTGTCTTACACACGGGAGTCTCAAGAGAGAGTTTCACTCTAGAGTGAGATATTTAGAGTTTCAAAGGCCTTTGGCAAACTTAAGAGTGACTATACATAGAAGTTAAAATAGAATACACAATATTAGACAGTAATGCAAATCTCTTTTCCTTCTGTGACGGACTGAATGTTCATATTCTCTCAGATTTCTTTTGTTGAAATGTAATCCCCAATGCGACGATATCTGGAACTGGGGCCTTTGGGAGGTCCTGAGGTTAGAGCCCTTATGAACAGGTTTAATGCTGTTACAAGAAAGCAGGGACACCTGGGTAGCTTAATCGGTTAGGCGTCTAACTCTTGATCTCAGCTCAGGTCTTGATCTTAGGGTTTTAAGTTCGAGCCCATGTTGAGTGTGGAGCCTACTTAAGAAAAAAAAAAAATCAGCTCAGGTCTTGACCTTGGGGTTGCGAGTTTGAGCCCACACTAAGCATGGAGCCTACTTAAAAAAAAAAAAAAAAAAAAGAAGAAGAAGAAGAGGAAGAAGAAGAGGAGGAGAAGATGCCAGAGAACTAGCTCCCCTCTTTTTCCACCATGTGAAGATACAATGTATCTGCAGCCTGGAAGAGGGCCCTTTACCAGAACCAAGCATTGCTGGCAGCCTGATCTCAGACTTCCAGCCTCCAGACCATGAGAAATAAATGTCTGTTGTTTAAGCCATTCAGTCTATGGCATATTGTTACAGCAGTTTGGGCTGACTTCCGGGTGGGGGGAGTAGAGAAGAGGGTTATGGAGGAATATTTTTCTGAACATAATTTATGAAACAAGGAATAAAATAATAATACATAAATATATTTTTAAAAGTCAAAAAAGCAGAAAGACTACTTATTAAAAATAAAAGATTAAGAATCATAAAGGATAAAAAAAAGAATCATAAAAGATGATAATTTTAAAAATGTCTGACTCCTCATGCCCAACTACAAAATTTTAAGCCAACTACCTTTTGACTATGGAATTTGAAGGCTCCCTGGTAAGGGAAGGGATTTATGGCTTTCTCCTGCATGGGCAAAAAGTGCCACAAGATGAAGACTGAAAATTACCAAATCATGGGAAAAGTACACACCACAGAAATCTGTGAAAATCCTGGAGACAAAGGAAACAGCAGCCCCAGATGTTACGACTGGCCTTCCTGGCAATTAGAAGCTAAGGCTGAAAATGTGGGAGGCCTAAGCTGGGAGAACATGCAGAATAAGGAAGCCGGGAGGCTTTCCCTGTTTAGTGTAAAGAACTAGAAACCTCTATATAATTGATGCAGTGGGATAAAGAACACAAATTTTTCCTTCTTGGGTGGGCCACCACCATTTACAGCACCTAGACCTGAGTCCCAATGAGCCAATAAGGAAAAAGCAAAAACAAGATAGCCCATAAAGGAAGGAAAAAGAATCCAAGTGACATTAGACTTCTCATCTTTAACAATGGAGCCAAAGGACAATAAAAAAAGAGAGAACAGCTGCACCTCAGGAATTCTGTGCTCAAAACACAATTAACCTGTCAGGAAAAAGAAAGATATGTGCAGATATGCATAAAGGAAGAGTAATGTATAACCTATGCTATTATTGAGCAACATACTCAAGAAAAATACTCTTGAGAGAAAAATACTCAAGAAATGATTATCCAGAGAACACATGAATCTGAAAAAGAAACAGAAAATGAAGGAAAGAGAAAATTGTTAGGTGACAAATCTTGCAATATATAAATGCTATTAAATTTAAATTAGATAATAACAAACTGGATATGTGACAGCCAAAAAACATATTCTTGAAATAAAAGGAATATGCATGGTTTTAAGACAAATTCTTTAAAAACAAAAAACAAAAAACAGGGCAGCCTTGAAGCTGTTACTATTAAGATGTTAGTTAATACCAATAGGCTTGGGTTGGGTTGGGGAGAATTTCTGTAAATATCCAATAAAACTTAGCAGGGGGCAGGGGAGGAAGTAGTGAGAATAAAAACATTGCAAGGATTTCATCTGGAGAAACAGAAAAAAAGGTAAAGCATTAGAAAGTATTCCAGGTTTCTGACGTAATGAGGGGAGAGTGAAGGGACCGTCTTGGTAAGGGAAACAGTTGATACCTTATTTTCAAACAACAGAGAAATACATACCTAATTATGAATGTAGGGAAAGGAAAGGTAACCTCTAATGTAACGAGAAAGTATCATGTAATTCTTTGTTAACAAAGAGGAAAATGCGATGAATATTAAAGTGATTAAGCAGAAAGTTTTTTTTAAGGGGAAAAAAAGGTAGGTAAAATAAATAATAAACCTAAATTAGGGTAGAAAGAATAAAACCAAATACCTTAGCTCACTAATTTTGAATGAACTAAATTCTCTTGTGAAAGGTGGCTTAAGGTTAAAGAGTGAGTTAAATTAAACCAAATTATTTTCAAGAACAAACTTAAAGCAAAGTAACAGAATTTCCTTAACAAAGAATTTGGTTTGACATTTAAAAAGAATGAATATATTGACCATATATAAATCACACTTTATCACTACATTCTTAAAATACATCTACAAAATTCAGAAAGATGGTAGCAAAACTCAGAGTATGTGGCTTTGGAAGTTTCTTCTAGTTTGCTCATTTGGAGCTAAGTGCTAGCCTTATGAGGGAAATTGTCCAGAGTGAAAGTTATGGAAAATGTGAGACGGAAACGTAAGGGGAGGGGGGTTCACTAGCTTCTAGAATTCTTGTTTCCTCAGACTGAAACGCTAGAAAGAATTGCCTAATTTGATTGTAAAAAAAAATTTTCTTTGACTAGATGTTAGTTCAACACCTGACATCTACCATACCACACTGCTACATTATTCAATGATTTCATAAAAGGACTAGTCATCAAATACGTACAGTTGCACTGTCAATGTGTAACAATGACTGGTTCCTGCATATGGGTGATCGTGTATTTCCTATGTCCCAAAGCCAGAGATCTCAGCATGATAGCTGCAGTCGTGAACTACCACAGTGAAACCAAAAACACCCAACAAGTTCAAGAAAAAAGAAAGCGTAAGAAGTAATATTAGTATCAGACTAGAAGGAATTTAGGGGTAAAGGCAATAAAAAGGATAAAGAGGTACATGATATAATGACAGAAGACATTTGGGAGGCAGAAATATCAATTTTAAAATCTGCATGTTTCAAATGGCATGGGATCTAATATAAAGGTAACAGATACGCAAAGAGAACTTGGTTATAATGTAAGCCTTCAAAACATCTCTTATAGAGGGCAGAACTAGTAAAAGGAGTAAAGGAATTCAGTGATAAACAGTTTTTAATAACTCAATTTAATAAATAGAAAATGTTATATTCCTCAAATAATGAAATATCGTTGTCAGTATATCCAAGGGATATCTAGAAAAATCAACACATGATACTAAAAGCCAGGAATAAAAATTCTTTTAAGTCAAGATTTTACAAGCTAGATTTTCTTTTTTTTTTTAAGATTTTATGTTTTTATTTGAGAGAGAGACAGAGTGAGAGAGAGAGAGAGAGCATGAGAGGAGAGATGTCAGCAGGAGAAGCAGACTCCCTGCTGAGCAGGGAGCCGGATGCAGGACTCAATCCAGGGACTCCAGGACCATGACCTGAGCTGAAGGCAGTTGCTTAACCAAGTGAGCCACCCAGGTGCCCTACAAGCTAGATTTTTTTTTCCTTTTTAAAAAATTTATTTATTTATTTTCAGCATAACAGTACTGCTTGTTTTTGCACCACACACAGTGCTCCATGCAATACGTGCCCTCTCTATTACCTACCACCTGGTTCCCCAACCTCCCACTCCCCACCCCTTCAAAACCCTCAGCTTCTTTTTCAGAGTCCATAGTCTCTCATGGTTCATTTCCCCTTCCAATTTCCCACAACTCCCTTCTCCTCTCCATCTCTCCATGTCCTCCATGTTCTTTGTTATGCTCCACAAATAAGTGAAACCATATGATACTTGACTCTCTCTGCTTGACTTATTTCACTCAGCATAATCTCGTCCAGTCCTGTCCATGTTGCTACAAAAGTTGGGTATTCATCCTTTCTGATGGAGGCATAATACTCCATCGTGTATATGGACCACATCTTCCTTATCCATTCGTCCGTTGAAGGGCATCTTGTTTCTTTCCACAGTTTGGCGACCGTGGCCATTGCTGCAATAAACATTGGGGTACAGATGGCTCTTCTTTTCACTACATCTGTATCTTTGGGGTAAATACCCAGAGTGCAATTGCAGGGTCATAGGGAAGCTCTATTTTTAATTTCTTGAGGAATCTCCACACTGTTCTCCAAAGTGACTGCACCAACTTGCATTCCCACCAACAGTGTAAGAGGGTTCCCCTTTCTCCACAACCTCTCCAACACACGTTGTTTCCTGTCTTGCTAATTTTGGCCATTCTAACTGGTTTAAGGTGATATCTCAATGAGGTTTTAATTTGAATCTCCCAGATGGCTAGTGATGATGAGCATTTTTTCATGGGTCTGATAGCCATTTGTATGTCTTCATTGGAGAAGTGTCTGTTCATATCTTCTGCCCATTTTTTGATATGATTATCTGTTTTGTGTGTGTTGAGTTTCAGGAGTTCTTTATAGATCCTGGATATCAACCTTTGTCTGGACTGTCATTTGCAAATATCTTCTCTCATTGCGTGGGTTGCCTTTTTGTTTTGTTGACTGTTTCCTTTGCTGTGCAGAAGCTTTTGATCTTGATGAAGTCCCAAAAGTTCATTTTTGCTTTTGTTTCCTTGGTCTTTGGAGACATATCTTGAAAGAAGTTGCTGTGGCTGATATCGAAGAGGTTACCACCTATGTTCTCCTCTAGGATTCTGATGGATTCCTGTCTCACGTTGAGGTCTTTTATCCATTTCGAGTTTATCTTTGTGTACAGTGTAAGAGAATGGTCGAGTTTCATTCTTCTACATATCGCTGTCCAGTTTTCCCCGCACCATTTATTGAAGAGACTTTTTCCACTGTATATTTTTTCCTGTTTTGTCGAAGATTATTTTACCATAGAGTTGAGGGTCCATATCCGGGTTCTCCACTCTGTTCCACTGGTCTATGTGTCTGTTTTTATGCCAGTACCATGCTGTCTTGGTGATCACAGCTTTGTAGTAAAGCTTGAAATCAGGTAACATGATGCCGCCAGTTTTGTTTTTGTTTTTCAACATTTCCTTAGCAATTCGGGGTCTCTTCTGATTCCATACAAATTTTAGGATTATTTGCTCCAGCTCTTTGAAAAATACCAGTGGAATTTTTTTTTCTTTTTTTAATTTGAGTATATTGGCACATAATGTTACATTAGTTTCAGGTACAACACAGTGATTCAAGAAGTCTCTATGTTATCCTATGCTTATCACAAGTGTAGTTACCCTCTGTCACCATGAAACACCGTATCATTGACTGTATGTATTCCCTGTGCTGTACCTTTCATCCTGTGACTTTTTCATTCACAACTGGAAGCCTCTATCTCCCAATCCCCTTCACCCATTTTGGGCCTTCCCTACCCCTCTTCCCTCTGGCAACCAACAGTCTGTTCTCTGTATTTATGGGTCTGATTTTGTTTTCTGTATATTCATTTGTTTTGTTTTTCAGATTTCACATATAAATGAAATCATATGGTATTTGTTTTCTCTCAGACTTATTTAACTTAACATAATGTCCTCTAGGTCCATCTACATTGTCCCACATGGAAAGATCTCATTATTTTTTATGGCTGAGTAAGTGTGTCTATCACCTGTCAATGGACACTTGGGTTGCTTCCATCTTGGCTATTGTAAATAATGCTGCAATTTTGGTAAGAGATGACTGAACAGATGCAGCTGGATGTATCGATTGTGGTGCAGTCAAGGTGCACCCTGGAACACTTCTGTGCAATCAGGATTCCCCACCCAAATGAGAGAAAAAAGAAAAGAAAAAGAAATAGGGAAGAGACAAAAATAAAGAAAAGAAAAGAAAAAAAAAAAAAGAAAAAAATAGATAGAGAGACAGGAAAAAAAGGGAAGATAAAAGAGAAGGCTCAGTCCAAATGGGCCCCAAGGTAAGATTTATGAAGTATACAAACAAAAACAAACAAAAAGACTGATAAAAGTATATGACAAGAGAAAAAATGTATATATAAAAGCAAAAACAAAGGAAGAACCTCAGTGTGGGCGAGGAAGGTTATTTTGATTCTTCCTGGATGTATCTTGATGTCTTTGTTAAGGGACTCAACTCTCCTAATATAAAGGGGGATTAAAAATTGGTTTGCCTATAGGGGTAGCATTGTTTGGGGAAAGGGGACTACCTTGAAGTTTAACTCTATATGTATATTAGAAAATAAAAATTAAAAAAGAATAAACTAGACTAAACTAAATTAAAATTTAAATAAAAATTTAAAAAATAGAAAAGCAAAAGAAAAACACGGGTGTATGTATCCAAAAGTTTAGGTTAGAAGGTTATTAAGGAATTTGATGTACTGGACATCTCACTGTGATGGTAAATAGGTTAAAAAATTATCTATATGTATAAAAACACAGAATATTGGCAAAGAGTTAAAAATAAAAATTGTAGTTACGAAGTAGTGGTGGTTGTTCTCTTGTCGTCTTCTTTTTTTTTTTTTTTCCTTCCTGGTTGGTTTTCTGGGTTTTCAGACATTGATGTTCCCTGAGTTAGGTCCTCTTACCCCCCTCAAGGGGGTGGGCTCTGAGGAAACCGTTTGTTTTTTTTTTCAGGCTTTTGTTCTCTGGAGGTTTTTATGTTCTTTCATCTGTTTTCTCTCATCTTGACAGCTTTTGATGGTTTTTGGAGGTTTAGAGGAGAGCAAACTGCACCCAGACCTCCCTCTCAGAGAGAAGCCTCAGAATGCTCTGCAGAGCTGCTGGCAGAGTCAGTTCTGAGTCACGGTCCCTGGGGATGCAGGGTCTCCTCCTTGTACCCAATACCACGGCAGCGGCAGCTGTCTGGGCAGCTCCAGACTGCCAGAGAGGTTCCAAGCAGCGATCACACACTGAGATTTTCCCGCTGGACCAGGCTGGGAATGCCTGGTTTTTCAGGATGCCAGAGGTCCAGGCTAGTACCTGTGTGCACCTCTCCCAGGGGAGGGTGTGGGATGCGCGTTTCAGCAATACCTTCTGGCCAGGCTCCCAGCCCCTCTCGGGAGCCGGACCCCATGCGTTCTCAGGCACTCTGGCTGCTCAGGTGCGCTGGAGGCTCAGAGACCAAGACCTGCTTTCTCTGCCACACTCTCTCTGGCTCAGCACCAGGGGAGGCTGTCCTGGGTCCGGGGACTTAAGCCCCTGTCCCTAATCGCCCCGATTCCGTAATACCCACCATGATCCTTTGCTCTTTTTTTTTTTTTTTTTTTAGTGCTTTCAACCAGACTCCAAGCTAATGCTGGTCCCCATACACAGGGCACTCTCGTATTGGCGTATTACTTTCCAATCGGTCACCTCTGGTGGCTCCCTCCCCCTTTTGTTTATATTCTGATATCAGTCCGACGTTCCCACTCTGCTTTACCTGCCACTGGCGTCTTCTGCTCCTATAGAGATCAATGTATAATTCTGATCTCAGGCTGATTTCATGGGTGGCCGGAGTTCTTTGGTAGGTAATCAGCTCACTTTAGGGTACAGGTTGAAACGGCACCTCCTCCTACTTCCCCGTCATCTTCCACAGACCTCCAAGCTAGATTTTCTAATTAAAAATTCAGTGAAAACATAAAGCAAGACAACAAAACGTGCTTAGTTAAAAGATTAAAGTTTTTTTCTTTTTGAAATTATACCATAGGATTTTGACAACACTTAAACTTTGACAAGGCAATCACAAAGTTACACCTTTCACAAATTAATCCTAAAGTCTGAAATTTTCCAATCTCAGGCTCCAAAGAGCAACTTTTACTTTACAAGTTTAAGTAAGAACCCTAGGCACCTCCATCTGTCATATTTGTGTTTTGTTAAGTTCCAGTATGTCATACGTCAGACACGATTATTTACATGATTTAAAAGATTTAAAAACTATTTATTAGGTGCTCCTGGGTTGCTCAGTTGGTTAAGTGGCTGCCTTCAGTTCAGGTCATGATCCCAGGGTCTTGGGATAGAGCCCCACATCGGGCTCTCTGCTCAGCAGAGAGCCTGCTTCCCCCTCTCCCTCTGCCTGCTGCTCTGCCTACTTCTGCTCCTCTATCTCTCCATCAAATAAACAAATAAAATCTTAAAACACACACACACACAACTAATTTTAAATGGATTTCAAATCTATTTTTCCTTATTATACTTCAAATTCATTTATCCCAGAATGTTCTTCCACACTTTAAAGTTTTTCCGCTATATGGCAACTTTTAAAAAAGGTGAAGATGTTCCCTCCTCATAAGGGAGAGGAAAATAAAAAGCTCTTAAGTGGTTCATGCTTGGTGGAAGTGCTTGTGAACTGTTCCATAGTAAGGAAAAGCCTGTTTGATAGAAAATTACCAAAATTAATTTTAGAACAGTGCTGTGATAACTGTATTTCAGAAATTCAATTTAGAAAATACTCACTGAATATACTCCAGTGCCTGGCAAATAGGAAAGAACAAATGAATGAATGTTCCACAAGGAAAGGGTTAGCAAAGATGCACAGGAGGCAAGCTTCCCGAAGATACTATACTTTTGTTGCAAGGTGTATACTGCTCCAGGCAGTACTTGACCTCCTAAAATCATATGCAACACTTCATGTATACATTTCTCAGACTTTACCTTTATAACACTGACATATTTAAATAATACAGACCGTTTTTTAAAAATACAGAATGTTCTACATTTGGAATCTGTTTCATGTTTCCTCGTGGTTAGATTCAAGTTATATGTCCACAGTCAGAATACCAGGTAAATGAAACACTATGATGCCCATTTTCCCCTCACTGCTAAAGTTAATTTTGATAAGCCAGTCATGGGGTTATCCAATTTCTCAATTTAATAATTACTATTCTTCCCCCTTGTAAGTTAGAAGCAATCCATAGAAAGACATTTCACAACCATAAAAGTATTCTGCTTCTCATAAAAATTTTTCTTCTGGACTTAGCATCCATTGACTATACTTACCTGAGCCAATCTCCACTATTATGATGGCAAAATGTTTTCCACCTCCAAGATTCCTTCCACATTTGCCAAAGAACATTCTACCCTAAGCAAGGCTACCTTTTCTCTGCATTTATTATCAGTATGGGCTCATGGATTCCTATTTTTATCAAGGTGTATAATTCATTACCATCCTTCATGGTTTTGGTACTCACACTGTCCTAGATTTGGCCAGTGGGAGTCACCTTTAGTTAGCTCTTGTATCCTTTCAACATGCCCCAGCCTTCCATTTCTTTTCATCTTTGTTATCACTTTCTTACTTTCTGGCATAAAAAGATGTTCTAGGGCCATCCTTCAACTTCTTTGTCTAGCCTTAGAATAAGCCATTTCTTAGAGGATAGCTTGTTCTCTTTAGTGGGAAATCGTGGGAAATTTATCTTGATGCTAGATAAATTCATTATAATTTCATTATAAATTCATTAAATTCATTATAATAAAAAGTTATAAATTCATTATAATTCATTATAACTGAGGCATCTGCTTCTAGGTTTTGTCAACAGACAGAGCTGGGAAAGTTTTTACTTGTGTGCACCACCCATATACATACATATATACACACATATATATGATTATATATGCTTATATATTTATATATGTGTGTGCACATATATAAATATTTGATTACTTTAGACACTCTAATCCATTCCACAGGATTCTTCACTGTCTTCTTCTATTTCATATCTTTGTCTTCATCTTTCCTCAATGAGAACCCTGGCTTCTAAAATGAGTTCTCATTTGTTCAATCCCTAACACTTCTAAAACAGCATTTCTACATCCATTACACTGTGAAAAAAGAAAACTACTAAAAAAAAAGGAGTTCAAATTTTGTTTACAGTCCTCTCCATCTCAACCTCCAGAGGGTCTACAGTTGAATAGTATGTACATTAAGTTACCTAAATTCTCCCCCACACCTTGAAAGCAACTGATTCAACGTAGGAATTTAACTAGTATTTAATCTATACAATATTCCCCAGAGGTATCTACCAAGTGAAAGCTTCTCATAACATAAAAGCTAAGTTAGAGAAAAACTGCAATTAAGGAAAACATACATTAGATTAGAGCAAAAGACACAAGCAAAAGGTTCTCATTGTAGAGAATAATTAAAATGAATAAATATGAGTTAAACTCCAAAGAACTA
The DNA here is from genome assembly GCF_922984935.1 of Meles meles. Classification (NCBI taxonomy): domain Eukaryota; kingdom Metazoa; phylum Chordata; class Mammalia; order Carnivora; family Mustelidae; genus Meles; species Meles meles. The sequence goes on from NC_060066.1 coordinate 73,989,495, forward strand.
AATGATGACACAAAGATGATACCAATTTCTCTTTTAAATTAATAAGTGAAAGGAAGTAAATTGTCTCCAGAAAAGTCATATGCAGATGTTTTAAAACCACATGCTCCCTTTCTCCTACTAGTTACTCACAGGCACTAGGATATTTATTTTGGGTAGATGGACTGGGAAAGATTTTCTGTAAAGTAGGGAAGATGAAATGAAAGAGTTAACAGGAATTAGTAATTCCTACTATAGCAAGCCAGGCAGAGGAACTGAAAAGTCAGCTGTGGCTCCTCCTTTCCTCTCCCAGCCCACACTAAAAATAAAACATAACCAAGAATTTAATACAGAAACCCCCTAAAGGACTAAAATCCAAGGAAGCATTTGTCTTTAAAAAAAGAGAGAGAGAGAGAGAAAGAAAGAAAAGAAAAGAAAAGAGTTTAGGTGATGAGAATATTTCAAATAAGGTAACTAAAGCAGTTACTATGGGCCATTTGTTAGATGATGAAAAGTCATTATTACATATGAAAAAAATATGACCAACTATATGCCAAATTGCTTAGTCATTAAGTATGTCATAATATTGGTTATGTTAGTGTTTTTATCTTTAATCTCACTTATGTAATTTTAATAACATGTAAATAAAGTTAAGCATTTCATTCCAAAACAGAGGCAGAAGAGAAAAAAAAAAACAAAAAAGGCTCTGCTCATCAAAGAAACGACTTTCTCCCCATATAGTTTATTACCTGTATTCTTGCTGCCTTCATCCTTTCTTACACAAGAACATTTTTTTCCAACACTTTGAATATTTTACCACTCTAATTTCCTTCAACACTAGTTCAAACAAGCATGAAAAAGAGAATTAATCGTTCTATTTTTTAAATAAACCTGAGCAAAAGGAAAAAAAAAAAACAACACTCTAGTCGGCAGAGTAGAGGACATTTTCATATATTTTCAATAGGAGGTAAAGTGAAATCATATAGTCAATTCTACTGATTTCATTGTGCTTGCTATTAAGCTGGCATTTCTCAACTTCAAATGCACAAACCTAAACAGGTTTGAGACCTGAGTTCCTTAATAGAAGGAAGAGGCCAAGTCCCCTTGAAGAAAGACCTAGCAATACTACCTCCAGTATTTATAGCATAAAGCTACCATTGGCAAACAACAACCCACAGACCAAATCCATCCTAGCAACTGTTTTTGTAAATAAAGTTTTATTGGAAACAGCCATACTCATTCATTTACATATGGTCTGGCTACTTTTGCAATACAATGGCAAAGTTTGAGACAAAGATTGAATGGTAGGCAAACCCAAACGTATTTACTATCTGGTCTTTTATTAAAAAGAAATGTGCTGACCCTTGCTGTAAATCTTCATTGAATTATTCTTCAAAACACTGGCAGTGCTTGCTAGGGTGATTATGCACTGGAAAAAAGAAATACCTAGACCAGTCGGGGACTCAGACACATACTTTAAACAGACATTAATTACCAGGGACATAAAATGTCATCGTGGTCTGTTAGTTAGAGGGCTTAGGGTGATCTGGTGATAAATGGGTTTCCAGCTCCAGTTTAAATCTAAATGGAACAGTATATCTACAGATGTATCCTGTGGTTATTTTCCAGTTCCTGCAAGTATAATTGGAAGAGAAATATTTGGCAACTGGAAGAATTTCCATCTTGGCTCTCTGACCCAAGGCGTAAGCATCAGTATACTAGGAAAAACCAAATGAAAGTCCCTAGAAGTTGTTCTTCCTGCCACGGATGTAAAGCAAAAGCAATAATGCATCCATATCCCCAAGACAGTGGCAGAGGTTAGTGTCACCACCCAAGACAGAAAAAGATGTTAGAGTGATAAATATCAGTCATATATCCATTGAATTTACCTGTTTAGCCTATACAGAAGGTGGGTGACTGTGAAGAGTGATTACAAATCACCATAAATTCAATCAGGCTGTGACACCAAATGTGGCTATTCCCGATGTGCTATCTTTAATGAAGCAAATCAACACAATCTGAAATCTTACACAGAACTACAAGACGGCAAATACTTTGTCTCTATATTAACTGATTTACTATCAGAAGATATTTGCCTTTTTTCGGGCATGACCAACAACATAATTCATGGCCATTAACTCTCCTGCTTTTGCCATTGTATAATTCGTAGAGACAGTGGTCGTGTTTTCTTAATAATTTATTATTTATTATGTGACATGCAGTGGGCTAAATGTTTATACGTATTTTCTCATTAAATTTCCACAAGAGATAGGCACTTCTATTATCTACATTATACAGCTGTAGAAATGCAAGCAACACAAAGATTAAACAACGTAAGAGTGGCAGAGCCGAAACTGAAACCTAAGTGGCAAAATCCAGAGCCCCTTTGCTTAAGAGGATCCACTATGCTAAATCTGTTCAATAAAAGAGCTTTTTTTGTTTGTACACTTATCCCTTTTTTAGTTGACTAATATTTGGATTGTTTGTACTCTCTGGATATTATGAATAATATTGCTAAGACGATTCATGTGCAGATTTTTATGTGGATACGGGATTTCATTTCTCTCAGATATATACCTAAAAGTAGAACTGCTCGGTCATGTGTTAAGTCTACCTTTAACATTCTGAGGAACTGTGAGAGTGGCTGCACCAATTTACAATCTCATTATCTGAGGGCTCCAATTTCTCTGTATCCTTACCACCACTGATTTTGATCTTTTTTTTTTTTTTTCAGAGACAGCGATTATTCTGACATTACACAGAACAAAACACTGATCCACAACACTGATGACTTTGGACTTATGCTTATTAAAAATGGGAAGGAGGAATCACAAAGTTCTTTAGATGCCTTAGTAAGACGGTTCTGTCCGTTGAGGGTCTGCCTTCAGCTCAGGTCATGATCCCAGCGTCCTGGGATCCAGTCCCACATGGGGCTTCCTATTCAGCAGGGAGTCTGCTTCTTTCTCTCCCTCTGCCACTCCCCACCACTCATTTTCTCATTCTCTCTCTCTCAAGCAAATTAAAAAATATATATATGAGAGGCAATATACAAAAAAAAAAAAACAAAAAACCATTAGTAAAGTAACATTTCTAGGAATCCAATGCCTAAGACCTGTCTCCAAGGTTAAAGAGAAGTTACTATGTACACATTTACTACTAAGAAGGGGAGACTGGGGCGGCACAAAGCTTGACAAGCATTTGTAAGTCAGGATCAGAGCAAAAGAAAGCTCCGTAACAAATCCAGGCTGTACTATAAGCTCTTCTTTTACTTGAAACTTATTATTTTTTAAAGATTTTATTTATTTGACAGAGATCACAAGTAGGCAGAGAGAGACACAGGCACAGAGAGAGGGGAGGAAGTAGGCTCCCCACTGAGCAGAGAGTCTGATGCCGGTCTCTATCCCAGGACCCTGGGATCATGACCTGAGCCCCATAATCTGTGCCTCTTCTGAGAGGTCTCGACATATCTTCCCTACACTTCACTGCCACTAATCTTCTAATCCTGTTCTTTCCATATCGTTGACCAGTTTTCTAAACTATCTGCAGTGAGTGTAGATTTGTGCTTCTACCTACCTCTCAGTCCAGACTGTACTTTTCAAAGCTTGGCCCAGAGACTTGTCTGAATGTGAACCAAGGCATCACCACCACTCCTCACAGTAAAGTATCTGCACTTCACTCAGTGCTACCCAAGCCCTCTCTTCCTCCCTCTATCCATTCTGGGCAGGAGGATACAGGGCCACAGTTCCTGGGTGTTTATAGAGAGAAAGGTTGATTTTATTTTACATGCTTTTGAATTAATGTTGGAAAACTAATTGCAAGCAGTTTTTAAACCCAAAATGTCATATTGTAAAAGGATAATAAACATTGGGTCAAAATGAAGCAACAACAAAAAGAGCTTAGCCCATTGGTAGAACTTCCCATTGCTCATGTCTTCGGGCTGTTATCATGTAGCAGTATGTTTTTTTCTTTCTTTCTTTCTTTTTTTCTTCCTAGGCCATCATGGAACTTTGAATTTTAAACTGCAACGCAGGGTTTTTTTTTCCTTCATCTGGTATTAAGAAATTCCCCCTTGATGTTAGGTATGGATTGAAGAAAAGAAGGCAGTGTCTCAGTAAAGAAAGCCATAGCTCTATCTGTATTTCTGGACCTGCTCAAGCTCAATATCTTATGTAGCATTGCCCTCCCTTCCACCCTCCCTCCCTTCCTTCCTCTGTTTTTAGAGAGGGAGAGAGGGAGAATCTTAAATACGCTTCATGCCTAGAACGGAGCCTGATGTGGGGCTCAATCCCACAACCCTGTGATCATGACCTGAGCCAAAAACAAGAGTCAGAGGCTTAACTGAGCTACCCAGGTGCTCCTCTTATATAGCATTTCTCTTATCTATCTACCTATCTATCTATCTATGAGAGAGAACAAGTAGGAGGAGAGGCAGAGGAGGGTAAGTAGAGAGAGAGAGTGAGAGAGAGAAGCAGTAGAGAGAGAGAGAGAAAAGAGAGAGAGAAAGAAGTCTCAGCAGAGACTTCCCTGCTGAGCAGGGAGCCCCACGTGGGACTTGATCCTAGGACCCAGAGATTGACCAACTGAGCCACCCAGGCACTCTTCTTACAAAGCATTTCTACTTACTGGATAGTTTGTTCCAACTGTCCCTGTACTTCATGGTTTCAAGGGTGAAATAGTACCCCTTTCATCATGGGTGATTTAAGTCATCCTATGGTTATTGTTTCCCGTGATTAGACCTTCAGTATCTTTCAAGGTCCAATAACAAGCTAAGATCTGTTTCTCAAAAGAATAATGATCTTTAGGAAATGGCATGGTTTTACTCTAAAACCCTGAGGACTTGTATGATTCTCTTGCTGGGGCTTGCCCAAAGCTCTGGATAGTGGATGGGGCACCTGGGTGGCTCAGTGGGTTAAAGCCTCTGCCTTTGGCTCAGGTCATGCTCTCAGGGTCCTGGAATCGAGCCCTGCATCCGGCTCTCTGCTCAGCAGGGAGCCTGCTTCCCCCTCTCTCTCTGCCTGCCTCTCTGCCTACTTGTGATCTCTGTCTGTCAAATAAATAAAATCTTAAAAAAAGAGGCACAGATTATGATGAAATAGGTATCCAGCTCAAAGGAGGCTCTCAATAATCAGGTGTCCTAAGTGACCCATTCTAAATGTCAATTCTTTTATTTCTTCCAGCCATCCTAGAGTTTATTCAATGAAACCTTACCAAAAAATGACAAAAGTGGAAGGGATAGAGGCTATGCAGGGGCTCTTTCCTCACCATAGCTCATCTGGCACCAGCTACCACTAAGTGCTCAATTTACCAACTCAACTCAACTACTCAGTCTCAACTACAATGAGGCCCTTGACACAGCATCGTTCCCCAGGAGAATTAGACAGACACTGACCCATAGAGTAAGGATCACTATGCTAGGCTGATAGCATATTTTAGGTCATTATGGTAGGCTGATTACACTGACTTCTTTTACCATAGAGAGGATAAATCCTTACTAGATCACATAAGCATCCTAGATTTCAAAAAAATTTTTTCTATTCTTTAACAGTTCTTCTAACATTACCTCCTGTGGGATATCTTATACATTAATAAAGGTTGCCATAAAACTTCCTTCACAGCAAAAATAAGTGAGGCAACAGGCTCATAGCCTTGAAATTCACTGGTCTTACTGCCCACCTAGAAGCAGCAGACTTAACAGAACAAGTAGGATGGTCAACTGAAAATTCAGTTGCAACACCAGTTAGAAGACCAAACTTTAAAAGGCTGTGTTCTCACTGGATGTGGGACATGGTTTAAATCTGTATCCAAATATATGGTGTAATTTCTCCCTTAGCCAAAATACGCGAGTCAAAGAACTGTCTTCATCTCAATATGATTTCTAACTATCCACTCACAGAATTTTTGTTTCCTATCCCAGCAACTCTGGAGTAGAAATTTTGGTTTGCAAGTAAGAATGCTTCTGTATCAAGGAACACAAGAATGTCCTACTGAATTGGAAACCAAAACTGCTAGTGGACCATTTTGTGCTTCTCATGTAACTGAACCAAAAAATGAAAAGAGAGAGAGATTGAATAATTGACTGACTGACTACTGTCTAAAGTGACCAATTCTGTTCCCAAAGAAGAGTTAGACTGCTGCTACAGAAAGCATTAGGGAGGAATACTTCTGGAACCTAGAGTATTCTCTGAGGTACCTATGTCTCTTAGTATTTCCATGTCCAACAGTAAAAGTTAATGGAAAACTATATAAACAAAAAAGCCTGTAAAACCACTGCAGATCAAATCTGTCCAGAATAAAGGTATTGTGTCACCCCACCAAGTAAAAAGCCTGGATCATCTCAGAAAAAAGGAAAAATGAAATGGACAGAAAGAGAACTTCAGCCATTGTCTCATGACCACTGTCAGGACTGCTGATGTTGACTAACTTAACGATTCAGTCATTAAGTAATAGGTATTTGTATAGAACTGTGACTGTCTACAGCCATAACACCCTGAATGTGCACGATCCCATCTGTACAGAACTGTGACTGAATTTGAGGAGTGATTAATATTGCCCAGAGATAGATATCATGAGTATCTCCCAGAAATGGGTAAATGGTTAATTGAGACCCCTGTCTGTACACTTTGAATAGCAAGAGAATATATGCCTCTCAAGTGAAAAAATTTTTTTGCTGTTCTATGGAAATTCAAGTATGTGTAGAATTGAATAGACAAGTAACTAAAGAAGTGCACTGAGCTAATATTAAGCTATTGTCATCTAGCTTCAAACTCACTCTCTATGCTCCAATTTGTTATTCTAGAACTCCTGGTGGGTGAGCAAGGGTACTAAAAGACTAAAGAAGAAAGAAAGAATGTACTCTCTCCTGTTTGCACAAGTTTTCTACCCTGGAGTGACAACTGATTCCAGCAGTACCAGTTGGCTCCACTAGTTTTTCCCACAGTTCTAGAACCAGCTTCACTTGGCCCCTTCTGAAAAATCAGCACCTCCTTGCCAGTGCTGTACCCTTCCTCAGATGTCAAAATTCAGAGCCATAATCCTCCAAGATCTTGAGGCAACACCACGACCAGCTGGCAGTAAACTTCTAATGAGCTCTACAGGGCCCCTTCCAAACTTTTATATTTTAGTAATTCACCTTCATTCCTCTGTTCCTTGCATGGTAGGTCCTTCCTGAAGTTACTATCTCTTCAACACTTCTTTGCCTTTTCAGTTCTTTAGTAACTGATTATAGTTCTTCATATTAAATTAATTCTGTTAAAGTAATTGTTGTGGTTTTGTTTTTTCCTATACCAAAATGATGTATCTATTAATATCATATAAACTATGTGTGAATATAAAATCAAACAACAAAGCTGGACAGTAGGTCTGAGTTCAGTTTCAAACCTCTAAGAAAATCTTATAACTCAACAGACTGGACGTATTTGTAAAAGACACTATTTATAACATTCTTAGCAACTCTCCTAGAAACACACATGAATATATAGATATCTCAAAAGATTTATACAGTAATAAAAAAGGACACTGAATATTTCTAATTTCCCTATTACAAGTGATACTTCAACAGAATTCTTATACATACACCTTTTGGTATTTTTGTTTATGTACATATATATAATAAAATGTGTGTGTGTATACACACACACATATATATTACGCCTTTTAATATTTCTTGAGTATCTATTATGTACAAGTTACCACACCAGGTACTAGAAATACAACTATGCGGAAGACAAATAAGACTTCTCCTTTCACAAAACTTGAAGCATACTTCCTCAGGACATATGCTACCTTATTGCCCACTAGAAGAGTTGTACCAATTTGCATTCCTATCAGACAGAATAGCAGAGTGTCTATTTGCTCACACCCCAATCAACCCAATCAAAAGGAACATTGTTAATATTTGCCAATGTGATGGATAAAACTTAAACTTCACTGTGATTTTAGAATTTTCTACTAGAAAGAGCAAACATCTTTATCTTTTCACAGAAAAGTGCAGCTTCTTCCTTCAGAGCACTTCCCCCCCACCACATGATTATGCAGGGCATACTTTTAGTGCATGATATGACTACACAGTCTGCTGAGGTTAAATTAATAACTATAACCATCAACAATGACAAAAATAAACATTTATTAGATTCTATTGTGTATTCTTCACATGTATCATTTTATTTAATCCCTACCAAATCTCAAAAAGCAGTATTATTTTTGCATTTTAACTCAATAGCTCGTAAATACCAAGTGTATAACAGCAGAACCCATATTTACTTTGTTAACTCCTGAAAATTTTATAAAGTATAAGCAAATCTTCACAACAAGATATTAAAAACTATTACTGTGGGCACTTTACAGATGAGGAGGCTTAGAAATATTAGTAAGAAAGTAATAGCAGCAAGAAAGGACTGGAGCTAGGATTTGATTCTGTGCAGGCTGGGCCAAGAACCCATGTTCTTAACCAGTAGACCTGTGTTCTTAACCACTACACATATTGCCAAGGTTCTTTTAAGACGTTTGTTACCCAAAAAATCTACAAATAAGTTTTGCGACATTATGTTCTTGCTCTCCAGGTGTTTAACAATTTATGATTAATTACACAAATAAGATGAAGATATATTCATTTTAAAAGGGAAAAGTTAATAGGGATTGCAATCAAATGGGAAATAATTCACATAGAAAATTGAACTTACACAGTTCAGCAAACAAAAGAATTGCAGGAGCAACAAAAAGGAAATATGGACTTTAAAATCTATTTTAAGGGGGGAGGAGTCAAGATGGTGGAGAAGTAGCAGGCTGAGACTACATCAGGTAGCAGGAGATCAGCTCGATAGCTTATCTAAACATTGCAAACACCTACAAATCCAACGGGAGATCAAAGAGAAGAAGAACAGCAATTCTAGAAACAGAAAATCAACCACTTTCTGAAAGGTAGGACTGGTGGAGAAGTGAATCTAAAACGACGGGAAGATAGACCGCGGGGGGAGGGGCTGGCTCCCGGCAAGCGGCGGAGCAATGGAGCACAAACTCAGGACTTTTAAAAGTCTGTTCCACTGAGGGACATTGCTCCAGAGGCTAACCCGGGGTGAAGCCCACGCGGGGTCAGTGTGGTCCCAGGTCCCGCAGGGTCACAGAAGGATCGGGGGTGTCGGAGTGTCGCACAGCTCACAGGTGTTAGAACAGAGAAGCCGGCTACAGAGACAGAGCCAAGGACTGAACCCTCAGCTCGGGGTTACCTTGAACTGGTCGCGGGCTGGGTGAGCTCGGAGTGCGGCTGGAGGCTGGGGATACGGGAGTGATTGGGTGCTGTCCTCTGGGGGCGCACTGAGGAGTGGGGCTCCAGGCTCTCGGCTCCTCCAGGCCGGAGACTAGGAGGCCGCCATTTTCATTCCCATCCAGTGGAACTCTACGGGAAGCATTCAGGGAACAGAAGCTCCCAAAAGCCAACCCGAGGGGATTACATAGTCCGCCCCCGGTAAGGGTGGTGCAATTCCGCCTTGGGCAAAGACACTTGAGAGTCACTACAACAGGCCCCTTCCCCAGAAGATCAAAAAATATCCAGCCAGGACGAAGTTCATCTATCAAGGAAAGCAGGTTCAATACCTAAGGCAGCAGCGGAATTCCAGAGGAGGAGAAAGCAAAGCACGGAATTCACGGCTTTCTACCCATGATTCTTTAGTCTTGCGGTTAATTCAATTTTTTTTTCAATTTTTTTCTTTCTTTTTTCTTCTGCTAAATTTTTTAAAACTTTTACCCTTTTCTTTTTTAACGTTTTTTGACTAGTTTATCTAAAATATATATTTTTTCTTTCTTTTTTATATTTTTTCTTTATTTGTTTTATTTTTTAAATTTTTTTTAAATTTAAAAATTTAAAAAATAATTTGGGGTGTCTTCTGATTTGGTTACAGCGCATTTTTCTGGGGTCTTTGCCACCCTTTTAATATTTTATTTGATCCTTCATATCCTCTTATCTGGACAAAATGACAAGGCGGAAAAAATCACCACAGACAAAAGAACAAGAGGCAGTACCAAAGGCTAGGGACCTAATCAATGCAGACTTTGGTAATATGTCAGATCACGAGTTCAGAATGACGATTTTGAACGTTCTAGCTGGGCTCGAAAAAGGCATGGAAGATATTAGAGAAACCCTCTCTGGAGATATAAGAGCCCTTTCTGGAGAAATTAAAGAACTAAAATCTAACCAAGTAGAAATCAAAAAAGCTATTAATGAGGTGCAATCAAAAATGGAGGCTCTCACTGCTAGGATAAATGAGGCAGAAGAAAGAATTAGTGATATGGAAGACCAAATGACAGAGAATAAAGAAGCTGAGCAAAAGAGGTACAAACAGCTACTGGACCACGAGGGGAGAATTCAAGAGATAAGTGACACCATAAGACGAAACAACATTAGAATAATTGGGATTCCAGAAGAAGAAGAAAGAGAGAGGGGAGCAGAAGGTCTAGTGGAGAGAATTATTGGTGAGAATTTTCCTAATATGGCAAAGGGAACAAGCATCAAAATCCAGGAGGTGCAGAGAACCCCCCTCAAAGTCAACAAGAATAGGTCCACACCCCGTCACCTAATAGTAAAATTTACAAGTCTTAGTGACAAAGAGAAAATCCTGAAAGCAGCCCAGGAAAAGACGTCTGTAACATACAATGATAAAAATATTAGATTGGCAGCAGACTTATCCACAGAGACCTGGCAGGCCAGAAAGAGCTGGCATGATATATTCAGAGCACTAAACGAGAAAAACATGCAGACAAGAATACTCTATCCAGCTAGGCTATCATTGAAAATAGAAGGAGAGATAAAAAGCTTCCAGGACAAACAAAAACTGAAAGAATTTGCAAACACCAAACCAGTTCTACAGGAAATGTTGAAAGGGGTCCTCTAAGCAAAGAGAGGGCCTAAAAGTAGTAGAACAGAAAGGTACAGAGACAATATACAGTAACAGTCACCTTACAGGCAATAGAATGGCACTAAATTCATATCTCTCAATAGTTACCCTGAATGTTAATGGGCTAAATGCCCCAATCAAAAGACACAGGGTATCAGAATGGATAAAGAAACAAAACCTATCAGTATGCTGCCTACAAGAAACTCATTTTAGACGCGAAGACACCTCCAGATTTAAAGTGAGGGGGTGGAAAACAATTTACCATGCTAATGGGCATCAGAAGAAAGCTGGGGTGGCAATCCTTATATCAGATCAATTAGATTTTAAGCCAAAGACTATAATAAGAGATGAGGAAGGACACTATATCCTACTCAAAGGGTCTGTCCAACAAGAAGATCTAACAATTTTAAATATCTATGCCCCTAACGTGGGAGCAGCCAACTATATCAACCAATTAATAACAAAATCAAAGAAACACATCAATAATAATACAATAATAGTAGGGGACTTGAACACTCCCCTCACTGAAATGGACAGATCATCCAAGCAAAAGATCAACAAGGAAATAAAGGCCTTAAATGACACACTGGACCAGACGGACATCACAGATATATTCAGAACATTTCATCCCAAAGCAAAAGAATACACATTCTTCTCTAGTGCACATGGAACATTCTCCAGAATAGATCACATCCTGGGTCACAAATCAGGTCTCGACTGGTATCAAAAGATTGGGATCATTCCCTGCATATTTTCAGACCACAATGCTCTGAAGCTAGAACTCCATCACGAGAGGAAAGCTGGAAAGAACCCAAATACATGGAGACTAAACAGCATCCTTCTAAAGAATGAATGGGTTAACCAGGAAATTAAAGAAGAATTGAAAAAATTCATGGAAACAAATGATAATGAAAACACAACGGTTCTAAATCTGTGGGACACAGCCATGATAAATCAAAGTTAATATACTTTAGAAATGATACTAAAAGGAGTTTGAAAAAAAAAAGGTGAAGTTTAGATTTTAATTGCCATTGTAGGGCATTTAACAATACATTTTTCTATTTGTATTAAATTTTAAACTAACAAGAATCTCTACTATACCCACTTTATTGCTGTAATGCAGCTGGATAAAACTTAAAAACATACTTTGAAAATCTAAGAGTTCATTAAATAAATAAAACCAACCAGAGACATTTTTAAGGATTGGTACTTATATTGCACTTTTTAAGACATTCCACTCCATTCTAAGCTTTAGATTAGATTAACTTTTAGATTCAGAAATATTTAGAAGTGCAATCAAGAAAAGAAATGAGCTTGTCTCGTGGTATTTTAATATCTTAAACCACTTACACTTGTCGCTCAGATTCTTATAATTTAGATAAATGGCTACTCTCCTTTCAAACTATTAAAGGCATATTTCTTAAAATGCCCTCTAACATACAGCATCTAACATAGGCATTAGATGTAAGCTCATTTATTTAGTGAAAACTGCTATAATACATAACATTCTTTACATTAAAAAATCATACTACTCTAGCTAACTGAATAATACATGCTTTATGTAATATTATTACACTGTATTTCATATTAAATACCCTATTTTTGAAAACTGAAACCCATGTTACATAAATAAATTATGTACCTACACAAATATAACTTACACATTCCTATCATAAAATCACCTTAAATATTAATATTGTGGTGTGTTTTAAAGATGTACCAGAATTAAAAGTAATTCCTCTTTTTTTGTAAGAAGTCATTTAAAAATAGGTAAAATTTTAAAAGAATAAAATATAGTTTAAAATATACTAAGAACAAAGCAAAACTGGGATGACAAACTACTAAACATTTTGCTGTATTTAACTGCAGTGGGGAACTGCAAGAAAAAATTTAGTATTACCATTTTTGCTACCTAGAAAATGCACATTCTATATACAGCCTCATGTAGCTTTTCAATGCTAAGAATTATGATCTGTAAAAAGGAAAACAAAATAATTTTTCAAAACTCAACAAAACATCAATAAAACACACACAAAGCCCTACAACCCAGCAACTGCACTACTAGGTATTTACCTCCAAGATACAAATATAGTGATCCAAAGGGGCACCTGCACCCAATATTTATAGCAGCAATGTCCACAATAGCCAAACTATGGAAAGAGCCCAGATGTCCAACAACAGATGAATGGATAAAGAAGAAGTGGTATGTATATATACCATGGAATACTATGTAGCCATCCAAAAAAAAAAAAAGAAAAGAAAAAGAAATATTGCAATTTGCAATGACCTGGATGGAACCAGAGGATATTATGCTAAGTGAAATAAATCAATCAGAGAAAGACAATTATAGTACAATCTCACTGTAAGTGGAATTTGAGAAACAGAACAGAAGAGCATAGGGAAAGGGAGGGAAAAATAAAACAAGATGAAATCAGAGAGGAAGACAAACCATAAAAGACTCTTAATCATAGGAAACAAATTGAGGGTTGCTGCAGTGATGGACATTAAGTAGGGCATGTGATGTAATGAGTACTGGATATTACCTAAGACTGATGAATCACTGAAGCCTACTTCTGAAACTAGTAACCCATTATATGTGTCCCCCTTGTGGGGCCTGATCCCGGGACCTTGAGATCAGGGCCTGAGGCAAAAGCAGATGCTTAACCATCTGAGCTACCCAGGTGCCCCTAATTATGAAAAATCTTAATGAAAGTCAACAATTAAACCATGAAGAAATGTTTTTGCTATCCAAATGCAAGCCTGAAGTAGTTTCTTTTGAAGTAAAAAGGCCTACTTCAAAACACTTAGATGTAACAACCATGATCATATCTTAATTTATAATTCAGTTGGCAGGAATAGAAAAATCTATTTTCACTTTTACAATTTAACAAAGTTCATTTTTTTTTTGTATTAGAAATAACTGTACTTTTGAAGACCAAAATGTTAGTAGCTCTTACAGCTGAAAATCAGATGTTAGGATACAAATGTTAGTTCTAACAGCTGAAAATCAGATGTACAGGTATGTATGTATATTGTAAAAATAAAGTACTTTACTTTTGAGAGGGTAAAGTATATGTCAAGTATCCAGTAGACAGTGAAGCCTTATACGAACAGCAATATTTCATGTAAAAATGGCAAAAGTGTATACTTACCCTTCTCCTCCCATTCTTGTTATCTTTAGGCAGAAATCCACAGAATTTTAGACTGGGAGGCTTCCATTTCAAAATATCATCACATCGGCCGGGTTTGTATTTCTAAAATGAATTAAAATGACAATGGTTAATAAGAGCTAAAAAGTTAGATATATCAACTAGTTTTTATAATATGCTTTGTACTTTTTTTTACATTTTATTTATTTTTTCAGCATAACAGTATTCATTGTTTTTGCACAACACCCAGTGCTCCATGCAAAACGTGCCCTCTCTATTACCCACCACCTGTTCCCCCAACCTCCCACCCCTGAACCTTCAAAACCCTCAGGTTGTTTTTCAGAGTCCATAGTCTCTTATGGTTCGCCTCCCCTTCCAAATTTTTTTTTTTAATAAACATATAATGTATTTTTTTTAGTTTATTTATTTATTTATTTGACAGACAGAGATCACAAGCAGGCATAGAGGCAGGCAGAGAGGGAGGAAGGGAAGCAGGCTCCCTGCTGAGCAGAGAGCCCGATGCAGGGCTCGATCCCAGGACCCTGAGATCATGACCTGAGCCGAAGGCAGAGGCTTTAACCCACTGCGCCACCCAGGCGCCCCCATATAATGTATTTTTATCCCCAGGGGTACAGGTCTATGAATCACCAGGTTTACACACTTCACAGCACTCACGATAGCACATACCCTCCCCAATGTCCATAGCCCCCTCCCCCTCTCCCAATCCCACCTCCCCCCAGCAACCCCCAGTTTGTTTTGTGAGATTAAGAGTCATTTATGGTTTGTCTCCCTCCCAATCCCATCTTGTTTCATTTATTCTTCTCCTATCCCCCTAACCCCCCATGTTGCTTCTCCATGTCCTCATATCAGGGAAATCATATGAAAGTTGTCTTTCTCCGATTGACTTATTTCACTAAGCATGATACGCTCTAGTTCCATCCACGTCGTCGCAAATGGCAAGATTTCATTTCTTTTGATGGCTGCATAGTATTCCATTGTGTATATATACCACTCCTTCTTTATCCATTCATTTGTTGATGGACATCTAGGTTCTTTCCATAGTTTGGCTATTGTAGACATTGCTGCTATAAACATTCGGGTACAAGTGCCCCTTCGGATCACTATGTTTGTATCTTTAGGGTAAATACCTAGTAGTGCAATTGCTGGGTCATAGGGTAGTTCTATTTTCAACATTTTGAGGAACCTCCATGCTGTTTCCCAGAGTGGTTGCACCAGCTTGCATTCCCACCAACAGTGGAGGAGGGTTCCCCTTTCTCCGCATCCTCGCCAGCATCTGTCATTTCCTGACTTGTTAATTTTAGCCATTCTGACTGGTGTGAGGTGATATCTTATTGTGGTTTTGATTTGTATTTCCCTGATGCCGAGTGACGTGGAGCACTTTTTCATGTGTCTGTTGGCCATCTGGATGTCTGCTTTGTACTTTTAAAAAATATTTTATTTGATAAAGATTTTATTTGATAGCCAGAGATTACAAATAGAGAGACAGACAGAGAGAGAGGGGGAAGCAGGCTCCCGGCTGAGCAGAGAGCCTGATGCGGGACTCGATCCAAGGACCCTGAGAGCATGACTTTAACCCACTGAGCCACCCAGGCACCCGCTTTGTACTTTTTTAAACTGAAGTACAGTTGATAGACAATCTTATGTACATTTCGGGTATGCAACATAGAAGTTTGACAGTTTTACATATTCTACAAACACGCTGCTCACCACGAAAAGTGCAGTTACCATCTGTCACCACACAATTATTACAGTATTACTGACTATAGTCCCTAGGCTGTACTATGTATCATTGTTACTTATTTCTTTTATAATTGGAAATTTGAGACTCTTAAGTGAAATTTTATTTTTGTTTTATTTTAAGCGAAATTACTACTTCTTTTCTGAATTTAAGTTTTATCTCCAACTGATGAGCAAAGCTAGATACCTACCTGCTTGGTGATAGCCTTTCTCCATTCTGCCAAAGCATGCACACCCTCGTTTGTGAAAGTCCAGAAAAAAATGAAACCTGTTATTCTCTCCAATCATTCTATGACTTAAAGGAGTTTGATCATTTATTTAAAAGTTGTTTTTTCTTGTTCAGCTTTATTGTGGGATAATTTACAAAGAATAAAATTAATGAGTGATTTTTTAAAAGATTTTTATTTATTTGAGAGAGAGAAAGTCAGGACATGGGGAGGGGCAGAGGAAGAGGGAGAAGCAGATTCCCGGCTGAGCAGGGAGCCCGACATGGGGCTCCATCCAACCCGGGACTCTGGGATCATGACTGAGCCAAAGGTAGACTCTTACCTGACTGAGCCACCCAGATACCCCTAACAATTGACTTTTAACACATGGATATAAGTATATAATCACTATCAAAGTAATGATCTATAGCACTCAATCACCCCAAATTTCCCTCCTGACATCTGCACTCAATTTCTTCCAACTCTCTGGCAACAGAGACCTTCTTCTTACACTATACCTGTGCCTGTTCTAGAATTCATAAGAAATTCTTTTTTTTTCCCAAGATTTTATTTATTTGACAGAGATCACAAGTGGGCAGATAGGCAAACAGAGAGAGAAAGGAAGGGAAGCAGGCTCCCCGCCGAGCAGAGAGCCGGATGCGGGGCTCGATCCCAGGACCTTGAGATCATGACCTGAGCCGAAGGCAGAGGCTTTAACCCACTGAGCCACCCAGGCGCCCCTCATAAGAAATTTTTAACCTAAGGTTTTGCGATCTATCAGTGCTGGTGCATATACAAGCAGTTTGTTCCCTTTTACTACTGAATGGGATTCCATTTTATGTATATACCACAAACTGTTTACACATTTACAGGCTAATGCCTATTTGGGTTGTTTCCAGGTTTAGGAAATTATGAATGATGTTGCTCTGAACATTTCTGTCGACATGTTTTACTAACATGGGTAAATATCTAGGAGCAGAATGGCTGGGTCACATGGTAAATATATATTTAACATTATAAGAAACTGTCAAATTGTTTTAAAACGTGGCCATAACATTTTCCATTCCCACCAGTAATATATGAGAGGTCAATTTCTCTGTATCAAGTCCAGGACTAGGTACTGTTGGTCATTTTAATTCAGAAGTGTATCTCATAATTTTAATTTGTGTTTCTCTAATGAAAGATCTTTTCTTCATTTTTTTTTCATTTTTTACTTAAATCCAATTAGCTAACATATAATACATCATTATTTTCTGATATAATGTTCAAGGAGTCATTAGATGCATATAAGACCCACTGCTCATCACATCGTGTGCCATCCTTAATGCCCATCACCTATTTACCCCATCCTCCTATCCACCTCCCATTCCCCAACCCTTAGTTTGTTTCCCAGAGTCAAGAGTCTCTCATGGTTTGTCTCCCCCTCTGATTTCTTCCCATTCAGTTTTCCCTTCCCGCCCCTATGATCTTCTGCGCTATTCCTTATAATCCACATGTGAGTGAAACCATGTGGTAATGGTCTTTCTTTGCTTGACTTATTTCCCTTAGCATAATTCCCTCCAGTTCCAACCACATTGATGTAAATGGCAGGTATTCATCCTTTCTGATGGCTGAGTAATATTCTATTGCTTGACTTATTTCACTTAGCATAATTCCCTCCAGTTCCAACCACATTGATGTAAATGGCAGGTATTCATCCTTTCTGATGGCTGAGTAATATTCTATTGCATATATGAACCACATCTTCTTTATCCATTCACCTGTTGAAGGACATCTCAGCTTGTTCCATAGTTTGGCTATTGTGCACATTGTTGCTATGGGCATTGGGGTGCATGTGCCCTTCTTTTCACTATAACTGTATCCTTGGGGTAAAGAACAAGTAGTGCAATTGCTGGGTCATAGGGTAGCTCTATTTTTTAACTTCTTGAGGAACATCCACACTGTTTTCCAGAATGGTTGTACCAGCTTGCATTCCCATCAAAACTGTAAGAGGGTTCCCCTTTCTCCACATCCTTGCCAATATTTGTTGTTCCCTGCCTTGTTAATTTTAGCCATTCTGACTGGTGTAAGGTGGTATCTCATTGTGGTTTTGATATGTATATCTCTGATGGCAAATGATGTGGAGCACTTTTTCATGTGTCTGTTGAACACCTATAAGTCTTCTTTGGAGAAGTGTCTTTCCATGTCTTCTGCCCGTTTCTTGGCTGGATTATGTGTTCTCTGGGTGTTGAGTTTGTTAAGTTCTTTATAGATCTTGGATACCAGCCCTTTATCTGATCTCATTTGCAAATATCTTCTCCCATTCCACAGGTTGCCTTTTAGTTCTGTTGACTGCTTCCTTTGCTGTGCAAAACGTTTTATCCTGATGAAAGTCCCAGTAGTTCATTTTTGATTTTGTTTCCCTTGCCTTAGAGATGTATCTTGCAAGAAGTTTCTGTGGCCAAGGTCGATGAGGTTAGTATCTGTGTTATCCTCTAGGATTTTGATAGATTCCTGTCTCACATTTAGGTCCTTCATCCATTTTGAGTTTCTTTGTGTACAGTATAAGAGAATGGTCCCATTTCATTCCTCTGCAGGTGGCTGTCCAATTTTCCCAGTACCATTTATTGATGAGACTGACTTTTTTCCATTGGATATTCTTTCCTGCTTTGTTGAAGATTAGTTGACCATAGAGTTGAGCATCCATTTCTAGGTTCTCTATTCGGTTCCACTGATCTAAATGTCTGTTTGTGCCAGTATTTTGCTGTTTTGATGATCACAGCTTTGCACTAGAGCTTGAAGTCAGGCATTCTGATGCCCCCAGCTTTGGTTTTCTTTTTCAACATTCCCCTGGCTATTTGGAGCCTTTTCTGGATCCATACAAATTTTAGGATTGTTAGTCCAGCTCTGTGAAAAATGTCAATGGTATTTTGGTAGGGACTGCATTGAACAGACTGCTCTAGGTAACATAGCCATTTTAACAGTATTTGTTCTTCCAATCCATAATCATGGAATATTTTTCCATTTCTTTGTGTCTTCCTCCATATCTTTCATAAGTGTTCTATAGTTTTTTGAGTCCAGATTCTTTGCCTCTTTGGTTAGGTTTATTCCTGGCTATCTTATGGTTTTCCATGCAATTATAAATAGGATTGATTCCTTAATTCCTCTTTCTTGTGCCTCATTGTTAGTGTATAGAAATGCAAGTGATTTCTGTGCATTGATTTTTATGTCCTGCCACTTTGCTGAATTCCTATATGAGTCCTATCAGTGTTGGGGTGGAGTTCTTTGGGTTTTGAGTATTGTGTCATCGACAAAGAATGAGGGTTTGATTTCTTCTTTGCCGATTCAGATGCCTTTTACTTCTTTTTGTTGTCTGACTGCTGAGTCTAGGACTTCTACTACTATGTTGAATAGCAGTGGTGATGGTGGACATCCCTGACTTTAGGGGAAAAGCTCTCCATTTTTTCCCATTGAGAATTATATTCACTGTGGGCTTTTCATAGATGGCTTTTATGATATTGAGGTATGTTCCCTATGTCCCTATACTGTGAAGCATTTTAATCAAGAAAGGAAGCTGTACTTTGTCAAATACTTTTCTGCATCTATTAAGAGGATCATATGGCTCCTGTCCTTTCTTTTATTTATGTAGTGTATCACACTGATTGATTTACAGACGTTGAAACCTTGCAGCCCAGGAGTAAATCCCACTTGATCATGGTGAATAATCCTTTTAATGTACTGTTGGATCCTCTTGGCTAGTATCTTGGTGAGAATTTTTGCATCCATGTTCATCAGGGATATGGGTCTTTATTCCTCCTTTTTGATGGGGTCTTTGTCTAGTTTTGGGTCAAGGTAATGCTGGCCACACGGAAGGAGTTTGGAAGTTTTCCTTCCATTTCGATATTTTGAAGCAGCTTTAGGAGAATAGGTATTATTTCTTCTTTAAATGTTTGGTAGAATTCCCCTGAGAAGCCTCCTGGCCCTGACTCTTGTTTTTTGTGGAGGTTTTCGAATACTGCTTTAATTTCCTTGCTGGTCACGGGTTTGTTCAGATTTTCTACCTCTTCCTGTTTCAGTCTTTGTAGTTTCTAAGTTTCTAAGAAAGCATCCATTTCTTCCAGATTGCCAAATTTGTTAGTATATAGATTCTTATAATATGTTCTTACAGTTGTGTTTCTTCAGTGTTGGTTGTGATCTCTCTTTTCACTCGTGATTTTATTAATTTGGGTCCTTTCTCTTTTCTTTTGGATAAGTCTGGCCAGAGGTTTATCAATCTTATTAATTCTTTCAAAGAACCAGCTCCTACTTTCATCGATCTGTTCTACTGGTCTTTTGGTTTCTATTTCACTGATTTTTCTCTAATCTTTATTATTTCTCTTGTTTGGTTTAGGCTTTGCTTTTCTTTCTCCAAGTGTACAATAGCTTGTGTATCTGGGAGTTTCCTAATTTTTTGAGAGAGGCTTGTATTGCTATGTACTTCCCTCTTAGGGCCACCTTTGCTATATCCCAAAGGTTTTGAACCAAAGTGCTTTCATTCTCATTAGTTTCTGTGAATTTTTTAAATTCTTCTTTAAATTCCTAGTTGACCCACTCATTCTTTTTTTTTTCTTAAAGATTTTATTTATTTACTAGAGAGACAGAGATTCACAAGTACGCAGAGAGGCAGGCAGAGAGAGAGGGGGAAGCAGGCTCCCTGCTGAGCAGAGAGCCCAATGCGGGACTCGATCCCAGGACTCTGGGATCATGACCTGAGCCGAAGGCAGAGGCTTTAACCCACTGAGCCACCCAGGCGCCCCGACCCATTCATTCTTTAGTAGGATGCTCTTTAAACTCCAAGTGTTTGAGTTCCTCCCAAATTTCTTCTTGTGACTGAGTTCGTTAATCTCAATCTTTTGGTATCAGTTGAGACCTGATTTGTGACCCTGGATGTGACCTATTCTGAAAAAGTTCCATGTGCACTTGAGAAGTATTTTGTTGCTTTAGGATGAATTGTTCTGTATGTAACTCTGAAGTCCATCTGGTCCAGGAGTGTCATCCAAAGCCCTTGTTTCTGTGCTAATCTTCTGCTTAGATGATCTGTCCATTACTTTGAGTGGGGTGTTAAAGTCCCCGACTGTTAATGTATTATCAATCTATTTCTTTACTTTGGTTATTAATTGGTTTATATAACTGGCTGCTCCCACACTGGGGGCATAGGTATTTACAATTGCTAGATATTCTTGCTGGATAGACCCTTTAATTTTGATACAGTATCCCTCTATAACTCTTATTACAGTCTTTGGTTTAAAATCTTAGATCATCTGATGTGAGGATTGCTACCCCAGCTCTCTTCTGAAGTCCATTAGTGTGGTAAATTCTTCTACCTCCTCACTTTCAGTCTGAGGTGTCTTTAGGTCTAAAATGAGTCTCTTGTAGACAGCATATGGATGGTTCTTGATTTTTTATCCAATATGATACCCTGAGTCTTTTGGTTGGAACATTTAGCTCATTTATATTCAGAGTAACTATTAAAACATATGAACTTAGTGTCACTGTATTGCCTGTAAAGTCTCTGATTTCTGCAGATTGTCTCTGTTTCTTTCTGGTCTATTACAGAAGATCATAAGGATCTTTTAATGTGCTTATTTGCTCTCTGTGTATCTTCTTTGGTAAAATGTCTATTCAAAACTTTACCCTTGCTCTTAAAGGGTTATCTCCTTTTATTGGTTCAAAAGAGTTGTTTATATATTCTGAATAAATAACCTTGGTGCCATGTATATACTGCAAATATTGTCTACCAGTCTTTGTTTTGCCTTTTCATTTTCTTAATTTCTTTTTATGAGTAATTCTTTTTATTTTAATGAAGCCCAAAATCAATTTTTCCAGTTTTACTGAGCTTGACTGAGAAAAAATTTAGGTTCTGTATAACATGATGATTAATATATGTATAAACTGTGAAATGATTACCACAATCAAGCTAACATATCCATCATCTCATATAATTTCATTTTTGTGGGCATGTGGCAAGAGCATTTAAGATCTACTTTCTTAGGAAATTTCAAGTATACATATTATTAGCCATAATCACCATGTTCACATTAGGTCTCTAGAATTTATTCACCTTGTGATAGAAAGTTTTTACCCTTTGATCAGTATCTTCTCTTCTCACCTATCCTCAGTCTCTAGTAACTATGTCCTCTCTCTGTTATGATGTGTTCAACTTTTTTTTTTCTGTTAAAGATTCCATTTATGTGAGATCATGTGATATTTGTCTAGCTTATTCCATTTAGCATGAAGTACTTCACCTTCATCCATGTTGTCACAAATGGCAGAATTTCCTTCTTTCCTTAAGACTGAATAATATTCCCTAAGTATATGTGTGTACACACACACACTCTCTCTCTCTCTCACACACACATACAGACACACACACACACACACACACACACACACACACACACTATATTTTACCTATTCATCTGTTGATAGACACTTGGGTGGTTTCCATATCTTGGCTACTATGAATAATGCTGCAGTAAACACGGGAAGTCTCAATTACTGTGGCTTTATCATAAGTTTTGAAATCTCATTGTGTAAGTCCTTAAACATTGTTCTTTTCCCAAACCCTCTTAGCTAAGGTTGCATTTATATTTCCACATAAATTTTAAAATTGGCTTATCAATTTCTGTAAAAAATAAATCTACTGGAATTTTATTTAAGATTGCACTGAATCAGGGGCGCCTGGGTGGCTCAGTGGGTTTAACCTCTGCCTTCAGCTCAGGTCATGATCTCAGGGTCGTGGGATCGAGCCCCACATGGGGCTCTCTGCTCAGCAGGGAGCCTGCTTCCCCCTCTCTCTCCACTTGCCTCTCTATCTACTTGTGATCTATCTCTATATATCAAATAAATAAAATCTTTAAAAAAAAAAAAGATTGCACTGAATCAAAAGGTCGATTTGGAGAGACATGGCATCTTAACACTGAATCTTCCAATTCATGAACACTGCAAATATATTTATTTAGGTCTTCCAAAATTTTCTCGGCAATGTTGTCTGGTTTTCAATATGTGAATCTTAAGGCAACTTTTCTTAAATTCATTTCTCATAATTTAATATTTTGGTTGAACTATCAATATAAAAATCAATTGTGTTTCTATACAAAAGCAATGAAAACAATCCAAAAAGGAAAGCAATTCCATTTATAATAACATCTAAAAGAACAAAATGCCTAGGAATAAATTCAACCAAGGAAGTAAATGATCTTTATACTGAAAACTGCCAAACCTTACTGAAAAAGTTAAAGACCTAAAAGTTGGAAAACATCCAGTGTTCATACATAGTGTGATATTATGATTTATAGTAAGAAATACATATTTGGTCTTCATCCTTCTTCTGGTACAGAGCTCCTAAAACCCTTGGAATTCCCTAAGTGATGAGTACAATAAAGGTCTTTTGTTCTGTCAAGTGAGGTGGATTTTGGAAAGCACTTAATTAACGTTGAGGACTGGTGGCCAAAGCAGCCAACCATGTGATTAGAGGGTAGGAATTTTCAGTCCCTCCCCCTCTGACTTCTAGGGAATAGAGAAGGGCTGGACATTAGATCAATCACCAATGGCCACTAATCTAATTAATCATGCCTATGTAATAAAGACTCCATAGGGGGAAACACACACACACACACACACACACACACACACACACGTGAACAACAACAAAAGGAGAGGGTTCAGAGAGCTTTTAGGTTGGTGACCATGTGAAGATTCGGGGAGAGTGGCAAGGCCAGAAAGGGCATAAAAATTCCGTGCCCCTTCCCAATTCCTTTGTCTATGGATGGATTCCATCTAGCAAATTAATCAAACCTGAGGAGAGGGTCATGGAAACCTCAGATTTACAGTCAGTTGGTCAGAAGTACAGGTAACAACTGGGCTTGCCACTGGCTTCCAAAGGGAAGGGGGAAGGCAGAAATCTTGTAGGACTGAGTCTTCAACCTGTGGAATCTGATACTACCTCCAAGTGTCAGAATTGAGTTGGATTATAGGACACCCAGCTGGTGTCTTAGAATTAGTTGTTGATGTGGGGAACCCACATACACATCACATACTGGAAATGGTCTCAATTTAGGTATCAATATAGGAAGACTGAATATTGCTAGGATGTCAATACGACCCAAAGCAATCTGTAGATTCAACATATTCCCTATCAAAATTCCAACAGGCTTTTGCATAGAAATAAAAAAGCTGATCCCCATATTCATATAGAATTACAAGAGACCCAAGAAAACCAAAACAATATTGAAAAGAGAATGACAAAGTTGGAGGATTCAGACATCGCAATTTCAAACCTTAGTTCAAGGCTACTGTCAATCAAAACAGAAATACTGGCATAAAGGTAAACACAGACAAATGGAAAAGCACTGAGAGTATAGAAATAAACTTTATGGCAATATCCAATGAATTTTTTTTTACAAGGATGCAAAGTTTATTCACTGGGGAGAGAATATTCTCTTCAACAAATGATGCTGGGATAGCTAGATTTCCACAAGCAAAATATAATGAAGTTGGACTGCTATCTCCCACTATATAAAAAAACTAATTAAAAATGGACCAATGTTAGGGGCTTGGGTGGCTCAGTCAATTGAGCATCTGACTCTTGATTTTGTTCTGGGTCATGATCTTGGAGTTGTGGGATCAAGTCCTCCATTAGGCTCCATGCTTAGTGGGGAGTCTGCTTGAAGATTCTCTCCCTTTCCATCTGCCCCTCCCCTTGCTTTCTCTAAAATAAATCATTTATAAATAAACAATTTTATAATTAATCATAATAAAATAAATAATTTTATAATTAATTATAATAAATATATTTTCTCTCTCTAAAATAAATAAGTATATATTTTTAAATGGATCAATAACCTAAATATAACAACTAAAACCATACAACTCTTAGAAGAAAACATGGGCACATTTTTATAATCATGGATTCTCAGATATGAGACAAAAAACACAAGAAATAAAAGAAAAAATAAAAGTAAACTGAACTTCATCAAATTAAAATACTATTGTGCAGCAAAAGAAACAGTTAACAAAACAAAGAGGCAACCCACGGAATGGGAGAAGGTATTTGCAAATGACACTACAGACAAAGGGCTGATATCCAAGATCTATAAAGAACTCCTCAAACTCAACACACACAAAACAGATAATCATGTCGAAAAATGGGCAGAAGACATGAACATACACTTCTCCAAAGAAGACATACAAATGGCTAACAGACACATGAAAAAATGTTCATCATCACTAGCCATCAGAGAGATTCAAATCAAAACCACACTGAGATTCCATCTTACACCAGTTAGAATGGCCAAAATTAACAGGTCAGTAAACAAGAAGTGTTGGAGAAGATGCAGAGAAAGGGGAACTCTCTTACACTGTTGGTGAGAATGCAAGTTGGTGCAGCCACTTTGGAAAACAGTGTGGAGATTACTCAAAAAATTAAAAATAGAGCTACCCTATGACCCTGCAATTGCAGTAGTGGGTATTTACACCAAAGATACAGATGTAGTGAAAAGAAGGGCCATATATACCCCAATGTTCATAGCTGCAATGGCCACAGTCACCAAACTATGGAAAGAACCAAGATACCTTTCAAAAGACTAATGGATAAAGAAGATATTGTCCAAAACCATAAGAGACTCTCTTAATCTCACAACACAAACTGAGGGTTCCCGGCGGGGGGGAAGGGGTTAGGGAGTGGGTGGTGGGGTTATGGACATTGGGGAGGGTATGTGCTATGGTGAGTGCTGTGAAGTGTGTAAACCTGGCAAGTCACAGACCTGTACCCTTGGGGCTAATAATACATTATATGTTTATAAAAAATTAGAAAATTATTTTTTAAAAAAGGAAGATATGGTCCATATATACAATGGAGTATTATGCCTCCATCAGAAAGGATGAATAGCCAACTTCTGTATCAACATGGATGGGACTGGAAGAGATTATGCTGGGTGAAATAAGTCAAGCAGAGAGAGTCAATTAACATATGGTTTCACTTACTTGAGGAGCATACGAATAACATGGAGGACATGGAGAGATGGAGAGGAGAAGTGAGATGGGGGAAATCGGAGGGGGAGACAAACCGTAAGAGACTGTGGACTCTGAGAAACAAACTGAGCATTTTAGAGGGGAGGAAGGTGGGGGGTTGGGTGAGCCTGGTGGTGGGCATTAGGGAGGGTATGTACTGCACGGAGCACTGGGTGTGGTGCATAAACAATGAATTCTGGAACACTGAAAAGAAATAAAATAAAATAAATGGAAAAAAAATGAAAAAATAAAGATTAAGAAAGTAAATTAAAAAACTTGTACATCATAAGACATTATCAAGAAAATGAAAAGACGATCTACAGAATGGAAGAGAAAATGCGAATCATTATCTAATAAGGATTTAATACCCAAAATATATAAAGAACTCCTACAACTCAATAACAAAGGACAAACAATACAATTTAAAAATTGTCAGGGTTGCCTGGGGTGGTCAGTCGGTTGAGGATCCAACTCTTCATCTCAGCTCAGTTCTTGTTATAAGGATCCTGAGTATAAGCCCCACATTTGAATCAAATAGACATTTCTACATAGAAGATATAAAAAGTCCAATAAGCACATAAAGCTAAGCCATGAAAATAATGTAAATCAAAATCACAATGGGATACCACTTCATACCTACTAGGGTGGCTTTCATTTGTCTTTAAAGTGGGGGACAAGTGTTAGACAGAGTACAGAGAAATTAGAACTGACATATATTACTATACAGAATAAAAAATGATGCAGCCACTACAGATAACAGTTTGATAGTTCCTCAAAAAGTTAAACACAGAATTATCCTATGATTCAGCAACCCTAACTTAGGTACACAGCCAAAAAAAAATTGAAAACAGGGACTCAAACAGATACTTACATATGCAAATGTTTGGTGCAGAATTATTCACCATAGTCAAAAGGTGGAAACCTAAGTTCCATCACCATATGAATGGATAAACAAAATATGCTATGTACATACAATGGAGTATTCAGCCATAAAAAGAAATGAAGTTCTAATACATATTACGAAATGAATGAATCTCAAAAACACTATGCTAAGTGAAATAAGCCAGACACAAAAAGACAAAAACTGTATGACTACACCTACATGAAATATCCAGAATAGGCAAATTCATAGTGATAAGAGGTACAAGGAGCTAGGGGGTGGGGCAAATATAAGTTATTGCTATCCATGCAATTAAAGAGACTATAGGGAAAAAAAAAAACGTTTAAATATATTCTGGGAACATAGTAAAAAGAGGAAATATTTTACCTGAGTGAATTAGTAACTGATTATAGAGGAATGATCATTATAAGCCTTGACAGATGGATAACATTCACTTATGTAGACCAGAGCATGAAATAAACATGGTAAAACATAGGAGTAGAAAAATACAGGACCTACTGAAGGAGAGGCAAGTATATATATTCAGCAAGGGCATTAAGAATGGAGCCGTATTATGAGAAAGATACTCATCAGGAAGGAAAAATGACTAAGAATTCTCTACTACTAGTATTTTTCTTAAATGTAAAAGTCAAATTGCATTCTAATACATTTTTATAAATCTGAGAAAAACTGCAAAAACCCTAGTCATGGGATTACTTATTTCAAACAGAAATCCACATAATGACAAATTTAGTATGACTTGATTTACTACAAAGGCAAACCACTGGCCTTGAAAGGAAAGATATTTTATCTGTAGCAAATTTAAGAATACATGCTATTTCCCCCAAGTCTTGTGTTTAAACATGAATGAATATAAAATCAAATATATACTATTTCAGTGGAAATTTCATCCATTTCTTTGCCCTGAAAGATTCATTTAGGTAACATATTTCCTTCGGGGTAAGAACACATAAATCCCTTTAAACTTACTGAATATAAAGTTTTTTAAATGCTAAAGCTGTAAAATTTTCCAGTTCTCAACCCACTAATGAAAACAATCTGATAAAATTTAATCTTTTTTCTAATAAAGTACACCTGACAGAAATGTCATAGACCTTTTGGTGAGAGTGGTTCGCTGTTGCTACTGAGGGGTTAAAAAAAAGTAAGGGAAGAAAGTAAATTCAACACCCCACCTTAACACCATTTACAACCTCTGCCAAAGGACTGTCATCCTTAGAGACTTTGCTTCTGCTCCCTGTTTATTTACAACTATGAGTATGGGACCACTTAAAAACCAATACCAATCTAAGTTATTAAATATAGGAAAGTTTAACGGTGTACAGTTTGAAAATATTTCATAACAGGTAGCTAATGACAAATTCTGAAAAGAATTTTAAATCTATAATATTATTTGTATAATAAACATTAAATATCCTTCAATTCTTCTCTCTGGAAATTTCAATCTAATGAGAAAACAGCATGTACTAATTCTGTTTCTTTCACAGCAATAATTCAGAAATTTAAGTCATTCCTCATCTCATTGCACACCAAACCATTTATTAATTTGAAATAATAGACTTGATATTATTGGGAATTTCAAAGCACCTTTATGAAAATTAATGAAATTCATAATAGATTTTAGAAAATTATACTTTAAAATACCATAGTTCTCAATTACTGAATGTAAATTCTATAATGACATAGATTTTATGAGTAAAATGTATTAAATACTTACTAGAATTTACATTCTACTCTTGCAAAAAGCATGTCTAATTATGTGCCTACAAAACCCCTAGTAAAATCCTCAATAAATACTTGATATGTGGGAGGCTGCAATAAGGCTTGAGACTAGTAAAATGTCAGCAATTATGTCATCATATCCCATCTAGGCCCTACACTGAAACCTGAGACAGAATGCCTTCTTTACAAGGATCACACCTTGAAGCTAAGAAAGATCCCTGGTCTTACCATAATATTAGTTTTATTTTTATTGTCCTAGCATTTAGTTTTAAGGAAAACAGAAGAAATCCTAACTGGTATAATTAGGTATAATGCTACAGGACAGAAGAGTAAAACAACGCCAGACTTAGTGGCTTGGTTAGATCACAGAAAAGAAAATAGCAAATATCTCTGATGCAAAATCGACAAATATAAATACCCTGTATGGAAGATAAGTTATTCATTCAATACTAACTAAATAGTCTGTGCCTAGTACCACACTAGCTGGAGAAGACACAAAGTAACAAAACAGTGACCTCAACCACAGTGAGGCTTTTAATCTAATCTGCAAGAGATAATAAAGGTATTAAAAAAAAAACTAAAGGAAGAGTTGCTAAGGAAGTACAACAAAGACATTAAAATCAGAGGGATGGGTGAAAGGAAGTCTTTGTGAATAAGAAAAATGCATAAAATGAATTTTTAAAAACAATCAGTTTACAAGATTCTAAGTAATGGGACCAGGAATATAATCTGAATTGAGGGGAAGTTAGTTCAAGTCTTCTGAGACTAAATTGGCTCACTACTCTATGCTGTTCTTATTGATGTAAAATGGGGGGAGGGGAGAACCATTCTCTCAATAAAACTGTGTCAAGGCAATCATTTTGTATTCCATTTCTGAAAGGTGACAAACTTTGTAGAGACAGTAAGGAGAGGTATCATGGAAAGACTCAGAGAAGAAAATGGAGACTTCTCAGTTCCCAAAAGCTTGCGGACATTTCTCATTTACTTACAAAGTTTTACTGATACTTCTGGAAATTGAAGTTGTAATTTGAGAGTAAAATTATAAGAGAACTGATTTAGTTTCTTGGTTTATTCAGGTTACTCAAAAACATTCAGATTACTCTTTCTACTATCTTATTCACAAGTCTAATTAATTTCTTCTTGCTGTTGTTTTAATAAAATAACCCGTGGCTTACATTTCTAATGAAACAACTTCTGAAAAAACTATAATTATACAAAGACTTCTGAAACTTCAGCTTTAGTATCTGTATCTAGGTGGTTCCATAGAACTACAGTGATTTTAAAATTTAGACAATAAGGAAACTGGGATAATGACAGGTTAGGGGTGCCTGGGTGGCTCAGTTGGTTAATCATCTGCCTTCGGCTCAGGTCATGATCCCAGGGTCCTGGGATCAAGCACCACATGAGGCTCCCTGCTGAACAGAGAGCCAACTTCTCCCATTCCCTCTGCTGTTCCCCCTGTTTGTGTGCTCTCTCTCATCTCTCCCTCTCTCTAATAAATAAATAAAATCTTTAAAAAAAAAGGTTAAATAAAAATACTCAGTATCAAGACCAGTTAATAGACCCAAACAAAAATACTAGAAAAATGAAAGGCCCTGACAACATGCAGTAAACTCCCCCTTTTACAGATAAACAAATTGATAACCAGAATGATTACAACTTGTCCAAAAAAATTCCCAAATCACAGTAGTACAAAAATCTTCATGCCATTAACATAATAAAATGTATCATTTGTCCAAAAACAAACGATTAAAGGTTGAAAAGGTTGGATTAAATGATGTCAAGAGAAAAGATTATAAAACTGGTTCAAAGGAAACCAATTTTAAGTCAGTGGTTTTCTAATGACTCTAGTTTTGTGGGGAGGGATGAGTGGGAGGAGAAAGCAACTGGCAAGAGTCCTGGATAGCAGGAAAAGAGCTCAGCACCTAAACTTCTTCAGAAGCCAAACCACTTATTTCATCTCTACTAATGGTGAAAGCCTACTAAGCCAACTATCTATACCTAACTTTAACATGGGCCTAATCTCCCCATGTACCCTGATCCTACTCTCTGGGCCCACCAGAGAACCTCCCCTGCTCCATCAGTCTGCACCCTTTCACCTTATACACTGTAATGTAACATGCTGCTATGTCAAGTTTCTCCACAGAATGCAAGTGCTTTGTGGGCAGACACCTCGCCTCTATCCATTTTTATCATTTCCAAAACTCAGCAATGTATATGATGTATAGTAAGTACCCAACTTATTAGACGAAGGAATGAGCTAATACATTCCACAACTCCAGATTAATTCCCACTTAATATCTAAGATTACTGTCATATGATTAAAAACATCCATTAACTTTTCAAGATAGTAGACTTTCACAGTTTCTCTTCTTCTCTGGTGGACACAAGTCTAAATCAAAGCAGTCTACTGACAGTTGATCAAACTCTAGATACAATAAACACCTGCAACCTAGTTACTCTATACATCAACCACATTAAGCTCCTTCTTAGTAATTTGTACTACATATACCATTAAAACAATCTTCTGTGCTCCTAACATTGGTATGAAGAATTGATACGATAGGCAGTGCTCTCAGTTGGAAGGCAGATAATTTAGTTAAAAAAGGCAATGGGAGTAATTTTGCCCTCTTGTCAATATTTCTGTTTAAGAGAACAACTCAATTTCTTTGTAAATCATTTATTTAATAAATAACTCCAAGAGTTTTAATTATCTCAGGAAGCAAAGAAGTTCTCAAAAACTTCATAACAAAAATAATTTTATAATTTTACGTTACATTACTCAACATGAAACACACAACACACACACACACACACACACACACACACACACACACACACACAGCCCTTGAATGACAGAAAGCAAGGAACAGAAAGAAAACACATACAAGTATCACACAACAGGGCATGGCAGACAGGGAATGTGCAAAAAAGTCAATATATAATACTATACAGGCTTATTCTGCTTCACTAAAAACCATCAGAGAAACATTAACATTAAATATTTATCAGAGATTTAAAAAATTGTGTCACTTGGGGTAAATTTCAACATTGGAATCAATTTTGAATATACATTCTTCAAGTATCTATTCTCTGCCTTTTCTCACTGTTACTCACTGCATTATGACCCACTCCTCTAGAGCTCCAAATACACCTAAGCTAAAAACTACTTCCAGGGGCGCCTGGGTGGCTCAGTGGGTTAAAGCCTCTGCCTTCAGCTCAGGTCATGATCCCAGGATCCTGGGATCGAGCCCCACATGGGGCTCTCTGCTCCACAAGGAGCCTGCTTCCTTCTCTCTCTCTGCCTGCCTCTCTGCCTAGTTGTGATTTCTCTCTGTCAAATAAATAAAATATTTTTTAAAAAAACCTACTTCCAAATCTTCATCTGTAGTCCAGATAAGTGTTTGCTTGGGGCACAGCATGGAATGGGGCCAGGGGAGGTCTGTCCTGTGCATAGTAGAAGATTTAGCAGCATCCCTGGCCAGTGCTCACTGACACCAGCACCAACATTGATTCACCCCCTCTCATCTGTGATAATCAAAAATGTCTCCAGACATTGTCGAATGTCATCTGGCAAATAAAATGGCCCCAGTTGAGAACCACTGTCTAGAGTATGCATTCATTCCTTTTTTCTCCAACAAATATCTACCGATCAACTAGTAGGTCTGTGTCAACCTCTACACTAGAGGCCAGAGAGATGAAGGTAATGGGAGGATTTCAGACAAATAAGCAATTACAATAGATTATGAACTATACCAAATGTGCAGTTCAGAACTATGATGGTATGTAATATAGAATACAGCATATAATCAAACAGATCAAGAGAACCTTCTCAAAGGAAGTAAAATTTAAACAGAGAGTTCTAGGGAAGAAGAATGAATATAAACAGAAATAAGAGAAAGTCCAGTGAATCTCAGGAACTGAGACATTTAGAATGTATACATACAAAACACAGCACCTAATAGTCATCCTCTGAGAACCTACTACGTTATAGGTACTAAAAATATCACTGTGAATGAGACAAATATGGTCTCTGCTTTCATGGTATTTATAGTCTAGTTAGGGAAAAATGAATTCTTAAAATAACTAAAAATCACAATATGGTGTTAAATGATTTGGAGCCAACAAGAGCACTGTGGTAGCAGGGCAGAGTCACACTCACCTAGCCAGACCTGGCTTTCCCAAGCAACACCTAATTTCACATTCGAAGGATGAATGGGAGTAATAGAGGAAAGAAGAAAACAATTTGAAGCAGAAAAAAAAATAGCTTGTATAAATATGTACTCATTACAGAACATTTCAATTTATACCTTTTACAAAACAAATTGGTCTACCAGTAGAAAAAGCCACTGAAGTCATCACTGAACTTCAACAACAAAATGAAAATCAATTTTTTTCATTCTTAATTGACAGAATGTGTACTTTTAAATATTTTCTTCTAAAACTCTGAATTGCCTCAAGCATAAAGGATGGGAGATGTCTAAAATAACCCCTATCTTTGTGCTGATCCCAACATGTCCCCATATGCTAAAATTAAAGCACTAACAAAATACACATTTAAAAACATGGATGGACAAATTCTTAAAAGCAAAGCACAAAATAATATGCTGCCTTTCTTGAAAAGTAGGGTGGGAATAAGAATGTATTAACATATTTGTAATTGTTTATAAATGCATAAAGAAACACAAAAAGTTAAAAACTAGCAATAGTCAGTAACTGAGGAAGAGATGATATGGGAGAGCAATTAAAAATTAAAAACATACCACTGTCAAATACATTTTTTTAAAAAAAATTACCATTAATGTTTCAACACTAAACCTACGTTATGAGTAAGAAAGAACTATCCTTAATTCATTGTGTTTAATATTTATCATTTATATGAAAACTGATTTTACACTTTATATATTTACCCTACTGGAATTCACTGATTCATTCATTTTTTGTGAAATCCTTATTTATATTTATTTCCCCTTGCTCTGCTACCAATATATCATCATTAGCCATGTCTTTGGTTGTACAATAACATTATATATCTATATCCAACTGAGACTGATTACAAATAATTCATCTTTAGCTGCTTATTTTGTCAACACAATCCAATGGAAATACAGTATTCTATTTATTAAGAAAACTAGAAAAATGATGTTCTTCCTTCTCATACAAAGCAAGCTAAGACTATGTTGCTATGTTCCAAAAGTTGAACAAGGGAAAAAATTTAAAATAAGGTATATTTTCTTTCTTGGCACTTCACTATTACAATTCTTTGGAAATTATTATATTTTTCAGTAAAAAATAACACATTTGGGGAAAAGATAGAATGACACTTTTCCAGTCTGCCAGGAAACAGAGCCCTTCTTCAAATGAAGACCTATCAAAATATGCAAGCAAATGTCATGGCAACAGAAGCTCTCACCATGGTAACATCATCCCAGCTTCAGAGGAAAACCACTCTAATTCATCATGTACTTCAAGACAAGGCATTAGACTAATTCCAATTTTCATTTTACAATCTCTCCATAACATTCAATGTACCTGGCAGTAGTAAAGATTTAATAAAAACATTAATATTTCATAAGAAAACAATATTAAAATCAAAGCTGACTCAATTTATATGCAAACTGATTAATGCCAGGGATATAAAATCAAGCAGACCCACCCTACAAAAAATCCAGATAGTGATAAAGACACAAAAACAATGACATCACAACTGTTTAAGTGTAAATACTCTCAACTCAATATAGAAACAATTAAATGTTTGATATTCCCCGGATAGCTGGTAGATAAAGCAAGAAAAGCCTTTTAAAAAATAAAACAAAGAATATAATTTCAAGATATTTATTATTACTTCTACATTGTAATTCATCATATATAATTCTGTTTTATTTCAGTGATGGATTATTATTAATGGCACAAAAATTCTTACTTAGAAATATGGGTCTCCAGATGACAAAAGTAAAATCGAACATGATTTTTTAAGAGGTTAGAAATTAATAAGTTATTATCACAAATAAAATTTTACTATGCTATGTACATCATTAAAATCCTCTTATAAAAGCTAGTAAACAAGTATAATCAACTTTGTAAATTAAAAGATCTAACAGCTATCAGAACTCAAACACCTGGAAGCTAAAGACCACCTTGCTTAAGAATGCTTGGATAAAACAGGAGATCAAAGATGAACTTAAACAATTCATGGAAACCAATGAGAATGAAGACACTTCGGTCCAAAACCTATGGGATACAGCAAAGGTGGTTCTAAGGGGGAAATACATAGCCATCCAAGCCTCCCTCCAAAACACTGAAAAATCCAGAATACACCAGCTGTCTCTATACCTTAAAGAACTGGAGAATCAACAACAAATCCAACCAACTCAACATGCAAAAAGGGAAATAATCAAGATTAGAGCAGAGATCAATGAGGTAGAAACGAGAGATACAGTAGAATGTATCAAAGAAACTAGAAGCTGGTTTTTTGAAAGAATCAATAAGATCGATAAACCATTGGCCACACTAATCCAAAAGAAAAGAGAGAAAGCCCACATTAATAAAATTATGACTGAAAAGGGAGAGATCACAACGAACACCAAGGAAATAGAAACAATCATCAGAAATTATTACCAACAGTTATATGCCAATAACCTAAGCAACCTAGATGAAATGGATGCATTCCTGGAAAGCTACAAACTCCCAAAATCGAACCAGGAAGAAATTGACAACCTGAATAGACCGATATCTAGTAACGAGATTGAAGCAGTGATCAAAAACCTCCCCAAAAACAAGAGCCCAGGACCTGACGGATTCCCTGGGGAATTCTACCAAAACTTTCAAAGAAGAAATAACACCAATTCTCCTGAAGCTGTTCCAAAAAATTGAAGCAGAAGGACAACTTCCAGACTCTTTTTATGAAGCCAGCATTACCCTGATCCCCAAACCATGCAAAGACCCTACCAAAAAGGAGAATTTCAGACCAATATCACTGATGAATATGGATGCAAAGATTCTCAACAAGATCCTAGCAAACAGGATCCAGCAGCACATTCAAAAGATTATCCACCATGACCAGGTGGGATTCATCCCTGGGTTGCAAGGATGGTTCAACATTCGCAAATCAATCAATGTGATAGAACAAATCAATAAGAGAAGAGAGAAGAACCACATGGTCTTCTCAATTGATGCAGAAATAGCATTTGACAAAATCCAGCATCCGTTCCTGATGAAAACGCTTCAAAGTATAGGGATATACTGAACTTCATAAAATCTATCTATGAAAGACCCACAGTAAATATCATCCTCAATGGGAAAAAGCTTGCAGTCTTCCCGTTGAGATCAGGAACACGACAAGGATGCCCACTCTCACCACTCTTGTTCAACATAGTATTAGAAGTTCTAGCAATGGCAATCAGACAACAAAGAGAAATCAAAGGTATCCAAATTGGCAAGGAAGAAGTCAAACTCTCTCTCTTCGCAGATGACATGATTCTTTATATGGAAAACCCCAAAGACTCCACCCCCAAACTATTAGAACTCATACAGCAATTCAGTAACATGGCAGGATACAAAGTCAATGTACAGAAATCAGTGGCTTTCTTATACACTAACAATGAAAATACAGAAAGAGCTTCCCTATGACCTGCAATTGCACTGCTGGGTATTTACCACAAAGATACAGATGTAGTGAAAAGAAGGACCATCTGTACCCCAGTGTTTATTGCAGCAATGGCTACGGTCGCCAAACTGTGGAAAGAACCAAGATGCCTTTCAATAGATGAATGGATAAGGAAGATGTGGTCCATATACACAATGGAGAATTATGCCTCCATCAGAAAGGATGAATACCCAAATTTGTAGCAACATGGACGGAACTGGAAGAGATTATGCTGAGCGAAATAAGTCAAGCAGAGAGAGTCAAGTATCATATGGTCTCACTTATTTGTGGAGCATAACAAAGAACACGGAGGACATGGGGAGATGGAGAGGAGAGGGAGTTGAGGGAAACTGGAAGGGGAGATGAACCATGAGAGACTATGGACTCTGAAAAACAACCAGAGGGTTTTGAAGGGGCGGGGGGGTGGGAGGTTGAGGAGCCAGGTGGTGGGTAATAGGGAGGGCACATACTGCATGGAGCACTGGGTGTGATGCCAAAACAATGAACACTGTTATGCTGTAAACAAACAAACAAACAAAAAAAACCTTTCGTTTGCTCAAAAACCTGTACAGGAATGGATCTGTGTCCTGATGGAAGCAGTGGGGCTGCCAAGGGGGTAGAAGTGACTGCAGTGGTTGGATATTGACACTGGACAGCCTTGTAAGAGATGTTCTCATCTTGCTTCTTTGAAGGCCCCTTCCCATTCATAGTGGTCCTGGGGACAAGGAGAAAAGGAATGTCAATGATTTCAAGAAGTTGAAACCTGCCAAGCATTAGAACACCATCTCTTCTCCACGAATTCATTCTCTTATTCACCCCCAGTGTCCCGCAGCAGACAGGAGGGGTCTGGTCCAACAGCGGTTGCGGGCAGTGGCCCTTCCACAGGCCAACTCCCCTCTAGCCCAGAAGTACAATGACCAGGTCCCAGGCTTTCAACTCATCTAATATCTGTGCCTTCTCTAGGGGCCCCAGGGAACTTCTGGGCACTTTCTCTGCCTTCTAGGAGGCTCTGCGGGGCTGGGTCAAGTGCTCTCAGCGGACATGGACCACCCTGCCAGTTGTATCCTCCTGCATTTGCCACCTATCGACACGGGAGGATCAATTGAGGGGACGTCCTCTCAG
This sequence comes from Meles meles, assembly GCF_922984935.1. NCBI lineage: Eukaryota > Metazoa > Chordata > Mammalia > Carnivora > Mustelidae > Meles > Meles meles. The sequence continues at coordinate 74,026,886 of NC_060066.1, forward strand.
AGAGATACATTGCAAACAGTATAGAGGTCCTCTTTCTTCCATTGTTTACTCTCATCTCTCAGTACTTTCTACCATCTCTTGATTTCCCTGGAATTTCAAGCCCAGGAGAGGGGGCGTGGGTCAGAAGCCAAACATTTGAATTCACACTCCTGTCTTTCTTGAATGTTTTCCGCAAAACAAAGGGCCTAAAACAATATTGATAACCTCATATGGTTTCTGTGGGCCAGCCATCCAAGTGCAACTAGTCAGGTCCCTGTGCCTCAGGATCTCTCACAAGGGTGCAGTCAAGATGACATCTGGATCCTAAGTCATCTCCAGGCTTCTTGGGGGGAAATCTGCTTTTGAGGTCACTCAGGGGGATGTGAGCAGCCAGAGGTCCTCCATAGCTCGATGCAACAAATCTTCATTACTTGCCCCATGGGCCTCTCCATGATAGAGCAGACAATGAGCAGCCGGCTTCCCTGGGAAAAGATGAGGGATGGAGGAAGGGCGGGCAAGCCCAAGAGGAGATCAGTCTCTTTGTAAACTAAACTCCGAAGTGACATCCTATCACTTTGGCTATATTCAGTCCTTTAGAAGTGAGTCACTAGTTCCTCACTCTAATCAAGAGGTAGAGTATGGAACACAAAATGATGTGCATCCAAGATGCGAATCATTGGAGACCCTTTAAGGCTGCCCTCCCTACTTTGGTGGGACTTGACTTCAGCTAGCCACCACTAAAATATTTGCATCCTTACTAGGATGTGAATTAGGAGAACATTTAACCAAGCCCTTCTGGGATCCTTCAGCAGCTTACCTAGAAGTTCCTTGCACAAGGGTGCCTGTCAGTTCAGTGTCTGGCTCCTGATTTCGGTTCAGGGCTGATCACGTGATCTTGAAAATCCAGTCCAGCGTCCATTTCAGCACGTGAGTCTGAAGCCTGTCTAGGAATCTCTCTCTCTGCCCCTCCCCCACCTGCCTGTGTGTGTGTGTGTGTGTGTGTGTGTGTGTGTGTGTGTGTTGTGTGTGTGCGTGTGCCTTCTCCCTTTCTGTCTCTCTAAAGAAGAAAAAGAAGAAGAAATGTAGTAGGCATAGTAGTAGAAGTTATTGGCACAGCAGGTGATCATTAGACAACCCTGGTTTGGAACGGGAGCTCTGAAATTCACTAGCTGTGTGATCTTGGGGCAAGTTGTTTCCCCTGTCTGAACCTCAGTCAGACATGACACACTGGATTATTGGGACGATTAAGTGATCGAGAAAAGACACTTCAAACCGTCCCTTGCTTGGCATAGAATCCCTTAATAAAATACATTCTCAGTAGCAGTAGTCTCAGCAATTGGATATTTTTATTTTTATTTGTGTTATGCTTAACACTGAAAAATATTCTCTCACACTCATACGGCTCCAGGGAAAATGGAGCATCAGGCTAAAGAATGGGGTGGATCTCAAGTCAAAGGAGCCATGGGTATGGCTAAAGCACACGCATCCCATTCAGGAGGATCTGGCTGAGGGTGTGCTGTTGGTTCTGGCCCTCACCGCTGGCCTTCTGCCACACTCCTCCTTCAGGAAGGTCTGGCCTGCCTGCCTGCCCTGCCTCGTCCTGCACTCTCTGTCCACAGCTGCCAATCTCCTGAACCAGCGGGTCTGCACTTGCCTGCAGATCAAGGCTGTCCTTGAAGCCTTCTGGTGTTTTCCTCACCAGCGCTTCTCCATCTTCCTGGGCTGCTCCACAGATGGGATTTTCATGAGGCAGCTGGTGAGGGCTCTTCAACAGCCTTTCCCGAACTCCCTTCAGCAGTTGTGTGGTGTTTCCCACTGACCAATACCCGGCATCTTGATTCAGGGCAGCCAGAGCAAGAAGCTGGAACGGGAGAGGACTGGCCTTCGGCTCGGATGATGCGACAGCTCCACGGGCTTGTGCGTCCGGTTCGGTCTTCTCCATGCCTTTTCCAGTGACTTCCTCATTCTGGGCACACTGCCCCTTTCTTCTTCGGAAGCTGAATGCACTCTTTCCCAGGAACACCACCACTGCAGTGCACACCAGGATCTCCCAGCAAAACCCAGAGACTCGTGGCACATGTGGCCAACGTTCGGATATCACCAACCCAGCAGCCCACAGCTGCTCCAGGACAGCCCACAGCGGCTCCAGAACTGTGTGGGGAGGCATTTGGATGGCCACCAGCTGGCTCCAAACAGCTTGTGGCTTGGTCTCCGATCACCAGTGTCTTCTGGGCCACTAGGAAGTGCTTGGAACCTCTACGAGGGTTCCGTCTCCAACGCAAACCAGTGCCTGGCAACAGGAGCTGAAGTTAGGAGGGGTGGGGGAGGTGCACCTGAGTCTCCAACGCACATCAATGCTTACAACAGCAGCTCACAGCCATTGGGGTAGGGGAAAGGAATCGCTATATTGTACACCTGAAACAAATACAACCCTATCAATCAATTTCTCAGAAGTACAATTTAAACATTAAAAAAAATTTAGAAAGCAAACTAGGTATCCAAAGGAGAAAGATAACAAATATCCAAACACTGAGAAAGTAACATTCTAGATGATCAAACATCAAAGATCAAATCTCAATGCATTGAAGTGAAGGAAAATGAACATACAACATATGAAAATGTGTGGGACACAGCTAAATCAATGGACAGCACCATGTAGAGCACTCGATGCATATGTTAGAAAGGAGGAGGAGCATCTGGGAGGCTCAGTCAGTTAGTCCATCTCTTATTTTTGACTCGGGTCATGATCAAACTCGAGGTTGTGGGACTGAACCTGCATTGTGCTGGTGCGGGGCATGGAGGCTGCTTAATAATCCCTCTCTCTTTCTCTGGACCCCTTCCCTGTCACTCTCTCTCTCTCTCTCTCTTTCTCAGTCTCTCCCTGTCTCAAAACAATAAGCTCTCTGCTTGAGAGCCTATAAATAGAGGATAAAATAAAACTAAGGAAGATAACCAAAGGAATCCTTCTACCCAATTTCAAAACATACAGCTACAGTAATCATAAGTGTGTGGTGTTGGTGAAGGGATAGACAAATGGAACAGTATAAAGATAGATAAGTGCAACAGGATCAAACCCAGAAAGAGACCGACAACCAACATGTCAATGGTTGAAAGGGACAAAGGGGAAAAGCAGTTCAGTGGAGGAGTGACAGCGTTTTGAATAAATGGTGCTAGAGCAAATGGACTTCCAGAGGCAAAGAAGAAGAAGGAGAAGAAGAGGGAGGGGCAGAGAGAAGGAGGAGGTAGAAGTTGAGTACGAAGAGGACGAGGACCACAATCGAAGTCTCATTCTCTGTACAAAACTTAAGTCGGGGCACTTGGGTGACTCAGCTGCTGAGGCAGCCAGCTCTTGATTTCGGCTCTTGTCATGCTCTCAGGGTCCCGGGACAAAATCAGGCTCCAAGCTCACTGGGGAGTCTGCTTAGGATGCTCTTTTCCCTTCTCCTTCCACCCAAGCCCCGCTCATGTCATGCTCACTCTCTCAAAAAGAAAAAAAAAATTTTTTTAATTAATTCAAAATTTATCACCGCCTTACATGTAAAATGATAAATCCTATAGGGAAACAATTTCCAGAATGGACAGCTAGGGAAAGAATCCTCCGACTGGACATCAAATCATTTGCCATACAGGAAAAGTTGATTCATTATATATGATCCGACAATCAGAATTGGAAGTCTGTCCTGTGTGAAACACCTTGTGAAGAAGACTTTAAAAGGGAAGCTACAAACTGGGAGAAAATTGGTGCAAACCACATACCTGATAAAGGACTCCTGTCTGAAGTAGAGAATCTCAAATGTTGACCCCCAAATAAGCAAGCCATCCAATCGGAAAAAAAAAAAAAAAAAAATTGTGCAAAAGACCGAAACACTTGACCAAAGAGTATACAGATGGAAATCACATAAAAAGTTGCGATTGGGGCAATTCAAATGTAAACTCCAATGAGCTCTCACTGCACACCTATCACCATGATGCAAAACAAATGCATCTGAGAGGGAGAGAGAGACCCCACTACCCCATGCAAGGCAGCATGTGGAATGACTGGATCGCTCCTGAATCGCTGTTGGGAATGGAAGATGATAGAGCTCACTCTTGAAAACAGTTCACAGTTCCTTTTCTTTTTCAAGGCCTGGATTTAAATTCCAGTGTACAAGCAGTATAATATGCATTTTGGGTGCACAGTATAGTGACCCAACACTTCCACTCAGTTTCTGTTTAAAAAGGAAACTAGGCGGGTGCCTGTGTGGCTCAGTGTGTTAAAGCCTCTGCCTTCAGCTCAGGTCATGATCCCAGGGTTCTGGGATCCAGCCCCGCATCAGGCTCTCTGCTTAGTGGGGAGCCTGCTTCCTCCTCTCTCTCTCTGCCTGCCTCTCTGCCTGGTTGTGATTTCTCTCTGTCAAGTAAATAAAATATTAAAAAAAAATTTTTTAAAGAAAAAAGCCAACTAGGTATCCAAATGAGAAATATAACAAATATCCGAACACTGAGAAAGTAACATTCTAGATGATCAAAGATCAAAGATAGAATCTCAATGCACTGAAGTGAAGGAAAATGGACATACAACATATGAAAATTTGTGGGACACAGCTAAATCATAGGATAGCACAATGTAGAGCACTCAATGCATATGTTAGAAAGGAGGAGGAGCATCTGGGAGGCTCAGTCAGTTAGTCCAACTCTTAATTTTGTCTCGGGTCATGATCAAACTCGGGGTTGTGTGAATGAACCTGCATTGTGCTGGTGCTGGGCATGGAGGTTGCATAATAATCTCTCTCTCTCTCTCTGTACCCCTTCCCTTTCTCTCTCTCTTTCTCAGTCTCTCCCTGTCTAAAAACAAAAGGCGTCTCAAAACAATAAGCTCTCTGCTTCAGAACCTAGAAAAAGAAGAGAAATAAAACTGAAGAAGGAAACTAAAAGATTCCTTCTACCCAATTTCAAGATCTATAGCTAGATTAATCAAAAGTGTGTGGTGTTGGTGAAGGGATAGACAAATGGAACAGAATAAAGATAGTTAAGTAAAACAGAATCAAGGACCCAGAAATAGACTGACACCAATTTGTCCAATGGGGATTTGACAAAGATAAAAGCAGTTCAATGGTGGAGTGACAAGTCATTTTTATGACTATTATATGCTGATATCAGTATAAAACATCATCACGTTTGTATAATAATTACTCTGGCTTTAATATAATTCCCTAGATTATATACTGACCAGAGAGCTATACTTCAGTGGCAGGCATTGGATCGCTGTTTACCAAATTGGTTTAGCTTTTATTTCCCTTGGGCATGAACCTACACTACTTTTCTAATTTTCTCTTGCAATAAGGAGTGGTCATGGAACTGACTTGCATCTAAGGACATGCACACCAATGTAAGGGAAAACATGGAGTGTACAGGCCCATTTAAAACAAACAATCCAAAAACTCCAACACTCCTTCAAAATGACTGTTAAGAGCCCTGCACTGAAGGAAAGTGAGCCTGTCTTCCAGGACAAAAAACCCTGGTGCCTCCAACATCCTCCACCAGTGACTGGTTTTACCTGAGAGAACTATGTCAGATCAAGAGTTCAGAATGACGATTCTGAACATTCTAGCCGGGCTCGAAAAAGGCATGGAAGATATTAGAGAAACCCTCTCTGGAGATATTAAAGCCCTTTCTGGAGAAATTAAAGAACTAAAGTCTAACCAAGTTGAAATCAAAAAAGCTATTAATGAGGTGCAATCAAAAATGGAGGCTCTCACTGCTAGGATCAATGAGGCAGAAGAAAGAATTAGTGATATAGAAGACCAAATGACAGAGAATAAGGAAGCCGAGCAAAAGAGGGACAAACAGCTACTGGACCATGAGGGGAGAATTCGAGAGATAAGTGACACCATAAGACGAAACAACATTAGAATAATTGGGATTCCAGAAGAAGAAGAAACAGAGAGGGGAGCAGAGGGTCTATTGGAGAGAATCATTGGAGAGAATTTCCCTAATATGGCAAAGGGAACAAGCATTAAAATCCAGGAGATGCAGAGAACCCCCCTCAAAGTCAACAAGAATAGGTCCACACCCCGTCACCTAATAGTAAAATTTACAAGTCTTAGTGACAAAGAGAAAATCCTGAAAGCAGCCCGAGAAAAGAAATCAGTAACATACAATGGTAAAAATATTAGATTGGCGGCAGACTTATCCACAGAGACCTGGCAGGCCAGAAAGAGCTGGCATGATATATTCAGAGCACTCAAGGAGAAAAACATGCAGCCAAGAATACTCTATCCAGCTAGGCTATCATTGAAAATAGAAGGAGAGATCAAAAGCTTCCAGGACAAACTAAAACTGAAAGAATTTGCAAACACCAAACCAGCTCTCCAGGAAATATTGAAAGGGGTCCTCTAAGCAAAGAGAGAGCCTAAAAGTAGTAGATCAGAAAGGTACAGAGACAATATACAGTAACAGTCACCTTACAGGCTACTAATGGCACTAAATTCATATCTCTCAATAGTTACCCTGAATGTTAATGGGCTAAATGCCCCAATCAAAAGACACAGGGTATCAGAATGGATAAAAAAACAAAACCCATCAGTATGTTGCCTACAAGAAACTCATTTTAGACGCGAAGACACCTCCAGATTTAAAGTGAGGGGGTGGAAAACAATTTACCATGCTAATGGGCATCAGAAGAAAGCTGGGGTGGCAATCCTTATATCAGATCAATTAGATTTTAAGCCAAAGACTATAATAAGAGATGAGGAAGGACACTATATCCTACTCAAAGGGTCTGTCCAACAAGAAGATCTAACAATTTTAAATATCTATGCCCCTAACGTGGGAGCAGCCAACTATATGAACCAATTAATAACAAAATCAAAGAAACACATCAATAATAATACAATAATAGTAGGGGACTTGAACACTCCCCTCACTGAAATGGACAGATCATCCAAGCAAAAGATCAACAAGGAAATAAAGGCCTTCAATGACACACTGGACCAGATGGACATCACAGATATATTCAGAACATTTCATCCCAAAGCAACAGAATACACATTCTTCTCTAGTGCACATGGAACCTTCTCCAGAATAGATCACATCCTGGGTCACAAATCAGGTCTCAACCGGTATCAAAAGATTAGGATTATTCCCTGCATATTTTCAGACCACAATGCTCTGAAGCTAGAACTCAATCACAAGACAAAAGCTGGAAAGAACCCAAATACATGGAGACTAAACAGCATCCTTCTAAAGAATGAATGGGTTAACCAGGAAATTAAAGAAGAATTGAAAAAATTCATGGAAACAAATGATAATGAAAACACAACAGTTCAAAATCTGTGGGACACAGCAAAGGCAGTCCTGAGAGGAAAATATATAGCGGTACAAGCCTTTCTCAAGAAACAAGAAAGGTCTCAAGTACACAACCTAACCCTACGCGTAAAGGAGCTGGAGAAAGAACAAGAAAGAAACCCTAAACCCAGCAGGAGAAGAGAAATCATAAAGATCAGAGCAGAAATCAATGAAATAGAAACCAAAAAAAACAATAGAAAAAATCAATGAAACTAGGAGCTGGTTCTTTGAAAGAATCAATAGGATTGATAAACCCCTGGCCAGACTCATCAAAAAGAAAAGAGAAAGGACCCAAATCAATAAAATCATGAATGAAAGAGGAGAGATCACAACTAACACCAAAGAAATACTGAGAGAAAATGTACCTTCTAGAATGGGACTGTACTGAGGTTTAAATTTGTTAGAGCATCTATTGCTAACCAATACAGTTTTCCTTCTCAGTGTTCTCAGCAAAAAGTTAATTATTCCATCCTGGTGGATTTCTACCTTTCTGAAAGGAAATATGTCAACACCTGGATTGCTTGATGAATAAGGTAAAAAGATAGTTAAAACTATTAGGCCATGGGGCACCTGGGTGGCTCAGTGGGTTAAAGCCTCTGCCTTTCACTCAGGTCATGATCCCAGGGTCCTGGGATCGAGCCCCGCATCGGGCTCTCTGCTTGGCGGGGAGCCTGCTTCCTCCTCAATCTCTCTCTCTCTGCCTGCCTCTCTCGCTACTTGTGATCTCTGTCAAATAAATAAATAAAATCTTTAAAAAAAAACCAAAAAACTATTAGGCCATAAGAAATAAAGGCCATAACATGATAATTTTATGCTAGGTAGCATAATATCTTACACACAGAATGAAGGAAAGAGTCAGTAAGGAAAGGAATAAACAAATAGTTCATACATAGATTTTCCCTTCTTTGCTCACTGGGAAGACATAGTTCCTGGAAGTATGTAGCCTAAATGAGAAAGGAATCACCAGATTTCTGAAGGTCTATGATTGTATGTAAAACCTCTCGACAGTCCACCTACTTGAGCTTCAGTAGACTGCAGGACAAAACACAACATATTCCCTTCTTGACTCACATATACATTTGGGCTTGGGGTTAGAAGAAAGGAAAGAGAAGCATCCAAGAGGAAAGTCCTCTAACTCAACATCTTTTCATTTTTACTTATAATTTTTGGATGATGTGTTTTAGCACACTAGAAGATATGTGGTGTGTTTTCACAGTGCTAAAGAATCAAGAACAAAATCACCTACAATTTATCACTATTATCATCTATTTACTAACAATATAATTACTCCTTTATTCATTCACTGAGCAAATATTTATCAAGCACCTACATGTGATGGGCACTCCAGGTATCCTGTTCCTATAGTACTTCTATTTTGATGGGGGGCCAGAATCAATATGGGAAGTAAAGAGAGAAATAATAAATAAACAAATAAAATAGCATGATAATTTAGAGAGTGATAAGTTCATGAAGATAATTTCAAAAATTAAAAACACAGTTTATGGTAATAGGATAAGATTCTCAAAGAGTGTCACTGAAGACATAAGTCATGAATACTGCGACTCTTGTCATCTCATTCACTGCTGTCCCTCCAGCACCTAGAAAACTCCCTGGTATATACTAGGAATTAATAAATCATAGTTGAATGAGAATTGCAAGAGCAAAGATCCTAAATGCAGAGTCATCCCAGAGTGTTTAAGGAAGAGACAGAAAACCATAGGGGCCACAGTGTAATGAGCTGGGTACAACATTATTTGCCAACTCACAGAGGAAGTCAGGGGCCCTATTATGTGGGGCCTTATGGGCCATGGTAAGAGATCTGGACCATAGTAAGGAAGAGGTTCCAGACTTTTCTTTGAGTGTAATGGGATGCCAGTAGATGATTATAAGCAGGAGAATTCTTTGCACTTACATTTGTTTTAAAAGGTCTCCAGCTGTTTCCTGGAGGCTGTGTCATAGGGATGGTGGACAAAAGCAGGAGCAAGGAAGGAGAAGTTGTAACTGGGAAGAAGGTGGGGATCTTGGAAGTGACAAAAGTGGTCTGATTAGTGATCTATTTTGGTGGAAGAATTCACAGGGCACCCAGAATGGTGAGGAAAACCTGGGAGAATCTAGTTCAGTTTCATCCCACTCTAACTGGGAAAAAAAAAAAAAAAGAACATTGAAGTAGCTTAGTCAAATACCTATGTTTATTCATAATTCCCTCTTTCTCCTCTCCCACATTTTGCATTAGAAATTCTTCAAGCTTTACTTCTCAGTCCCATTATCACTGCATTCTTCTTTGTTACTGATCTTCTCAGGAAACTGGTGCTCTCTTGAAATGATTCCCACGATTGTATACACTGAGCTTTACACATATATTTTCAACCTCTTGCTGGGTGTTCCCCTGTGGATGTCTTATAACGATCCTGACAAAAACCCTTTATCTTCTCCCACCCTGCTCCTTCTCCTGAATAATCATCCCTGTCAACCAGACAGAAATCTCACAGTAACCTGATCTTGCTCTTCACTCCTCATCTCCCACATCCAACAGTTTTCAGTTTTCTTCCCTTCTGCCCTGTCAGAGTTCTACTCATTCTACAATGCCTTACATGAGGCCCTTTCCCTCATAATGCAGCCCCAAATACTCCAATTAGAACTTGCCACGGGGCACCTGGGTGGCTCAGTGGGTTAAGCCGCTGCCTTCGGCTCAGGTCATGATCTCAGGGTCCTGGGATCGAGTCCCACATCGGGCTCCCTGCTCAGCAGGGAGACTGCTTCCCTCTCTCTCTCTTTGCCTGCCTCTCTGTCTACTTGTGATCTCTGTCTATCAAATAAATAAATAAAATCTATAAAAAAAATTAAAAAGAACTTGCCATGTCTTCCTCCACTATCCCAGGTAAATACTTACCCGTATTTCTAATTTTTGCCTGTTCGTAGCCATTCACATTAAAATTAGCAAATATATCACCATAAACCCATACTCCACAAAATTCCCAGAACTGCAGTTCTATATATATTAGGTACTTGAAATGTTAAAAATACATAAGCATCCTATAATGTAGACATTTACTATAAGCCAGATTGATTAACAGAATCAAGATGCTTCCAACTGGTGACCAAAGAGAATAACTTAGTAATTAACAAAATAATTACCATGGTGGGTGATTCCATTTTCTAATAATGCTTGTCCAAAGTGTACATCTTCCTCAGGCCTGTGAATCTCTCCAATTTCCAAGAGCCATGACACAAATTCACTGCAATAGAAATCCAGTGAAATAGTTAAAGAGTTTTCCCACACCTTCCTCCCCAAGAAGTCTATTTCTACCATGCTTTCATCAAGCAGCATTGGAAGGAGCCTCAGATATAAAGAAATATTTGCAGTGCATTTAAGCTTACATTTTTTCACATATGCAAAGCCCCAAATTATTTAAATTTTACTCTATCCTAGAAAACTCATGTCCATTCATTCATGCTTACCTAAACCCTATTATATAACACCTATTCAACTTACTGAGACCTCTAATAAACACAAAGGGATATTTTTAGAGTAGTTTTTTTTTAAAGATTTTATTTATTTCTTTGACAGAGAGAAATCACAAGAGAGGCAGGCAGAGAGAGAGGAAGGGAAGCAGTCTCTCTGCTGAGCAGAGAGCCCGATGTGGGACTCGATCCCAGGATCATGACCTGAGCTGAAGGCAGCGGCTTAACCCACTGAGCCACCCAGGCGCCCTTAGAGTAGTTTTAACTGTAAAGAGAATACAACAAGATCCTAAAGATAGCAAACAGACAAAATAAACAGAATAATAATGACTGAATATAAGAGATAGACTGGAATATGGCTTTCTAGGCACAGAAAACCAGTGTGTTTGAACTCTAAGAAGGCAAACCCCAAAAAACTGCACACCCCATATGGTAGAAGGAATTCTAAACGTGTTCTCTTACCCCACTATCAAGAATCCCATCCCTTGGTTTTGTAACCAAATCTTAATCTGGGTAGTGGTATGGATGAATTTTGTATAGGAAACTAAAATTCCAAGTCAGTTGACCTCAAAAGATGTAAATTATTCAAGTGAGCTTGACCCAGTCAGTTGAGCACTTTGAAGCAGAGAGTTTTCTCAGGCTGGTGGCACAAGAGTAAGAGACAAATTAAAAGCACAAGAAAGATTCAGTGAGCCACTGCTCACTGCTGCCTTAGAAGATAGAGGGGCCATGTACCAAGGAACACAGGCAGCTTCTGAGAGTGGTCCTGGCCAACAGCCAGCACAGAAGTAGGGCTTATTCTTACAATCACGGGGGACTGAATTCTGTCAACAACCTGAATGTGCTTGCAAGTGAATTTTTCTTCAGACCCTTAAGATAAGGCCCAGCCGCAGTTCAGCACTCGATGTTGACCTTGATTTCGACCTTGTGAGACCCTAAGCAGACAGCCCAGCATTGCTACCCCTCAACTTCTTTCTGACATATAGAATTATGAGCTATACGGGAGACAAACCATAAATGACTCTTAATCTTACAAAACAAACTGGGGGTTGCTGGGGGGAGGTGGGATTGGGAGAGGGGGAGGGGGCTATGGACACTGGGGAGGGTATGTGCTATTGTGAGTGCTGTGAAGTGTGTAAACCTGGCGATTCACAGACCTGTACCCCTGGGGATAAAAATACATTATATGTTTATTAAAAAAAAATTTTTTGGAAGGGGAGGCGAACCATAAGAGACTATGGACTCTGAAAAACAACCTGAGGGTTTTGAAGGGTCAGGGGTGGGAGGTTGGGGGAACAGGTGGTGGGTAATGGGGAGGGCACGTTTTGCATGGAGCACTGGGTGTTGTGCAAAAACAATGAATACTGTTACGCTGAAAAAATAAATAAAATGGAAAAAAAAAAGAATTATGAGCTAATGAATAGGTGTTGTTTCAAGGCACTAGGTGTGTTGTTATTTATTTATTCTGCAGCAATATAAAATTAGTACACACCAATAGTTTTACTATACTGTTTTCAAATTTTGAAGTTATTTAGTGGGGCACATGGGTAGCTCAGTTGGTTGTTTTGGCTCAGGTCATGATCTCGGGGTCCTGGGATCAGTCACACCTCCTGCTCTCTGCTCAGCAGGGAGTCTGTTGCTCCCACTCCCTCTGCCCCTCCCGATGCTTGTGCTCTCTCTCTCCTCTCAGATAATAAATAAAACCTTTAAAAATACATAAACAAATAAATAAATACGTTTTTTGTTTTTTTTAATAAATACGGTTTTTAATAAATTCATTCTTGAATTTAAATGTCATCTGGGGGGTGGGGGTGGAGGGACCTGGGTGGCCTAGTCGCTTAAGCATCTGCCTTTGGCTCAGGTCATGTTCCTGGAGTCTGGGAATCGAGCCCCACATTGGGTTCCCTGCTCACTGAGACATCTGTTTCTCCCTTTGACCCTCCCGCCTGTTGTGCTCTCTCTCTCTGATTCTCCCTCTCTCTCAAATAAATAAATAAAATCTTAAAAAAAGGAATATTCCAGCACAAAACCACCCATCAGAACTGTCTACCACATCCATCTGCTGTGGCTGTGAAAGGCCAGGGAGGATGAACAAACCACATCTTTTACCATTTTGGCGTGTGGGGTGGAGCCCTACATCACAGATAAGTAGGATGATATTTTATAACACAGGAAAGCACCAGCTTGGTACTGTTTTTTGGGCCATGTGGTATCAGTAAAAGAACACTAAATAGAGAAACATTTTATAATAAAATATTTTATTGTGCTCATGTTATAAAAATATAACATTTGAATTTTACATAAAGTAATGGATACATTTTAGAATGGTTTCAACTTTGCACAGAGGTCAGAGAAGCCAAGCTATACAAGGTGTCAGGAAATTACTTTTCCATTTACTTCAAAACCAAAGGCAACACCTATGGCTAAAGTCAAATAACTGAGGGGCATGGAATTCTAAAAATGGATATCTAGTCTAAAAAGTACATTTTAAGGCAGAAGAAGTTGTTAAAGCCATCCAAAAGAAAGAAAATTTTTAAAAGAAGTAAAACTTCAGTTTTTTCTTCAATAGCACAAAAATAATAATACCAATTCCAGGGATGTCTGGGTAGCTCTGTCAGTTAAGCATCTCCCTTTGGCTCAGGTCATGATCTCAGGGTCCTGGTATCAAGCACCAAATCGGGCTCTGCACTCAGCATGGAGTCTGCTTGTCCCTTTCCCTCTGCTCCCCCCACCTCGCAAATAATTAAGTAAAATCTTGGGGAAAAAAAAGCGTATCAACTCCACAGTGCCGTCACAGGATTAAATGAGCTGATGTATGTCAGGAGCTCAGCACAGTGTATGGCACATTTTGAGCACTTATGAAACGTCAGTGGTTGACAAATGGGTTGAGCTGGTTGGTATGTAGCGAAAGCATCATTCTCTGTTCTGATGTCAGCAGATTCCTGAATATGCCAAATTAAAATGAGGAAAAGAACACACTGTAAGAACTTCTATTAATTAAGAGCATAGGGGAAGGAAAGAGAAGGGGTAAGAAAGGAAGTTACTGGCTGGCTTTATCATGGGACCTACAGAAATCACAAGATCCCATCAACAATCTGCGAAAGGATCCTGATCCAGTCAAAAACAATCTCAAACTTGGTCTATAATTAGTAACTAGTAACTAAGCTAGTGTGCTGTTATGGAAAAAGCCACAATGAACAAACTAAAATTTACCAAGTCTCTCCTGTGTATCAGGCACTGTGGAGAACGCTCACATATCATTGTAACTAACTAGCACTTTGGCCGTGTAAGATCATGTTAACTCTTTTTTTTTTTAAGTATTATTATTATTTTTATTACCATATAATGTATCATTTGCCCCAGGGGTACAGGTCTGTGAATCATCAGGCTTACACATTTCACAGCGCTCATTAGAGCACAAACCCTCCCCAATGTCCATCACCCAGCCACCCTCTCCACACTCCACCCACGTGTTAACTCTTTAGTTAACAAGACTCCAGCTCCTTTAATTAGGAAAACTTGACCCTGGGTCAGCCTTGGAGCTCTGTTTCCCTGGAACCTGATGGAGGCAGGGCATCTGCTGGGTTACCAGGCAGCATTGATCATGGCCAAAATGACTCCTGATGGCTATATGGAATATGAATACATTCTTGGTGAGAAGCTATAGCTTGAAGTGACTCCTATAAACAGGCATGTTCCTCTGACAACCCCGGAAGTTATGCCCCAGAGGTGGGTTTCTCTCCCACAAGAGCTGTCGGCTGGGGGCCTACCAAGGACAGCAACAGCAGCTTGCTGGCAGCTGAGTGCTCTGTTGTGAGGACCCCAGCCCCTGAAGGAGGGGCCCCATGCTGCCCTGCAGGCCAGGGTTTCCTGGCTTATATTCTTCTACCTGGGTTGGCAGCCGGTGTGGCCTATGGTTATTTTATGGTATCTGCATAACTTATCGAGAAGACATTCTGGTAGGCATTACAGGTAAGCACTATGATCATCTTCAAGTTTAGAGAGGAAAAAGACATTTAAACTTCCCACATCGCTCAACTAGCCAGAGGTAGGACCAGATTTGCATGGAGACAGTCTGACTGCGAAGTGTGGGCTTTGAACTACCACTCCAGTCTGCTTCTACAGAGTTGACATTGGCATTCACTGGTTGTATGAAGGCGGGCCTGGTAAACTCCCTGAGAGCTGGTTTCTGAATCTTTAAAAAATATAAAGATTATAAATGCAGAGTATGCATCTGAGGATTAGAAATATATGGAAACAGCCAACACGGGGCATGGCTTAAGGCAGCCGCCCTTCCCTTTGGTTCTGCACCCTTCACCGGGCAGGGACTCCCACGTGCTGCTGCCGCAGACCCCAGAGGACTGACAGTGGGTCTATGCTCAATACCCAGGCAACCTCTCTGCCTGTTGCTCTGTGCCAGGCCCCTTGCAGGACCCTCTTTTTCAGATTCCTCATCGATGGTCCTTCAACATGAGCCCAGTTGTCAAAGTGCTGATGAATCTCGGGTTTGGACTCTGTGTCTTACATTCTTTGGTTCTCTGACTTGTAGGCCCTGTACTCACATCCTTGCTAGACTTCCTCCCCCTTCAGTGAACCTGCTTCCTGCCAGCCCTGCCTGACCCCAGTGTCTGCTTCCCCCTCAGAACACCATACATCTGAAATGGTTGACGTCAGGGATGGATGGATAGATGTCTAAAATCTTCCATGATTGCAGGCACTAGGTCCATTCCTTCACCTCACTATCATCCAGGAAATGTTGACAGTAAAAAGATATTAAAAAATGCCCAGAGGAATGTTTTTAAGATTTATTTATCCATTTGACAGACAGAGATGATAAGTACGCAGAGAGAGAGACGGAAGCAGGCTCCCCGCCGAGCAGAGAGCCCGATGCGGGGCTCGATCCCAGGACCCTGAGATCATGACCTGAGCTGAAGGCAGAGGCTTTAACCCACTGAGCCACCCAGATGCCCCGGAATATTTTTTTTATAGAAGAAAAGCAAATCATTGAAGGAAGGGTAGTTGATACATGACATAGTGAAAATATGAAAGAAATCCATGTACCCAGACTATAGACCTTACCTTTCAAGGAAGCATTTAAGGAATGTGGTCAGTTTTCTTTTTCTGTCTTTGGTCAGATTTCCTTGTTTGCACATCATCTTGTAGAGTTTCTCGCCCTGTTCCGAGATCATTACCCAGGTGTCTTGCTCCATTCCTAATTTTAAACCTATCGAGAAGGAAACCAAGGACAGGTAACTGAAAAAGTCTCCTCACTCACTCTTGCCTGCATGAGACCAAAATTTATTGCACATCAAGCATGGGCAGGGGGTTGCAGATACAGAGCTCTCTACCACAGGGCACCTGGGTAGCTCAGTCAGTTAAGTGCCTGCCTTCGGCTCAGGTCATGGTCTCAGTGTCCTGGGATGGAGTCCTGAATCGAGCTCCCTGCTTAGCAGGGAGTCTGCTTCTCTCTCTCCCTCTGCCCCTCCCCATGTGCATTAGTTCTCTCTCTCTCTCTCACACACACATAAATAAATAAAACCATAAAAAAAACCCTGAATTTGGAGCATAGGGGAAAGAAAGAGAAGGGGTCAAAAGGAAGTTAATGGGTGGCTTTATCATGGGACCTACATAAATCACAAGATTTGTGTGATTTTTATTTTCAGTCTTCTAACTACAAAATTTTTTACTAGAATTTTTATTTTTTACAATGGAGGAGGAATTACCATTTGTCAGTAACAGAATAATTTTTATTAAGAATAGAGCCTGTTAACATAAACAAATTAACAGAACATGCTTGTCTGCTTGCTTTGCTTTCTTCGTTTTTTCCTTCCTTCTTTCCCTCCTTCCTTTTTCACTTCAGATTTAGCTATACGCATAGCTATTCTGAAAAAATAAAGGTTCAACTTGATGAAACATTTATTTTACCTTTGAAATGATTTGCTAAGCTATCTGAATTGACTGCTAAATTCAACAAAACTTAAAGAATTCTGATAGATTCCTGTCTCACGTTGAGGTCTTTTATCCATTTCGAGTTTATCTTTGTGTACGGTGTAAGAGAATGGTCGAGTTTCATTCTTCTACATATTGCTGTCCAGTTTTCCCAGCACCATTTATTGAAGAGACTGTCTTTTTTCCATTGAATATTTTTTCCTGTTTTGTCGAAGATTATTTGACCATAGAGTTGAGGGTCCATATCTGGGCTCTCCACTCTGTTCCACTGGTCTATGTGTCTGTTTTTATGCCAGTACCACGCTGTCTTGGTGATCACAGCTTTGTAGTAAAGCTTGAAATCGGGTAACGTGATGCCGCCAGTTTGTTTTTGTTTTTCAACATTTCCTTAGCAATTCGGGGTCTCTTCTGACTCCATACAAATTTTAGCATTATTTGCTCTAGCTCTTTGAAAAATATCGGTGGAATTTTGATTGGAATGGCATTGAAAGTATAAGCAAAGTTTAATTTAAAAAACAACGAGTTTAATACCTTTAAATGGTCTAAAATATTTATATTGAAAATGACAGCTGAAATATTTCCTTAAGAAAATCAATTCACACTAAAGAACACCTTAAAGAGCTCCTCCTTGTGCCCAAACCCAGGGCAGCAGTGGCTGTCTAGGCAGCTCCAGACCGCCAGAGAGGTTCCGAGCAGAGATCGTGCACTGAGATTTTCCCGCTGTCCCGGGCTGGGAATGTCTGGTTTTTCCGGATGCCAGAGCTCCAGGCTAGCGCCTATGAGCACCTATCCCAAGGGAGGGTGTGGGACTCGAGCGTTTCAGGATTGCCGTCTGGCCAGGCTCCCAGCCCCTCACGGGAGCCAGACCCCACTCGTTCTCAGGCGCGCTGGCATTCAGGCGCACTGGCGGCTCAGGGACGGAGACCTGATTTCTCCGCCGCACTCTCCCTGGCTCCGCGCCAGGGGAGGCTGTACTGGGTCCGGGGACTTAGGTCCCTGACCCTAACCGCCCAGGTTCCCACTATTACCCCCCCCCCCACCGCGATCCTTTGCTGTTTGTTTTTTGAGTGCTTTCAACCAGACTCCAAGTTAATGCTGGTCCCCAGACGCAGAGCACTCTCGTGTTGGGGTGTTACTTTCCAATGGGTCACCTCTGGTGGCTCCCTCCCCCTTTTGTTTATCTTCCGATATCAGTCCGATGCTCCCAGTCTGCTTTACCTGCCACTGGCGTCTTCTGCTCCAGTAGAGATCCAGACGTGTATAATTCTGATCTCAGGCTGATTTCATGGGTGGTCGGAGTTCTTTGGTAGGTAATCAGCTCACTTTAGGGTACAGGTTGAAATGGCACCTCCTCCTACTTCCCGGCCATCTTGACCCTGTCCCTCCTGGAAGCTTTTTATCTCTCCTTCTATTTTCAATGATAGCTTAGCTGGATAGAGTATTCTTGGCTGCATGTTTTTCTCGTTTACTGTTCTGAATATATCACGCCAGCTCTTTCTGGCCTGCCATGTCTCTGGGGATAAGTCGGCTGCCAATCTAATATTTTTACCATTGTATGTTACAGATCAAAGATGAACTTAAACAATTCATGGAAACCAATGAGAATGAAGACACCTCGGTCCAAAACCTATGGGATACAGCAAAGGCGGTTCTAAGGGGGAAATACATAGCCATCCAAGCCTCCCTCAAAAACATTGAAAAATCCAGAATACACCAGCTGTCTCTATACCTTAAAGAACTGGAGAACCAACAACAAATCAAACCAACTCCACATGCAAGAAGGGAAATAATCAAGATTAGAGCAGAGATCAATGAGGTAGAAACGAGAGATACAGTAGAACATATCAATGAAAATAGAAGCTGGTTTTTTGAAAGAATCAATAAGATCGATAAACCAATGGCCACACTAATCCAAAAGAAAAGAGAGAAAGCCCAAATTAATAAAATTATGAATGAAAAAGGAGAGATCACAACTAACACCAAGGAAATAGAAACAATCATCAGAAATTATTACCAACAGGTATATGCCAATAAGCTAAGCAACCTAGATGAAATGGATGCATTCCTGGAAAGCTACAAACTCCCAAAACTGAACCAGGAAGAAATTGACAACCTGAATAGACCGATATCTAGTAATGAGATTGAAGCAGTGATCAAAAACCTCCCAAAAAACAAGAGCCCAGGACCTGACGGATTCCCTAGGGAATTCTACCAAACTTTCAAAGAAGAAATAACACCAATTCTCCTGAAGCTGTTCCAAAAAATTGAAGCAGAAGGAAAACTTCCAGACTCTTTTTATGAAGCCAGCATTACCCTGATCCCCAAACCAGGCAAAGACCCTACCAAAAAGGAGAATTTCAGACCAATGTCACTGATGAATATGGATGCAAAGATTCTCAACAAGATCCTAGCAAACAGGATCCAGCAGCACATTCAAAAGATTATCCACCATGACCAGGTGGGATTCATCCCTGGGTTGCAAGGTTGGTTCAACATTCGCAAATCAATCAGTGTGATAGAACACATCAATAAGAGAAGAGAGAAGAACCACATGGTCCTCTCAATTGATGCAGAAAAAGCATTTGACAAAATCCAGCATCCATTCCTGATGAAAACGCTTCAAAGTATAGGGATAGAGGGAACATTCCTGAACTTCATAAAATCTATCTATGAAAGACCCACAGCAAATATCATCCTCAATGGGAAAAAGCTCGCAGCCTTCCCGTTGAGATCAGGAACACGACAAGGATGCCCACTCTCACCACTCTTGTTCAACATAGTATTAGAAGTTCTAGCAACGGCAATCAGACAACAAAGAGAAATAAAAGGTATCCAAATTGGCAAGGAAGAAGTCAAACTCCCTCTCTTCGCAGATGACATGATTCTTTATATGGAAAACCCCAAAGACTCCACCCCCAAACTACTAGAACTCATACAGCAATTCAGTAACATGGCAGGATACAAAGTCAATGTACAGAAATCAGTGGCTTTCTTATACACTAACAATGAAAATACAGAAAGGGAAATTAGAGAATCGATTCCATTACTATAGCACCAAGAACCATAAGATACCTGGGCATAAACCGAACTAAAGAAGTAAAGGACCTGTACTTGAGGAACTACAGAACACTCATGAAAGAAATTGAAGAAGACACAAAAAGATGGAAGACCGTTAAATGCTCTTGGATTGGAAGAAAAAACATTGTTAAAATGTCTATACTGCCTAGAGCATTCTATACTTTTAATGCCATTCCGATCGAAATTCCACCGATATTTTTCAAAGAGCTGGAGCAAATAATGCTAAAATTTGTATGGAGTTAGAAGAGACCCCAAATTGCTAAGGAAATGTTGAAAAACAAAAACAAAACTGGCGGCAACACGTTACCCGATTTCAAGCTTTACTACAAAGCTGTGATCACCAAGACAGCGTGGTACTCGCATAAAAACAGACACATAGACCAGTGGAACAGAGTGGAGAGCCCAGATATGGACCCTCAACTCTATGGTCAAATAATCTTCGACAAAACAGGAAAAAATATTCAATGGAAAAAAGACAGTCTCTTCAATAAATGGTGCTGGGAAAACTGGACAGCGATATGTAGAAGAATGAAACTCGACCATTCTCTTACACCGTTCACAAAGATAAACTTGAAATGGATAAAAGACCTCAACGTGAGACAGGAATCTATCAGAATCCTAGAGGAGAACATAGGCAGTAACTTCTTCGATATCAGCCACAGCAACTTCTTTCAAGATATGTCTCCAAAGGCCAAGGAAACAAAAGCAAAAATGAACTTTTGGGACTTCATCCAGATCAAAAGCTTCTGCACAGCAAAGGAAACAGTCAACAAAACAAAGAGGCAACCCACGGAATGGGAGAAGATATTTGCAAATGACAGTACAGACAAAAGGTTGATATCCAGGATCTACAAAGAACTTCTCAAACTCAACACACAAAAAACAGATAATCATATCAAAAAATGGGCAGAAGATATGAACAGACACTTCTCCAATGAAGACATACAAATGGCTATCAGACACATGAAAAAATGTTCATCATCACTAGCCATCAGGGAGATTCAAATCAAAACAACATTGAGATACCACCTAACACCAGTAAGAATGGCCAAAATTAGCAAGACAGGAAACAACGTGTGCTGGAGAGGATGTGGAGAAAGGGGAACCCTCTTACACTGTTGGTGGGAATGCAAGTTAGTGCAGCCACTTTGGAGAACAGTGTGGAGATTCCTGAAGAAATTAAAAATAGAGCTTCCCTATGACCCTGCAATTGCACTGCTGGGTATTTACCCCAAAGATACAGATGTAGTGAAAAGAAGGGCCATCTGTACCCCAATGTTTATTGCAGCAATGGCTACGGTCGCCAAACTGTGGAAAGAACCAAGATGCCCTTCAATGGATGAATGGATAAGGAAGATGTGGTCCATATACACAATGGAGTATTATGCCTCCATCAGAAAGGACGAATACCCAACTTTTGTAGCAACATGGACGGGACTGGAAGAAATTATGCTGAGCGAAATAAGTCAAGCAGAGAGAGTCAAGTATCATATGGTCTCACTTATTTGTGGAGCATAACAAATAACATGGAGGACATGGGGAGATGGAGAGGAGAGGGAGTTGAGGGAAACTGGAAGGGGAGATGAACCATGAGAGACTATGGACTCTGAAAAACAACCAGAGGGTTATGAAGGGGCGGCGGGGGGGGGGTGGGTGGGGGGTGGGCGTGGGGTGGGAGGTTGAGGAACCAGGTTGTGGGTAGTGGGGAGGGCACGTACTGCATGGAGCACTGGGTGTGATGCCAAAACAATGAACACTGTTATGCTGTAAATAAGAAAATAAAAATAAATAAATTAATTTAAAAAAAGAACACCTTAAAAATAAAAAATTTCCATCTTATTCAATTCAAATTTGACCATTGTATTGAAATTTGTGGTTTGCCTAACACCACTACAGATCACATTTTCTAAAGGTTACCATTTTGCCCTCTCTCCAACTACACAAATAAATTAGTTCTTAAGAAAGAATATAAATGAACTGTTGTTACTTTCCGAATGAATGTCTAAGCGTATACTATGAAAATTACCAAGGAAGTTAACTGCAGAAAGTACAACAGCTTTCCTAGGTAGGTCTTAAGTTGGATACTTTTTATGCATCATGTTCAAACTAATATCTCAGAAAGAATCTTCAAAGAATAATTAAATTAGAATTAACCAAAATGAGAGTTGGGTCTAGACAATGGAGGAATAGAAATTTGGAGACAAACTCAATGGCTACCATCTTCCTTCAACATAAGCAGTAATGGATAACATGGATATATTAAAACAAACAAATTTTCACATTTCTACATGTCATATCATTATTGCATTATTTTTTTGTATTCTAAGGTATAACTGATATAATTCAATTTATAAAACATTATAAGTAAGAGTGTAATCAAGTTTATTTTTCAAAAGATTTAAATAGTTACACACTAGCTAAAAGCTTAGTCTCATTCCAAACGCAATTATTTCTTCTGCAAGTTTTGAGCTAAATCATTGTGATCAGTGTCTGATGGAGTCCTTTACTTAGAAAAGTATTTTACTTATACCTAGAGTATGCAAAAATACCTAGTATTTTTATAATATATTCAAATAGGCAGGGGAACATTTAAACTTGTCATCAAAAGTTTTAAGCATGGGGGCGCCTGGGGGTTCAGTGGGTTAAAGCCTCTGCCTTCAGCTCAGGTCATGATCCCAGGGTCCTGGGATGGAGCCCCGTGTTAGGCTCTCTGCTCGGCAGGGAGCCTGCTTCCTCCTCTCTCAAACATTCCAGAACTTTGGTATAGTGTGTCTAAGACTGGTCTTTAATCTTTAAATGTAACACGAAGTTAAAATATCCAGGTTTATAGAGGAACATTTATAATAATGAATTATGTGGCTAAATGTGTTTGTAGTTGAATCACTGAACATTCAGGAAAGATTATTTTAACAACAGGATTTTTCATTAAAGAGGAAAGATTCTAAGAAATGATTCAGGATTTCAGAATACCTAGTCACTCAAAAGATTTCAATTAACTTGAACTATTCCATTTGACTCATTGACAAAAGTCTGCCTAATAATTTAATATACTGAAATAATTACTCATTTGTTCCATTTGTTGTACAGACACATCTGACAAAAGTGAAGGCATAAATATTCACCAACTTCAGTGTCCCTCTCCTCCCCACCCTTGCAGTTAGATATCAGCCCTGAAGCAGGAGGAGTAGGTGCAAGGAGGGGTCACAAGGTGCTGTCCCAGTCTGAGTTCCTTCCTTGAAAGAGAATCTATGTTCCTAGGTCATCTGTCTAAAGCCTCATCAGAACTTAGTCCTTCATCCCTACTAAAAGAAACTAATTAAATAGATTAGTTAACCTGATTAGGGTTTGTCGGCCCAGGCCTTCACCATCTTGCACTCCTATGTTCATTATGAAAGTCACCTCTAAATGTCCTTTGCTAATAACCCTAAATAAATGCTACCAATTAGGGATTCAGTCCATATAGTATGCAAGTTGGCATCATAGAAAGCCAGGATAGAGAAGAATGCCGAGAAGTTTAGTATGTAGATAATTGCTTATTCTCCCAGGTAGGACATATTATTGTGGTCTCTTGCAAAAGAGAGTTTCTTGTAAGTTGATACATCATACTTCAATCATTTTTAAAAAAGTTTTATTCACAGGCAAAGAATCATGGTGTGGAATCTAACACTGGGTCCTATTTTCCAAAGCATTAATTTGCTTTGTGATCTTGTGAGTTCTGTATAGGCTTTTAAATTTCTCTTGACCCATAGATAGTAACACTCAGTATGAAATTCCACTAAGTGTCTGATCAATATTGTTAACACTTGGCTTAAAAAGAGAGATCTTCGTTCCCTTCAGAAGGTGGTTCTATTTGGGGCGCCTGGGTGGCTCAGTGGTTAAAGCCGCTGCCTTCGGCTCAGGTCATGATCTCAGGGTCCTGGGATCGAGTCCCGCATCGGGCTCTCTGCTCAGCAGCAAGCCTGCTTCCCTCTCTCTCTGCCTGCCTCTCTGCCTACTTGTGATCTCTCTCTGTCAAATAAGTAAATAAAAAAAAAAAAAAAACTTTAAAAAAAATATTTAAAAAAAAAAAAAAAAAGAAGGTGGTTCTATTAAAGTGTATCAACTGAAAAGCTTCTGCTTTGAAAATAATTTTGCTCTATGTTTTAATGGAGAATATTTGATATCCCAATTTTCTGATTTCCCTTCTAATTAATTGTTTTAGTGGTCATCAGATACACACTGCAGGAACATTCATAATGGCAGAAAAACTAAAACAAATAAAAACCTAAAGTCCACTGATGGGAGAGTGAGTAATTAAGTTGTTATCAATATAATTGTGATAATATTCAACCAATGGAGTATTATGCAACAGTTAAATGAATAAACTATTCCTATACATATGGATAAATAATTTACAAACTATATTGTATACAAAATATAAATTGCAGAAAGCAAAATACATTATCATACTTATAGAGCTCATTAACAAGCCAAACTAAGCCATATCATGCTTTATGTATTAACTATTATACATTATTTTTTTTTTAATACTAGTTTCTCCTGAGATTAATAGCATTAGTAAATTCCAGAGCTGAGATTCCGAATCAGCACTCTTGTCTTTTGTGAATGTAAATCTAGAATTCAATTCATCAAGTCCCCAGGTTTTGCAGTTAAAATATTGTGGAAATGTGGAAAAGGTTCAGTTTACTCATACTCACTAAATAATCTTTAGAGCTTCAATAGTACTTGGTTAAGGGGATGAAGTATCCTAAAATGAAGGGACTAGATGGTATCTTCTTACTACTTCAATTCGGGAAGTGAATAGACAATCATTTTTATGCAGTATTTCCATTTCTAGTCACTATGCATTTTGTCCATATTATATACCCATTAAGGATATTTGCTCAAAAACTAGGATTTTAGGGGCACCTGGATGGTTCAGTCAGTTAAGCGTCCAACTCTTGATGTTGGCTCAGGTCATGATCTCAGGGTCCTGGGACTAAGCCCCATGTCAGGCTCTGCACTTCAACGGGGAGAGTCTGCTTCTCTCCCTCTCCCTTTGCCCCTCCTGCTGCTCACTATCTCTCTCTCTCTCAAAAAAAAAAAAAAAAAAAAAAACCTTCAGGATTTTAATTTTACAAAATCTTTTCTGTTGTTTACCAATTTAAAAAGGAAAGTCATAAGACCATAAATGATATCATCACTGTACATGGCTAATCTTGCAAAAGCTTTGCACTTGAAAGCAGGCATGTATGAGATCAATTGTAATAAAAAAAAACTCATTCTCAAATGGATGCCTTTAATAACTGCACCTAGATGGATGTCTTAATTGACTTCATAGGTAAAATCCTTTCATGATGTATATCAAATCATCATGTAGTACAATTAAAATATATTACAATGTTACTTGTCAACTAGTCCTCCATAAAGCTGGATAAAAACAATTGTACCTAAACAACTTGAAGCACGTTATAATATCTTAATGAGTTATATACAACTAAAATTAACAGCCTTTTCTACATCTTCCTGAAACGTATTTCTATGAGTCCCAATCTTGCTGCAAAATACAAAGAATTTAGAAGAGCATAGTAAAAAAAATAGTCAATTCATTTTCATATGTGGTAAAAAGCATCTTTAAAAAAAAAAAAAGCTCATTAAGGCAGGGATTAACAACAACTATCTTTTTTTGAAAGATTCATTACTCCTTTATTTATTTTAAAGAGAGAGAGCATGTGTAAGATTGGGAAAGGGCAGAGTGAGAGAGAGAGAAACTCAAGCTGACACCAATTTGATGCAGAGCCTGATATGGGGCTCAATCTCACAAACCTGAGATCATAACCGGAGTCGAAACCAGGAGTTAGACACTTAACCAACTGCACCACCCAGGCACCCCATAACTGTCTTTTGACTTTAACCCTAACCTGTTCCCTTTCAGCAAGACACATGGGTAGTTCTATGCTTTCTCAGTATCACTGTATTTTTGCACTCATGTCTCCTGCTAGGGCATTCTGATACTATAATCCAAGAGGCAGAACTCCCATGTCATCAATACAGCTGCCAGCTCAGAGAACTTGCTCTTGACATCTTGTTCATTGACTTAGGAAATCCCATTTCAAAAGATGAAGAATGACGTTCCCTTAATCTTGCCTCAGAAATCAGTCAGTTTTTGAGTTTCTCATTTTCATGTTACCAAAAATCTTTGGTTACACTGTCCTCATTTCTGAACCTAGAATAAACACTCATGCAAACCCAGCATCCTCAACCCATCTGTTTCACCTTTAAATTTCAGGAAGCCTTTTAGTACCTTTCAACTGAAAATAAAGTATCCTAGATATGGTTAGGAAGAAGTAAAGAAAGGCTCAGGAAATTTCCCAATTAAGTTCAGCTTTATTATTTTGCTTAAATAATCTGTAAAACGTTTCACCAGGAGTTCAAGGAAACATCCTATATATTAAGTACCTCCTGAAGAAAAAATTATATCTCTACTTTAAAAAAAATAACATACATCAGTAACACTGCTACATTAAATTACTTAAACTAATGATAACTAAGCTATACCAGGAACTTGCATGGGTTTCATTCATTCACTTATTCATTCATTTATTCACTTATTCAACAAATACCTCTTGAGTGTCTATTACAGGGTACATGGCAGGTCCAGTCTCTAGGGAAATAGCACAGAATAAGTAGCAAGACCAGTATTCTCATTGACTTTACCATCTAATCCAGCAAAGGTGGCAACAAATAAATAAATAATGAAGAAACTATTAGCAAGAATTTTCTAGGTATCGATATAAAATTGCCGGGAGGCTATACTAGATGGGGCAATCAAGGAAAATATTTCCAAGGAAGGGGAGGAAATGACTGGGAAACAGCACTGGGAAACACGGAAGACATATTCACCTTTCCTACAGAGCCTGAGGCATGTTGGGTAGCAACAGAAAAAATTTTTTTCCTCCAAAAGCTTCCTGGGAAGGTAGTGTTATTGAACGACCATCACATTTCAGTCAGGTTTTACAAGAAGGTAACGAGAAGAATCAGAAAACAGGCTAAGAGTATGTGAATTTTACTGAGGAGATCCTGAGTTCCCGGGAGCACAGAGGAAAAGGTTGAAACTGTGAGATTGATAATTTCTTTTTTCTTAAAAAATATTTTCCAAGGTTAATAAGTTATTTCTGAAGTAGTACCTGTTTATCACCTTACCTGTGTTTCCTTTTGCAATATACCAGAAGATTATCAAAAAGAAAAAACACCCGTTCTTGAATATTTCCAGAAGAAATTTTCAGCAAGATGCCACACATTAGCATCTCAGTGCAGGTGTCGGTGATCTTGGATCCCTAGGTTAAAAAAAAGAAAAAGAGAGAGAGAGAGATAATGTCTGATTACTTAACAGAAACTTTTGTGTGTAATTCTTTTTCTCATTAAAAGTCTGTTTTTATTTCAAGATACAATATATGGACAGAATAAAAGTTGAAACACCATAAATATTTATACACTGGATGGAGGTCTCTTTTCCTCCCAGACTCCTCCTCATCAGTCTCAGCAGATACAACTGTGGTTAGGAGACTCTGGGTCTTCTTTTAGCTTTCTTACACATGTAGGCATATATAAGCATGGATGATACATGTTACCGATGCTCTTTTATAAGGAGATGATTTCAAACTGATGCATAAAATTCATGTCTCTAACACTTCTCTCCCCCTCCTCTCTTCCCCTGGTATGGGAAAAGAGCTCCACGGATATATCACAAAGTACATTAAATTCTCTAAATTTTTAACGGGTCTCAACTTATTTATCCACTCCTTGGATGGGGAGAAGAAAAAAGAAGAAATTAAAGAAAAAAAAAAACTATTTAAAGAGAGCAACCTTCCATACAGCTTCAACCCAAGGTAAAATTTAGCATAGGCACACTTGTTCCTTAAATAAGCCTTCACTGAGTGCATGCTAAGCTCAGATGACTAGTGACAAAACTAAGTCTACACACAAGAACTAACCACTGAGAGGAGACACAGATGGAAAGAACCTGAATCATGAACAGAGGAAAGCTGCCCAATGAAGCAGAGTACAAGCATTGGACTGTTGTGTGAGCTGATTAAAAGTCTGTCCTTTGAGCCATTATAAAAGTGGAAGTGTATTTGTTTCTACATCCTAAACTATCACAACTAATGCACTGAGTTAGACAAAACAAAAAACAAACAAACAAAAAAAAACAAAAAAGTTTTCAGTAGATAGCTGGTAAGCATGCTCTGTTTTCAATATGTCTGGTCCTTAAATCTAGGGATAAATTTCTGATTCTTTTTCAACTCAATGCTTTTATTTTTGTTTTTGATATTTAAAAATCAGACCACGAATTGTAAATTTCATATTTCCACAGTAATCATTGATATGGTTTATCTGATTATAAAAATTTAAATTACAGTGATAACTCATACATGTCAGTAAGAAATTTCCCAAATGGGAAGTTAAGAGAATGTGATTGTGCTGAGTATCTGCATTACAAACACATTTTATTTATTTTTTATTTTTTACTAACTTTATTCTATTAAAGATCTTATTTATTTGTCAGAGAGAGAGAGAGAGACAGAGAGAGCACAAACAGGGGGAGCAACAGGCAGAGGGAGAAGGAGGCTCAATCCCAGGACCCTGGGATCATGACCTGAGCTGAAGGCAGGTGCTCAAATGAGTGAGACACCCAGGCATCCCTACACACATATTTTATTTTTTGTTTTTGTATTTAACTTAATTTTTTTTTTTTAAATTAATTTTAATTCCAGGAGAGTTACCAAACAGTGTTATAGTAGTTTCAGGTGTATAATATAGTGACTCAGCAAGTCCATACCTTATTCAGTGCCCATCACGATAAATGTATTCTTAATCCCCCTCATCTCTTTCACGCTTCCCCCGGACTCACCTCCCCTCTGGTGACCACCCATTACAAAATATTTTAGATTTAAGACATTTCCCTTTTTCTCGTCTTTCATCATAAAGGTGGACATATAACTAGAGATCTATCAAAAATTTATACAATTTCATATCCTTCCTCATGTGATAATTAAGTAAAAACTGTCATCAAATTCGAATATAAATCCCAATTTCAGTGGCAATGATTTCTTACTTAAGTACTATCCCTACCTCAGAAAAAAATTACAATAGAATACTATTAAAAATGGAAATAAGGAAACATCACATTGATTCTTGCACAAGGACCTATACAATGTTATGAGCAGATTACTTAACCTGGCCCCTGGCAAGGTTGGTGCAGTTCCACCTCAGGCAAGGACATCTGAGAATCACGGCAACAGGCCCCTCCCCCAGTAGATAAGCAAGAACATCTAACCAAGAACAAGTCCCCTACTCAATAAGAACTGCAGAACTCCAGAACTAGGGGAAAGCAACACATAGAATTCATGACTTTTTTACCATGATTCTTTAGTCTTTGAAAGTTAACTTTTTAAATTTTGTTTTTTCCTTATTCTATTTGTAAAAATTTCCTCCATCTTATTTTAACGTTTTTTAACTATTTTATCTTATCAATACCTTTTTAAAAATCTTTTTAAATTTTCATTGTTGTACTCATATTCTATCCCTTCATTGTATTTAACTTTATTTTTTGGATATATACAGGTTTTTTTTCTTTAAAATTTTGGAACACAGATTCTTCTAATAGATCAAAATATACCCTAAATCTAGCACATGTCTTTGTTCTAGTCTCCAGCCTGATCACATTCTTTCCTCTTTTTTTTCCTCCTTTTTCAAAGAATTTATCATTTCCTGTTTTAGAATCATTTTAAATTTTCAGCTTTACAGTCATATTCCATCCCTTCATCATGTTTACCGTTATTTTGTCTGTTCTATTCACCAGTCTAATATATATAATTTTTTTCTATTTTCCTTTTTTCCTCCTTTGTTTTCCTCCCAGTTTTGGGTCTCTTCTGACTTGGTTAGTATATAATTTTCTGGGATCACTGCCACCCTTTGTTCGAGAGAACATCTTTTTTATCTGGAAAAAAATGACAAGGTGGAAAAACTCACCACAAAAAGAGAGAGAGAGAGAGAGAGAGAGAGAGAACAAGAGGCAGTACCGGTGCCTAGGGATCTAATCGATACAAACATTAATAATATCTCAGAACTACAGTTCAGAATGATGATTATCAAGGTGCTAGCTTGGCTTGAAAAAAGCATGGAAGACCCTAGATAATCCCTTTCTGGAGAAAAAAATCCCTTTCTGGAGGAATACAAGAATGAAAATCTAACTAAGTTGAAATCGAAAAAGATTTTAATGAGGTGTAATAAAAAATTGGAGGCTCTTACTTCTAGGATAAATGAGGCAGAAGAGAGAATTAAGTGATTTAGAAGACCAAATGATGGAGAATAAAGAAGCTGAGAAAAAGACAAACAACTACTGAACCACAAGGGCAGAATTTGAGAGATAAATGATACCGTAAGACAAAATAATATTGGGATAATTGAGATCCCAGAAGAAGAAAGAAAGAGAGAGGCAGAAGATATTTTGGAACAAATTATAGCAGAGAATTAATTTCCCTAATTGGGCAAAGGGAAGAAGCACCAAAATCCAGGAGGCACAGAGAAGCTCCCTCAAAATCAATAAAAATAGGGGGGAAGGGAGTCGGGAGAGGGGGGTGGGGTTATGGACATTGGGGAGGGTATGTGCTATGGTGAGTGCTGTGAAGTGTGTAAACCTGGTGATTCACAGACCCGTACCCCTGGGGATAAAAATATATGTTTATAAAAAAATAAAAAAAAATTAAAAAATCAATAAAAATAGGCCCACACCCTATCATCTAATAGTAAAACTTACAATTCCCAGTGACAAAGAGAAAATCCTGAAAGCAGCCCAGGACAAGAGGTCGGTAAACTCCAACAGTAAAAATATTAGATTGGAAGCAGACCAAGCTACAGAGATCATGCCAAAAGGACTGGCATGATATAATCAGAGCAATATAATGAGGAAAATATGCAATCAAGAATACTATATCCAGTTAGGCTGTCACTGAAAATAGAAGGAGAGATAAAAAGCTTCCAGGACAAAGACTAAAAGAATTTGCAATCACCAAACCAGCCCTACAGGAAATATTGAAAGGGGTCCTCTAATCAAAGACAGAGCCTAAAAGTAACAGACCAGAAAGGAACAAAGACAACATACAGTAACCGTAACCTTACAGGCAATAGTAGGGCACTAAATGTATAGCTTTCAATAGTTACTCTGAATGTAAGTAGGCTAAATGCCCCAGTAAAAAGACACAGGGTATCAGAATGGATTTAAAAAAAAAGAAAAGAACAAGAATGAAAAGACCCATCGATATGCTGTCTGCAAGAAACTCATTTGAGACCTAAAGACACCTCCAGATTTAAAGTCAGGGGGTGTAAAACAAGTTACCATGCTAATGGACATCAAAAGAAAGCTGGCATAGCAATCCCTACATCAGATAAATTAGATTTTAAGCCAAAGACTATAGTAAGAGATGAGGAAGGACACTATATCATACTTACAAGGTCTGTCCAAAAAGATCTAACAATTTTAATTATCTATGCCCCTAACATGGGAGCAGCCAATTATATACACCAATTAATAACAAAATCAAAGAAACATATCGATAATAATACAATAATAGTAGGCAACTTTAACAACCCCTCACTGAAATAGACAGATCATCTAAGGAAAAGATCAACAAGGAAATGAAGCCTTTAAATGACACACTGGACCATATGGAAATCACAGTTATATTTAGAACATTGCATCCCAGAATAACAGATTACACATACTTCTCTAGTGCACATGGAACATTCTACAGAATAGATCACATCCTGGGCCACAAATCAGGTCTCAACTGGCATCAAAAGATTGGGATCATTCCCCACATATTTTCAGGCCACAATTCTTTGAAACTAGAACTCAACTACAAGAGGAAAGTTGGAAAAAAAACTCAAATACATAGAGGCTAAAGAGAATAATGCTAAAGAATGAATGGGTCAACCAGGAAATTAAAGAAATAAAAAAAATCATGGAAACAAATGAAAATGAAAACACAACTGTTCTAAATCCTTGGGAAACAACAAAGGGAGTCCTGATAGGAAAGTATATAGCAATACAACCCTTCTCAAGAAAAAAGAAAGGTCTCAAGGACACAACCTAACCCTACACCTAAAGAAGCTAGAGAAAGAACAGTAAAGAAAGCCTAAACCCAGCAGGAGAAGAGAAATCATAAAGATCTGAGCAGAAATCAATGAAATGGAAACTAAAAAAAAAAAAAAAAAAAAACCAGTAGAACAAGTCAATGAAACTAGGAGCTGGTTCTTTAAAAGAACTAGTAAGATTGATAAACTCCTGGCCAGACTTATTAAAAAGAAAAGAGAAAGGACCCAAATAAATAAAAACACGAATGAAAGAGGAGAGATCACAACCAACACCAAAGAAATACAAACAATTATAAGAACATATTATGAGCAACTATTCACCAGCAAATTTGACAATTTGGAAGAAATGGATGAATTTCTAGAGACATATAAACTAC
Organism: Meles meles; assembly: GCF_922984935.1. Classification (NCBI taxonomy): domain Eukaryota; kingdom Metazoa; phylum Chordata; class Mammalia; order Carnivora; family Mustelidae; genus Meles; species Meles meles. Next base: position 74,059,192 of record NC_060066.1, read on the forward strand.
CACAACTAAACCAGGAAGAAACAGAAAACCTGAACATACCCATAATCAGTAAGGAGACTGAAGCAGTCATTTAAAAAAAAAAAATCTCCCAGCTAACAAGAGCCCAGGGCCAGATGGCTTCTAAGGATGTCTACCAAGCATTTAAAGAAGAATTTCATTTCCTGAAACTATTCCAAAAAACAGAAATGGAAGGAAAACTTCCAAACTCATTTTATGAAACCAGCATTACCTTGATCCCAAAACCAGACAGAGACCCCATCAAAAAGAATTATAGACCAATATCCTTGATGAACATGGATGCAAAATATCTCACCAAAATACTAGCCAATAGGATCCAACAGTACATTAAAAGGATTATTCACCACAACCACGTGGGATTTATTCTTCGGCTGCAAGGTTGGTTCAACATCTGCAAATCAATCAATGTGATACATTAATAAAAGAAAGAACATGAACCATATGATACTTTTAATAGATGCTGAAAAAGCGTCTGACAAAGTACAGCATCCTTTCTTGATCAAACTCTCCACAGTGTAGGGATAGAGGGTACATACCTCAATATCATCAAAGCCATCTATGAAAAACTCACAGCAAATATCCATTCTCAATATCCGTTCTCAGAGAAAAACAGAACTTTTTCTCTAAGGTCAAGAACACAGAAGGGATGTCCACTATCACCACTGCTATTAAACATAATACCAGAAGTACTAACCTCAATAATCAGACAGGAAAAAGAAATTAAAGGCATCCTAATAGGTAAAGAAGAAGTGAAACTCTTGAGTCTTTGCAGATAGGATACTTTATGTGGAAAACCCAAAAGACTCCACTCCAAAACTGCTAGAACTCACACAGGAATTCAGTAAAGTGTCAGGATATAAAATCAGTGCACAGGGGGCGCCTGGGTGGCTCAGTGGGTTAAAGCCTCTGCCTTCGGCTCAGGTCATGATCCCAGGGTCCTGGGATCGAGCCCCACATCGGGCTCTCTGCTCCGCAGGGAGCCCGCTTCCTCCTCTCTCTCTGCCTGCCTCTCTGCCTACTTGTGATCTCTCTCTGTCAAATAAATAAATAATATTTAAAAAAAAAATCAGTGCACAGAAATCAGTTGCATTTCTATACACCAGCAACAAGACAGAAGAAAGAGAAATTAAAGAGTCAATCCCATTTACAATTGCACCGAAAATCATAAGACACCTAGGAATAAACCTAACCAAAGAGGCAAGGAATCTGTGCTCAGAAAACTATAATGTATTCATGAAAGAAATTGAGGAAGACAAAAAGAAATGGAAAAGTGTTCCATGCTCATGGGTTGGAAAAACAAATATTGTGAATATGTCTATGCTACCTACCTATAGCAATCTACACATTTAATGCAATTTCTATCAAAATACCATCAATTTTTTTTCAAAGAAATGGAATAAATAATCTTAAGATTTATATGGAACCAGAAAAGACCCCAAATAGCTAGAGGAATGTTGAAAAGAAAACTAAAGTTGGCAGAATCACAATTCTGGACTTCAAGCTCTATTACAAACCTATAATCATCAAGACAGTATGGGACTGGCAGAAAAACAGACACATAGGTCAATGGAACAAAATAGAGAGCCCAGAAATGGATCCTCAACTCTATGGTCAACTAATCTTTGACAAGGCAGGAAACAACGTCTAAAGGAAAAAAGACAGTCTCTTCAACAAATGGTGTTGGGGAAATTGGACTGCCACATGCAGAGGGATGAAGCTGGACCATTTACTTACACCACACATAAAAATAGACTCAAAATGGATGGAATACCTCATTGTGAGACAGAAATCCATCAAAATCTTTGAGAAGAACACAGGTAGCAAAACCTCTTCAACCTCAGCTGCAGCAACTTCTTCCTAGAAACATCAGCAAAGGCAAGGCAATTGAGGGCAAAAATGAACTATTGGGATTCCATCAAGATCAAAAGCTTTTGCACAGCAAAGGAAACAGTCAACAAAACCAGAAGACAACTGACAGAATGGGAGAAGATATCTGAAAATGACATATCTGATAAAGGACTAGTACCTAAAATCTATAAAGAACTTACCCAACTCAACACCCAAAGAACAAATAATCCAATCAAGAAATGGGCAGAAGACATGAACAGACATTTCTGCAAAGAAGACATCCAGATGGCCATCAGACACATGAAAAAGAACTCAACATCGCTCGGCATCAGGGACATACAAATCAAAACCACAGTAAGATACCATACCATACCAATGAGAATGGCTAAAATTAACAAGTCAGGAAACAATAGATGTTGAAGAGGATGGGGAGAAAGGGGAACCCTCCTACACTGTTGGTGGGAATGCAAGTTGGTGCAGCCACTCTGGAAAACAGTATAGAGGTTCCTCAAAAGGTTTAAAATAGAGCTACCCTATGACTTAGCACTCTCACTCCTGGCTATTTACCCTAACGATACAAATGTAGTAATCTGAAGGGGTACATGCACCCAAATGTCTACAGCAGTAATGTCCACAATAGCCAAACTATGGAAAGATCTGCAAGATCCCTGAAGATCTCTTCTGAACCTTCTCCAGTTTGTGAGGGTCTCCCTCAATACGGAACATCTTCAGAAGTGAACACGACCACCCAGATGCAAGCTGGCAAATAAATCATATAGTGATATCAGTATTTCTCCAGACCCCTACAATATATATCTTGATTCTATAAGATTGGATTAACACATTTATGGCAATTCCATCTTACAGGTAATTCCAAGTGCTCCATTAGTCAACAACGCCTCTGGATCATTTTCCTCTATTGTATGCTTAGTTTGACTTTTGATTTAATCTAGATTGGTAGCATAGCAAACTATAAAACCCCTTACTAATATTACAAATACATTATGGTTGGGGGCACCTGAATGGCTCAGTTTGTTAACTGTCTCTTTTCAGCTCAGGACATGATCCCAAGGTCCTGGAATGGAGCCCTGGGTCAGGCTCAGCCTGCCTCTCCCTGTCCCTGTCCCTCCACTTGTGCTCTCTTTCTCTTTCAAATAAATACAATTTTTAAAAAATCTTTAAAAACTACATTATGTTTAAGTCATTACCATAAGTTCCCATTAGCTCCTAGCTCCTGATCAAAAACCAGAATAATATTAATTGACCTCTGTGAGGTAAAACACTTCTTTTCAAAAACAGCCCAAAGCATCTGTTTAATAATCTATTAATGAAACTTTGTGGGGTAATGACATAGAGCCCAACAATCTTGTTATCTTTTAAAGTATATCTCACAATATAAACATAACATCACTCCTATTATATTTTACTAAATCCTACCAAGACGTTTCTATCCCTGTAATGATATGTCTTTAATATTTAACAGCAAGCTTTAAGAATCAGTACATTAGGTACCTTTACTATCTTCTACCAGAGTAGAATAGTAATAGTATTAGATAATAGTGAACTACTACTATCACATGAAATGTCCATTAAATAAATCCAGGAGGATTGCTTACGCACTTAGAAGGAATCTGTGTTGAACATACACATTTGTCTAAAAAATCTCCTTCTAAATGAATGGCCTATAGCATTTCTCTTTATACCATGTGTATAAGCTGTAAATGGTCAAGAAGAACCATTGTGCCCTTGATTTACCATGATTGAATCTGTGCATTATTACTAGGACAATGGCAACTAGAAATCAGTAAGAATCTCTTAACTACAGAGACATACAATGTTAGAAATATCAAAAATTTGACCAAGTGTATATACCGTCTTCTGTATAGTCATGATATGCCTCTCACTTCAAATCCATCCCATGTACAAGTAGACACTTAATAAGCGTCTCTTTTTAAATAATGTTGTGTTATTTTCCCCTTGCTTACATGATAAATCTACCTTTCTCTGTAGCTAAAACAAAAGAAAACAAAACCCTCACGACTTTATCTTTAAAGTAAATGAAATGTATGATATTTCGAAATTACATGCAATTTTTTTTTCATTTACCTAGAAATCCCAGGAGAGCTTCTGGGGTTAGAAATAAAGAAGTCAAGCTACAAAATTCACGGAAGGAATTGAAATATAGTATGGCGATGAACATCAGATTACTAGGTAAGAGTCAGGAGCACTAAAGTCTATCAAAATGACAACGTCAGGCAAGTGAACTAGAATATAAAAAATGTCGAAGCAGTAAAACAAGCCAGGCAGATCATCAGAAGACAGCAAAGCCTCTAGGGCAATGGGTCTCAAAGTTTAGAGTTTGGGAGACACACCTGATATGCTTCTTGAAATTCCCAGGTTCCCTGGTCCTGCCTTCGGAGATTGAAACTGAGTAAAGCTGGGGTAGGTCCCACGTCATTCCAGTAAATGCTGATGCATGTGGAACACTCTAAGTAAAATTGCCTTGGAGGCTTTGAGTACCTGATTCCAGGTGCTCAAGTGCATCCTATGGCAACCCTGCTGACAGGGAGATAGAGGTGAGCACAGGTCTCTGCCTGAGGTAGTCCTGACTGCTTCCTAGTCCCAGGGCATATAGGCATTGATCGTGTTACCATGGTCGCAAATATACCACATGGTCATCTCTGGTATATTTCATCACTGGTGAATATTCACTTATACCTAAATAATGTTACATAACCTAGGTAGTGTTTTATCTTCATTTTGAAAATTGATGCTAATTTTTAAATCTAGAAATCTTTTCTTTGGCAATTCCATATTTAGTCATTGAACAATCATGTATGATAAACACTTTTCTCTAGATGAATACTAAAGTCAGGGTTTTAACATTTCTATAACATGCCAAACAATGTGTTAAACATTTTTTCCTTGTATAAATCTCTAGCAAGTTGGCTTCTCTGTAAAGTTTTAGGAAGCAAGAGGGAGAGAGGGAGACGGGAGGGAGGAAGAAAAGGAGGAAGGGAGGAAGGAAGGAAGGAAGGAGGAAAGAAATATGGTGGGAGGACAGGAGGAAGGAAAATAAAAGAAAGGGAAAGATGTTTGGTTAGATCAGTTTTGTACAGTCTTTCATGGGTCACCAAGTAGATATTGAAGGCGGCAGATTATTTCACTATGGGAAAAAAAAATACCCTATAGAAATACTTTTACAAAGATGGAACTTCATGTGTCTGTGAAAAAAATATTGCCCATTAAAATAAGCTATTTTAACAGTACAGTGATATATCATAGAGTCATAAACGAACATTTGAAGGCAAGGTATAAAGAATTATTTTAAAAAGTAAGAGGGGGGCGCCTGGGTGGCTCAGTGGGTTAAAGCCTCTGCCTTCGGCTCAGGTCATGATCCCAGGGTCCTGGGATCCAGCGCCGCATCAGGCTCTTTGCTCAGCAGGGAGCCTGCTTCCTCCTCTCTCTCTGCCTGCCTAGTTGTGATTTCTCTCTGTGAAATAAATAAAATATTAAAAAAAAAAGTAAGAGGGCTTGTATAAATCATTAATTTTGGACTATCTGAAAGCTATTGCCCATAATGTAATATGTATATGTACATATTCAATACAGAATTTTTTTAAAGATTTTACTTATTTATTTGACATAGACAGAGAGAGATCACAAGCTGGCAGAGAGGCAAGCAGAGAGAGAGGGGGCAAGCAGGCTCCCTGCTGAGCAGAGCCCGGTGTGGGGCTCGATCCCACAACCCTGAGACCATGACCTGAGCCGATGGCAGAGGCTTTAACCCACTGAGCCACCTATGCGCCCCAGTACAGATATTTTTAAATAATGTGTTTGCCCATATGATTCAGACTTTTGCTGTCTCAGCAATCCCTTAAAAAATAACCAAAATAATGTACTTTTTTCATCTAGATGATTTATCCTTTTTAACATGCATTTCCCTTTAAGAAGCAACATTTATCATGTAAAATCACACCTGTGATGAATTATATATATATATAGAACTAAATACAGCAAAGCCCCAGCAAGGACGTTCCATGGATGGTTTTAATCCTGACCACTTTTATTAAATCAGGAAAGGGAGGCTGAGTGGCCGTTCAAGGGGAGAAGTAACCACCCATTAATAACTGCACTATGGGTGGCAATCTACTCATCCAGTGCCTCTCCTTCCAAAAGCTTCTCTTTCTAATCCAGTCTGTGGAAACCTATCTCATCCCTCCTCCTTGGTCCCAGAAGGTGCAAAGGCTTGGGACATGACCCCTGTTCCAGATTCTAGTGGAAGAAACAGATATGAAAGCATAGAATTAAATGCAGTGTGATCACTGCAGTAACAGAGTAGCATCAAAATGAGAGCTGGCCTGAATTAACACTCTTAGAGATAGCTGTGTGTGTATGATTATTTGTTTATCATTAACTATATAGTTCATTCCATGTCGTGGTTTCAGGTTTCAATCACTCTTTAGGGGTTTTCTTTGTCAGACTTACAAAGTACACCATTTCAGTATCACCTTCTGATAGGGTGAAAAGATCAGTCTGAAATGGATGGAGCAAACCATGACTTCAGTCACTAAAGCCAGGACCCAGCGGCAGTCCATGTTGGCAACCCTCCTCACCAATGGCTCCTCTTCCCACTGTGGGTGTCTCATGGTCAAGATCCAGCCAGAAAATGGTGATAATTCAGAATCTAATTTGTTAAGAAGCTGAATAATTTTGATTCTATGAATTGGAGGTATAATCAGGTGTGAATTATATAGTCAGTATACATGAAAGACTAGTAAATTCAAAGTGCCATTACAGAATTTAATGTAATTTAATTTAATGTGGAATATGATGAATTTCCATAGGTGGACACAAGTTAGGTGACAAAGTATGCTTTCAGAAAATGACAACACCCAGAAAAGACAGTCAGGAGCGTGTGGATTTATTTTATGGCCCCTTTTCTAATTTCCAGTGTGTCTTCAAACATTAAAATGATTTATGAAGCACTGCAACAATAGAACAAAGCCCCACCTCTGAAAAAGACCCAATGAAAATACTATTGCTAAACCACATCTGGATTATTTGAAAGGTAAATCTTTTTATGTTAAGTTCTCTTAATATGTTATGGAAGGGTTCATTACTGATTCTTTGCAGCTATGAGGAGGCAAAAAATCACTATAATAGGAAACTAGTCACTAATTATCTGACTCCACTGTCAGCGCTCCCTGCTTAACACCAGAGTCTACCCCATTCATCTTGTCAACTCAATGTTGAATGTCAATACTGGAAAAACGCAGACTGCAGAGAGAAGGCATAATCTTGGCAAAGGAGGAGGATGACAGGAGGCCCTGAAACTTCCCCCAATCATATACAAAGCACTGACAGATGAAGATCTAACAAGAGCTAGACCCACTCACGGTGGAAGAAAAGAAAATTGACAAGAATGACAACTAGGTGGGCGTCTCATAAGAGAATGATTTCAGTATCAAAGGAGTGTCTCAAGAAAATGAATGAAGCATTTGAATATTCTTTCAAAAAACCTTTTAAATCTACTAGAAAAGTTAAACATGAAATGAAGAATATCACATCATTTTATCATAGAATGTCATAAAATGTATGTCCCACAGCAAGATTTAGCATTTGGTTCACTCTTTTTGAGATTCAATTTATTAAATGATGTTTTAACCTAGATTCTGTCATCTATTAGATAAAACTAATAACATAAATGTTCGTTTTATCGAAATGAAGTCCCAATCAAGCTTCCCCCCTCCCACTTAGGAAATTCTGCTCCCTTTCTACATAGATTGACTTTCAATGGCCTTCTTCCCAAACCACCTATCCTTAAGTAACAAGGGCCATCTATAAATCAGTTCTGTCTCAAGGCAGTAGACAAATTTGTATCTACCAAATCACCTTGTAGAAAAGAAAAAAAAATTCTCATCACAACCTCTGTTAGACTCATACTCATAAAGTAAGAGAACATGACTTGAAGTCAATATACTGTCAGACACAATCATATATAAAAAGCAGGAAATGGATGTTAAAACAGGTTTGTGCCATTATATTTCTCCACGCAGAAAGCCAAGAGGTGTCAAATTTCTATTCTGTTTCTATTTCATAAAATGCAGTAACTATTTTGATCTTATTTTTTCCAGCACCTTCATATTTTAATAATTCTCCCTCTTATCTTTTAATATGATTGTTTTCAGATTTGAGAGATCTATTCCAAACAAGGCTATCACGGATATAAAGCTGAATTACCAAGTGATATAATGCTTTTTGATACTCCCTTGTTGACAGAGTTCATTAGGACTCCAAAGATTAGAGTTACCATTACAATACTATCAATCAGCCAAAAAGCAGACCAAGACGGCGACTGGTCCTGCTCTATGAAATGAATCAGTGACTCTGATTAAACAACTAATGAACTTCCTTTCCAAGCACACTGATCACTGCCCTACAATTACCTTTGGCAGAATATCCTGTGCAATGCTCTGAATGTTGGAGAAGACATAAAACTGAGATATCATAAATTATACTAATAAAAGGCAGAACTTCAAATCTGAGCAATTAAACTACAGATCTTCTGTAATGACAGTCACTATGTAAATGATGACAAACACCTAATTTCTATAGTCAATTTACTTCTAAATGGCAAGCAATCAACGTAATCTAAAGAATTAGCTTAATTTTTTTCTGAGTAGATACAATATTACACGGTGACAAGGAATATAGGTTTAAACTCTGCCATCCATTAGCTATAAGCACTTGGGGTAAATCATATGGGCCCTCACTTTTTAAATCTGTGTAATGGGGATTATAAAACCTCAGCGAACTGTTAAGGGCTCACCAAGATTGCATACAATGGAAGATTAGCCTTTCCTCAAAAGGAAAGTGGCTGACTGGCCAACAAGGACCTCTGTCCTCCCCTAGGCAAGACTACAGGAATCTTAGATTTTGATCTTGAATCTTGAGTGATGTAATAGAACGGTAGAAAACATTATTAGAGTCTATCCATTTTACTCAGGGCACTGATGAACCTACCTACCAGTTTTGGCTGCCTAGACACCCTTGAGAGTGTAGCTTTTCTACTGATTCTGTGAGCTACTCCGTATCTTTTTAAATTAATTTTTCTTTTAGTTTCTGTGACTTGGAGCTATCTAACCTTAAGTGAAGTGATATAATACCTTCAGTAGTCAGGAGCTTGTATTAGACAAATAGGAATTTCTCAACGGTAAAAATCCTACCATTGAACCCGAGCTTTAAAATACTTCTCATTTGCGTAGGATTTTATAGTATTCAAAGCACTTCCACTTATTTCATTTGACTCCTGTAATAATCCACATACTATGTGGGAGAGGTCTGATGCATCATCCCCAAAGTAAGGGTTAGAGTCCGGACTAGAGAAAATCATGTTTCAACTCTGTGTTATCTAATTTGGGACCATAGATTTCAATCACTTGTTTACCTAAATTCAACATAAAGGAATGTAACGATAATTTATAGCACAAAATATTAGACAGGCAAGATACCAGACAGTTTTTACTATAAAAAGCCTTCTTTTGATTAATGAGAAAATAAGACTGGATAATTGACTTACATGAAATAAATAATCCACCTAAGGTGAAAACAATGCTGATTCATGCTGTATCAGATTCAGATCCCATTCAAGAAATTTTATAGTTACTGGAGCGAGGGTGTCATCCCTCAGGTGGTCCTCAAGGGTCTGCAGGAGCTTGGGGAAGGAACTAGACAGGGAGTTGTTTTGCAGCCTTCTTAGCTCAAGACTTCTCACCTCAAAGGCTTTTTAAGGAACTCTCCGTTCTTGGCCAGCATGCCACCTGACATCTGCCCTTGGTCGTGTCCTAACCCCACTAGAGCTAACTCTAAACATACACAAAGCTCTCTGCAAGCTGAGCAGTAATCTTTGTTTGCAATTCAGAGAAAGCTCTGTAACTATCCTCCTTCCCTCCCAGGGCCTGCATTCATCCTGTAAGACTACCCCTCTCTCCTGGACAAATCGGGAGTCCTATCAGCAATTTCTCCAAAGCTTCCAGGAACAGACCAGGTGTGAGTATTATAAGAGCTTTCCCCCTCTCTCCAAGCTGGTGGACTGAGATGAGGAATCATGTTCTTATCAAAAGTTGCCAACCAGTTAGCTGGGCCTTCCTCCAAGCTCCGTTCCCTCAATGTCCCAAAACCCCCCAAAGTAGCCTGGCTGTGTCTTACGCAATTATATTCAAATCCTACTCCAATAGAATCTGCGTCACTGCCCTTTTTGGGGACCTGAACTCATATGATCTCCTCTGTGCCTGCTGGGACTGTAGTTAAATCTGATTTCCTGCAGCCAGTTTCCTCTGTCCCGATGCTGCATTTTTCTCTTGCACTTCAACTGTTTGTTGTAAACAGAGAGCGCTGGTGAGATTGAGGCACCCCCTGTTAGGGGCTGTAAGTAACGGAACATGATCCACACACATTCTTCCTCTGAGTAACTGCCATGCCCAGAGCAAGAAATATCAACTTTTTAAAGAATCTCTTAATTCTGCAGTAGATACAATTTTTTTTTTGGAATATACATGAGGAGGAACAAAATTATGACAGATTCCATTCCCCTAGAGTACCGAGAAGAACCTGTGAGGTTTTGTTTTGGGAAAAGGCCTGGCAAATATCAATGAGAAACCCTGCAGTTTAAAGCATGTTCAGTTTTTCTTCCAATGCTCGCGTGACAACAGAACGACAAAAGCAAACTTCAGTCCATTTTCCTCAACCCAGCAGGACAAGCGCTCCCCAAGAAAGGAATTATCATCATGAATCAACTGCAAAACACACAACCATTTTAACTGACTGAAATAATTAGCATTCATGCTGAAATGGGAGGTCCCCCTGGACACTTGAAATGAAAGAATATAGATGAAGAGAAAACTTCCATCCCAGCTGGATTTGAAAATTTCATGGTGAAGGGTGGATAAACTGGGGAATTCCCGGAGGTCAACGTTTGAGGTTTCTTTGCAAATCTGAATGGATATAATTTTTGAATGGATTTAATTTTAGATCTAAATGGAAACCAACATATTGAAGATATGAAACAAATCAATTATAAGGTCCTAAAGATACAAAGCAATTCACTCGAATTTGTGTGAAAACATTATTTGGTTGGAAACATTTTAAATCTTCTCTATCCCTTTAAAAAATGTCTTAATTGCTTTACTTTATAAAACTAAATGATACCAGCTGAAAGCTCATCTCATCTCAATTAAGTCAATTTAAAGACAAAATTTCAGTTTATGCTTTATATAGCACTAAAATAACATAGGGCTCCAACCCCATGAAATAACAAGGATTCAAAGTTACCATGGATGAAAACATATAACAGAGTCTGAATATCACTTTTTGTTTGCTTCTTTTATCATTTAAAAAAAATCTTTCTTTAATGAGTCATAAATCCGTAAGACTTTTCATCTTGAATGGACCTTGAAAATCACATCATAAGACAGTTTCTTCATTTAGAAATGATGAAATAATTGCAAAGAAATGCAGTTTAAGAGATTAAGTGACCTTAACATGAAATTCATCATCAAACACCTAATTTAGAATCTGAAAATAACAGTATCATAGAACACATACCGGGCGTTACTCCCCTTCCTTACTCTCTCCAGGTTTCAGGCTATGTACTTATTGACCAAAGGAAGGCAGGGAAAAGGATAATCAAGATGCACAAATACTGAAACACCAAAGCTTATAACCCACACAACATTAGAAGGCTCTATGACAAAGCTTTCAGGTTGACGTTAAGTCAATTAACTTGCCACTCTAAAGAGATTTAAAAATAATAATGACAGCACTTTGCAGAAATGGTTATAGCCCTCTGCCATTATCTGGGAAAATGACCATTTATGGCTCCATCCAATGTCAACAATTCTACATGCAGCATAAGACATAACACAACTATTTTAAGCTCCACTGTTGAGTAGAGTAAATGTACCTCCCAGCCTTCAATGTGAGACTGCCATTCCTCTAAAACTTCTAACTTCTCCATCTGCCTCTTGGCCTCGTTTATGTTGGGGTAGACAGCTTTCATGGCTTGGAGGGCTTCCATTACTGCTGCGTAGACACTGTGTTTCCTTGGAGTCCGCTTCAGCAACTCCTGTTTATACACAAAAAAAAAAAAAACAAATCGCCCTTTGATCTTCAGCTTTCTGGTATAGCAGGTTCAGAATGACCAGGAAATGAGAACTGCAGAGATCGTGAGAGCCACCTTCAGAAGGGACATCACAAACTCCACTGAAATTCAGATCAATGAATGTACGTTACCCTGACACACATTTTGCAGCTCCTTTAATTTTTTGGCCTTAAAATTATTTTGTTTTAAAAACTAAATTAGATTTCTCCTTTTGAATTCTCAAGTATCTCACCTGCAGCATGTAATTTGTTTATAAGATTGACCTCTGCTCCAACAGAAATAGAACTCTGTATGTCTTCCTAGAGTCTTAGCGGAACAGTAAGTCTTTAAATAAATATGTCCCATAATTTCAAAAATAATTTCAATGCCTTATTTCCTAAAACACTTTTGAGAAACTACAAAAACATGCCATGAGTAAAGCAAAATTTTTAAATGATGTCTTATACGCTAGCAAAATAAGTAACTTACAAGTTCCATGATACTCCATCAATAACGGAGCAATTTATGCTATTTACACCAATAACTCGGTTTCACTTTCTACAGTGAATGAATTGCCATAGGCCCGTCCAAAGCTTTTTTTGTTGTTGTTTTGATTTGGGTTTTTTTTTTTTTTTGGCATTTTATGGTTTTGTCCATTCAGGATATCAGAGCAAGCGTGATCTTTAATCTTTTAAATATATTAAAAGGTTTTGTTTGGTGTTTAGAAGCACGAAATAAACATCTTCACCCACTGTCTAGACAGTTGTGACCACATTGCTTTTTAATTAGTCATTTTCTCTTTACTACAGTTGCCATCATCACATTAACTAACACAATTACAGAAATCCTGGGGCAAGTCTTTAAAATAAGTTTCTTCATTCTTAACATCCAGTGGGAAACTATGCAGTTGTTATACTCTCTTGAGGTCTGTTACTGTTGAAACTTCTGCCATAAACTTTGACCCTGCATTCAGTATGTTCACATTCCGTTCTGCAGGGCTAGCACCAGAAGAGTGCACATTACATCACTCCCAAGACAAGATTTAAAAACTTATGTTGGATCACAAATCCATAAAAGAGATATGCTGGCTTCTCTAAAAATTCTAAAGTGCAGAAGTATTTGTAAATTATGTGAAGTGGTCAAGTCAGTCTGCAGACTGTGATTTGAGGTCCTATGGAATTGTGCCAGTGCATATCTGTGAAGTTGAGATATGAATGTAGACAATGTGAAACAGCAAGAAAAATGAGTAGTACTAATATTTTGTCAGTTACTTTCTATCAACATTAACTGGTTGGCCACGCCAATAATTTCAAGTTCCACAACGATGACTGATAGATTGTATAACACACAGCCTAACTCCTAATGCTTTTCTCTGAATAAATAAAACCAACCAAAATCAAAGAGACTATAGGCACAATGGTACAACAACAAAAAAATTATCAACACCAACATATCTACTACACAAATAAATAGTTTCTTCATGTTTCTTTGTGAAGATAATCATCCAAAGAAGGGGAAAGATGTCATCTTTCCACTTCTCGAAGGAGCTCTGAGTTGATCTTTTTCTTCCTAAGCAAGGATGGGTCCATTATTCTATCTTTGTAGAGGTCAGATCAGCCAACCCTATCTGGTGGTCATCCCCATCCAGAAGTGATTTAGAACAATTACTTAGCATGATATCCTTCTCTTAATAGCACTATCCCTTCTGACTCTTACAACAAAAAAATGCCTGGGATTCCAAAATCAGGTCCAGGAACAGCTGACGTGATCTGAGTCACCAAGTCAAGAGTCTGAAAGGACTCTCAGAAAGATAGGAGTCGGGACGCCTGTGTGGCTCAGTTGGTTAAGCGGCTGCCTTCGCTCAGGTCATGATCCCAGCGTCCTGGGATCGAGTCCCACATTGGGCTCCATGCTTAGCAGGGAGCCTGCTTCTCTCTCTGTCTCTGCCTGCCACTCTGTCTGCCTGTGCTCACTCTCGCTCTCTCTCTGATAAATTAAAAAAAAAAAAAAAGAAAGATAGGAGTCACGTTTGCCCCAATCTTCCTGAACTGAAGACCATATTAAAGTTCTGCAGAACTGAAGATCCCCATGTTAGCTTCCCTCTGTGGCTTAAGCAAGCAATTTTGACTTGTTTTTTTAATAAGGAGAAATTGTTTTCAAAGAAATTTTACACAAAAACCCAATTATGCAACTCATGGAAGTTGTAGTTAAAAAAATGTATTTTAAGTTCAAATTCCTTACATTTGTTTCTCAAAAAGTAAATCAATAAGAACACCAGTTAATATGTGCAAAACATATTGAAATATTTTAAAAATTTAGAGAGCAAGCAGTAGTTCATCTATTAAGATAAATCAGAATCAAATATATATGAATAATAGCAGCTAACATATACGGAGTACATAATAACTAACATATACGGAGTACATACTGTGCTAAATGATTTGCATAAAAGTTGAATTACTATTTTTATGTAATACATTTTCCATATGTGTGTATGTATATATGTATATACACACATACACAGACATACACATCCATTATACACATCCTTGCAGACATACGCTACAATTTCATCATCATTTTTTCTGCTTCATTAATAAAAACCCAAGGCTTTAAGAAGTTAGATTATGTGGGGGCACCTGTGTGGCTCAGTGGGTTAAAGCCTCTGCCTTTGGCTCGGATCATGATCCCAGAGGCCTGGGATCCAGCCCCACATCCTGCTCTCTGCTCAGCGGGGAGCCTGCTTCCCTCTCTCTCTCTCTCTGCCAGCCTCTCTGCCTACTTGTGATCTCTGTCTGTCAAATAAATAAAAATAAAATCTTTAAAAAAAAAAGAAGTTAGGTTATGTGTTCAGTCATAGTAAGCAGAATACTTAGGATCTGAACTCAGAGTTCCTGTGCTCAACCGCCAACCCAAACTGCTGTTCTAGTTCCAAGAAGCACCATTTCCAGAATTGCTATTCTAATCTATTCACATATTCTTACAGTACAAGCATAATTAGCACATTAAAATGTGTATTTCACAGTAACACTTTTAGTCATTGTAATGAGACAATGGCCTACGACCATTAATGCGTCCACAGGCAGTATTTGCTTAGCACCGTCGTTCTACATCCTACCATTTATTGTCCCATGTGACCCACAACATTCCCTGTAATACTGATTCAAAAACCAAACTGTGAAATTAGGTAACTTTCACTTTAAGTTCATTAGCATCAAGAGGAGACCAGTGTAAGGGGAAGTCAAAAAATAAACAATAGTAGATTTACTTAAGATAACGAACCCTGTAGACAATATGCAATATAAACTTGTCATAAGGTATTTAATGGGATCTATCTTGAAACTAATGCATTTACTCTAAATGAAACTCAAACGGATAAGTTTTCTACAAAGAGCACTAAAAAGTCTCTTTTCCTAAAAGATTTGTTTCCTAATCCATATATATGTGATGAAATAGCTATTTTCCCTAGTAAGTATAATCTGCCATTTCTTTAGAAAATCAGATTATTTAAAAGAAAAACATTTTAAAGCAAAATATGCAGCAAAATATGCAGATACAAGAAAATACTACCGTGAAATAAACACATAAAATACCTTCAAAAGGAGAGGGTATTTGCAAATTCTTTGTATTGGTGTTACTAAATATCCTTCCAGGGGAACATCTGTATTCTTCCGTCCTCCAAGTAGCATGCAGTTCTGCAGTGGAAATAAAAATAATTAATCGCAATTTTTTAAAGCTGGAGCCATGAAATTTTCTTCTATCATAAAACTTTCTGCTAAAATCTTTTGAAAGCCTGTCTTTATACCTTCTTTCTCTGAGATGAGCCTGTGAAATCACAAAGAACATTGACAGAAGACAAAGAGAAGTATTTTCGTATCACGTTAGTTATAGAAACCAAAATAAGTTTTAAATACATACCTTTAAAATTAATTTTTATGTACTATCCTCTAAAGTCTGAGGAAAAAGAAATAGGATAGAGATGGAGGAATAAATGATGGGTAGGTGGATGGATGGATGGATGGACAGATGGGTGGATGAATGGACTGATGGATAAATAAATAACAGACACAAAGATACACAGATCAATCCTGCTTATAAAAGGAGTTGTGTTGTAGCTGAATTGTGGTGTTGTGCTGTGTTGTAAAGAGCAGGGCCTGAAGACAACCAGGTTCTATACATCCTCACCACTGACTAGTGATGTAACTTTGGGTTGATTTCAGAATGCTAGTTTTCCTGCCTGTAAAACTGTCATGTTTTAACCAAGTGATTACTCAGTCACTTTTAGCTATAATACCCCACCAGTGACAATGGCCAGTCAGTCTCTGAGAAGGAGGTCAGGTATGATCACCAGAGAGGCAAGATGAATGGAGAAATCTCAAAAGCAGCAATCAGAATATCATGAAATAGAAGGAAAATCAACTCTGATTAAAAAAAAAAGCCTATATCCTCTGAAGCATCTGGTCTTTATTTTATAATTTAAGTATCAATTTAAAAAAGAAAAAGATTAGAAACTTGTGCCAAATCCTTTTCCTACAATGCCTATCAGAGGGACTGGCAAAAAGAAAGTAGTCGATAAATATGTAATAAACGGAGAAAAGGGCTCCTCAGATATCATACTGATAATTTAGCAACCTTTATACCAGCATTTTACAAGGGATGAGACTACTGTCCTACATTCATTGAGAAGAGAGACCAAGAGCTGAGCAGGAAAGGATGAAAAAGAAAAGACTGTTGTGAGCAACTTGGCTTTAGCCAAGTGTATTTGAGTCAGGAAAACTAACATCATGACTTTAACTTCACCCAGACACTTTAGAAGACAGGGGAGCAAAGAAGTGTTCTGACTCAAGCATGCTCTTTGAGGGCTTCATCCCCCCATTGCAATCAGTTTATCAAAATATTTTTTTCCAACCCCACATGGTGTTGTCCCCAGAGGAACCGTATGAAACACAACTATGTACATCTCACTGTATTTCCAGTGATGTTTCAGCATCCTTACATATGTTAGCGCCCCTTATAAACACAGCCACCCCTTTCCCTAGCCCCGTGTTGAGGTACCCTAAGAAATTCATGACTGCTTAACACACTGTTATTTCCTTGTCTAAGAGGACTGTACAGATCATGAACTGTCTTCATAATAGCAGAGGTGGGTTGTCACTTTAGACTGGCTTATGAAAGCCAACTCTCTCTCCATGCGTCTACAAAGAATATCTTCTAAATGAGCTCCCACAGATCTCCCTGATGATGAAAACTGTGCCAGCATACCCAAGTACCCAAATAATACCACCACCAAATCTGTAAACTCTTACCTGTCTTCCCAAGGGTGACTGTTATTATCCCCCATTTTATGGAGATGGAAAATGACACCAGCGATAAAATCAATTTCTTAAAGTCATTCAGGTAATTAGAGATCACTTAGTACCAGAGCAGGTATTATAAAAGCCAGGTTTCCTACCAGACTATGCTGCAGGATCATCTAAAAACCAACACTCTTCGGACTTGACTGGCATGGCTTGACACAATTCAGTCAATAAACTAGATCAAGGGGATCAAAGAGTCAACTGTGCTGAGAACAGACTGGATTCACTAAGACAATGAAGCTTTAACACCTCCTAAAAAGCTCTAAAATTTTAGTGGCATAGAAGCCTCTTCTGGCTGTGGCAGAGAAAAGAGATCAGTAAATCCTCTTCCTAAAAAAACAACTGTAACCTCAGCAAAATTGTCGAAAATATCAACTTCAGGGCTCTGGAAATCAACTAAAGTCAAACAAAAAAACAGAGAAGTGTTTTTTTCCATGAAAAACTGCGGAAATTTCTGGTAAGAAAGGTGGGAGTCTATAGCATTCTCACAAGAGCTTCTCCCACCTTCCCCCTGCCTCCTCATGCTTCCGCCCTCCTCAGCTCGCCCTGCACAGTGGCCCTATCAAAATGGTGCTTCCACAGTGGCTCTCCTGCAGTGGCCGCATCACAGGGGCCCTGACATAGTGATAGACCCTGAAAACCTGCTTTCAGGTGGGGCTGCAGAAAGTAAATATCTCACTCCTGAGGGCGTTGTCAATAAAGTTAGCACACTATATAAGAAAAATGGAGAATACCTACAATTCCGTTGGCCTGAGATTATAGCCCTCTTTGGAGCAGATATCAGGCTGTGCATCTGTAGAAAAGACCCAAGGGGGAAGCGGTGTCCCCATGGAAAGAAAAACCTAGATCTGACTTGAAAACTGCCTACTCTCTGAATGTCTCCCCCACCCCCCCTAAAGTAACACATAGATCCATAGACAAGATGATTAACGATGTTTGGTCACCTCTGACAAACCACCGGCAGAACTAAGTTAAGCAGTTACTGGAGTGACCCCTAAAAAGAGAGGCTAAATTAAAGAACAAAAAATTGAGTAGAGAGAGCAGTTGTACATACAAGAGTCAAGGTTCTTAAATCAAGTCCAGGAAAGTTACAAAAAGACAAAACAGAACAACACAAACAAAAAACAACAACCAACTTCAGGAAATAAGACTTGATAAATTAAGATGAATATTGTTCTTAGAGCAATCACCCCCCCAAAAAATAGTTCAAAAAAATCAAAAGAGGAAATAAAACAGTACACTAAGGAAGGTAAAGGAGGAACAGAGGGGCAACAACAAAAACACATACAGAAAAAACAATAAAATGGTACCTGTCAATACAACAATACCAATAATTCAGTTAAAGATCAATGAATGGAACACTCCAATCAAAAGTCAGAGATGATCAGGCTGGATAAAAAAATCAAGATCCATAATGATGTACTGTAGTTGGCTAATTGAATTTAAATAAAGTAAAATTTTAAAAAAAAGGCAAGATCCAACTATATACTGTCTCCTAGAGACATGTTTTAGATTCAAAGACCTAAATAGTTTGTAAGGAAAATACTGGAAAAAGATACACAAACAGTACAAGAAGTGTCATGGCTATAATAATATCAGCCAAAACAGACTTTAAGAAAAGAAATATCCCTAGGGACAAAGAAAAACATTTTATGATCAATAGAAATACAAATACAAGCACTTTCAATGAATATATATTTAACAACAGAGCCCCAAAACATATAAAACAAAACTGACATAATTGAAAGGCAAGACAGACAATTTAACAATTATACCTATAGATTTCAATATCCTACCCTCAATAACTGACAGAACACCTAGAGGAAAAGAGAAAGAAGAGAAGAACAACACTATGAACAAAACTGACCTAACATTTATAGAACATTCCACCCAACAGTTACAGAATATGCATAGTTTTTAAGCACACATGGAGCATACAGAGAGGGGGAAAAAAACAAACAAAAAACAAAAAACTCCAGGACAGACCCTATGCTAAACCATAAAAATGTCTTAATGAATTTAAAAAGATTTAAATGATTTAATTATGTTCTCTGACCAAAATAGAATTAAATTTAAAAAGTCAACTACAGGAAGAAATCTGGAAAATTCCAACCTTGGGAAATAAAGTAACGGAATGTTAAAACTCATCATTCTAAGATTTTACCCTACTGACAAGCTCAAAAGTCAACCGGCCAGAGATTTCTGGATGCTGGAAGAACACATGAAACTCCTAGGCCAGAGCTACAGGACTTTTTTTTTTCCCTGAAAGCAATAGCAGTAGCCAGAGTATCATTATTTTGGGGCCAGTTTGCCAAGGCTCAGTTCCCAAATAGCAACATAAGAAAGACCAGGTGGCCCATGCACATGGATACCAGGAAAGGAGACCTGAAGCTAAGAACCATGCATCTTTCATGAGGGCAGCAGGCGTGACTGCCCGCCACTTAGGAGGAAAAGAATATCTCTACCTTCTGATATAAACATCCTTTATATCGTGATATAAACATCCTTTAAAGATCAGCCAGAACAAAAGCAGTCAGTTCCTCCGCTCAGAAAATGTGCAGGGACACAGTCCCATGCAGAACTGCCTTCCAAGACAAACTCTAAATAAAGAATAGACGACAGATATTACAAAAGAAACGAGACCTTTTCAATAACTGAATGAAACTGAAAACACATGTAAAATTTTATGAATAAAACTAATGCAGTGTGTAGGACAAAATCATAGGTTTAAACACCTATGTTGGAAAAAGCAAAAAGGTCCCAATAAAAACTCTTGACAAACTATGAATATAGTGGAACTTCTTCAACTGGAAGAGGACATCTGTGACAACAGTAAACTTCACACTTCATGATGAAAAACTGATTGATTTCCCCCAAGATCAGAAACAAGGCAGGCATGTCTGTTCTTATCACTTCTATTCAATAGTAAACTGGTTTTAACCAGCGCAAAACCCAGGGGGGAAAAAAGACATCTATATTGAAAAGGAAGTAATATAACTGTCTTTACTCTCAGATGACTTCATTCTATATGTAAAGTGTCCTAAAGAGTCTACCAAAAAAACTACTAGAACTAATACATGAATTTAAAGCACACGATACAAGAATATACAATAAACAAAAATAAATAAAAGTCAAATGCTTATATGGTAGCAATGAACAGTCCAAAAAATGATATTAAGATCATTCCGCTTAGTGAAATAAGTCAATCAGAGAAAGACAACTATCATATGATCTCCCTGATATGAGGACGTGGAGATGCAACATGGGGGGTTAGGGGATAGGAGAAGAATAAATGAAATGAGATGGGATTGGGAGGGAGACAAACCATAAGTGACTCTTAATCTCACAAAAAAAACCTGAGGTTTGCTGGGGGAGGGGGCTTGGGGGAGGGGGAGTGGGCTTATGGGACATTGGGGAGGGTATCTGCTATGGTGAGTGCTGTGAAGTGTATGAACCTGGCGATTTACAGACCTGTACCCCTGGGGATAAAAATACATTATATGTTTATTAAAAAAAATAAGAAATAAATAAAAAATTTAAAAAAAGAAAAGAAAAAATCATTCCAATCACAGCAGCATCAAAAAGAGCAAAATACTTGGGAAAAAAATTAACAAAGTAAGTATAAAACCTGAATACAGACTTCTTAAATAAAATGAAAATATGTTCATATGGAAAAAATTTAATAAATCCTACTTCAACAAAATGTAAGAATTTTGATGTCCAAAAGATAACATTTTTAAACTAACCACACTGAGTGGAAATATTCACAAATTATATGTCAGATACAGAAGATGTGTTCCAAAATAAAGAACACTTATAGCTCAATATAAGATAAACATCTCAATTTAAAAATGGAACAAAAGATTTGAATAAGCATTTCACCAACAGGATATATGAATGTCTAATAAGAACATTGAAAGCATGCCTGGTATCAGTGGTCATGAGAGAAATGCAAATAAATATCATCTTGAGATAAACTACACATCCACTAACCCAGCTACAATTGCAACTGGTAATACCATGTGTTTGCAAAAATATAAAGAAACTGCAAACGTACATTGCTGGTGTATATGGCACAGTCATTTTGGCAGTTTCTTAAATATACAATTACTATGACCTAGCAATTCCACTCTTAGCATCCATCCAAGAGAATGAAAATATCCAAAGACTTGTACATGAATGTTCATCTCACCATCGTTGATAAAACAGTTCAAACTGGACATTTCCTGACTTTTTCTATACTAATACCTCTCTCTGAAAAGATCTTCAAGGCCCATCATTAATCATACTTGCTTGCTGACCCAAAGTCCATACACCGGCAAATGGATAAATAAAATATGGTATAGCCATACAACGAATACTATCCGGCAATAAAAATGAATGGCATATGGATACATGTTACAATGGAGATGAACCTCAAAACATTTACTCAGTAGAAGAAACCAGGTGTAAAATATTACATTGAACCATTCCATTTTTTTTTTAAAGATTTTATTTATTTATTTGACAGAGAAAGAGATCACAAGTAGGCAGAGAGGCAGGCAGAGAGAGAGGAGGAAGCAGGCTCCCTGCAGAGCGGAGAGCCTGATGCGGGGCTCGATCCCAGGACCCTGAGATCATGACCTGAGCTGAAGGCAGTGGCTTAATCCACTGAGCCACCCAGGTGCCCCGAACCATTCCATTTTTAAGAACTATCCAGAAAAGGCAAACTACAGAGATTGAAAGTAAATCAATTGATAGCCTAGAGTTTACAGGGGTTGTAGAGATGGGCCATGAGCAGGCATGAGGGACTTTTCAGGGTGCTAGAAATCTCTATAACTGGATAGTGGGGATGGTTCCTCCACTCCACAATTGGCTAAATAGTATTGAATTGTACACTTACAATGTGGTCCTCACGGGCAATTAAATTGTCCAAATTACTACCAAAATATGCATTTCTCTGTGCTATCCTAAAGAAATAAAACATATATTCTTGGGACCTGGGTGGCTCAGTGGGTTAAAGCCTCTGCCTTCGGCTCAGGTCATGATCCCAGGGTTCTGGGATCAAGCCCCGTATCCGGCTCTCTGCTTAGCAGGGAGCCTGCTTCTCCCTCTCTCTCTGCCTACCTCTCTCCCTACTTGTGATCTCTGTCTGTCAAATAAATAAATAAAATCTTTAAAAAAAACATATATTCTTATTCTTTCTGTGGAAAGTGAGTAAGGAACTTATGCAGGAGAAAGTTCAATCTTTAAATTTCTTTTCTACTATACCCACAAATCGCTTCCTTCCTGTGATGGCCCCACTTACAGCTCTCTTAGCAAAAGCAAATGAAACCTAGGGAGCTGAGGGATATACAAGCAATGATGAACTCTGGCATAAATATCTTCTCTCACTAAGAATCTGAGGTTCTCACAAACAATTCATAGTCAGCCAGGAGAGGCCATTATCAGTGATTTCCCATCCATGAGCTTCTGCCAACTCTCCCTTCTTACGATTAGAGTCCTTTGGGACTCTAGTCTCCTAGCCCAGACACATTTAAAGCATTGTCCCATGAGTAATTTTTGCACCACATTGACACTAGTTCTTGGTTCCTTAGAGAGCCTAGCAACAAATCACAGCGTATAGTAACACTCATATATATACTTACCAAAAGAAATGTGCGGATTGTTCTTATTTTGTTAAGTTCGAGAAGCAATTTCTGTGCCTTCTCATGGTTACTACAATATTCATCATAGATACCAAACTTGTCTTTCTGTGAATTTGAATAAGGATAAGTTAGAGTCATGGTAATACCTATTTGGAAAGATCAACCTGTGTGATGTTTGTGAACATATTTTATGTGTCCAAAGCGTTTACTATATTTTGGGAGCTCTACTCCGTGTATGTATCTAAGCACACTTCATTTACCAATTTTCTCTGATTCAAGAAGAATCATCTAGGAAAAAAGGTTATATGAACTAGAGTCCAATATGAGGTATGCAATACTAAGTAAATGAGTCAAATGGTAGCAAATTACAGAGAAGAGAGTACTTAGCTTTCCTGAGACGGTTCAGATACAGCTTTAAAAAAAAAAAGTAGTATCTGAGCAAGGTTCAGAGAGATGAATGCATCATTCCCAGGCAGGGTGAGGGAAGAAAGCATTTTAGGAACAGGGAAAAGCATGTGCCTGATCATGCAGGAATAGAGGGACCTAATACCCTGCAGTTCACATGCACCAATCTGGACAGCTGTGTTTAGGAGGGACATGGACAAACAAGAGAATAGTCAGCAACAAGTGACTAAGATAATGATGGACTTAGAGTCTCCAAATATGAGACTCTCTGTGACAAAGTATGAGAGGTCATTTCAAGTAGAATCATTTGTTAGTATAATAAAGTAAAGAAATGGTAGCTACTTTCAGACAGCTGTCATAGTGTAATGGGACTTACAACACTGTGTAGCTCCAAAACACAAAACTAAGACCACTTGGTGGACATTGCAAGGGCAATCCATAATGGGCAGTGGTAGGCAGATTCAGGATTAACATAAAGATCTTCTAGTGCTTATAGCTTTCATTAAAAGAGATCAAGTAGGAACAAGATAAATAACCTTCGTATTTGCCACAGAAGGGGTACATTCAAAAAGGGAGTAATTTCACCATCATGACCTCTAAGCTTCCTTCTGTCATTAGATTTTTCTCTCAGCGGCTAGGATTAGTATCTACCAAAGCAACTCCAATAAGAGGAAGACACAGAAAATGTATTGATCAAATATTAGAACCAAAGTACACCCTCTGGAATTTCCATGACATACATTTGGAAAGCAACACTGAGTGCTATTTTATATAGCCAGCAAAAAATATATTGAGTTACTTATTTCAAGAGATGGTATGACCCAGAAGGAAATACGCTTCAGAAATAGTTTAGCTAAATACATGGATGACAGATTCATAGTGTGTTACTGAGGAAATGGATGTCAGAGTGCAAGATTCCCCTATGAGGCCCTGGACTAAGGCAGCTGATGCTCCAGCTGGCTGAAGATGTGAATTCCTTCATGAAGAGGAACAGTCTGCAGTAAGTGCACACAAACATGCGTGGTTTCCAGTCATACCCAAGGAAAGTACGGCTTGATCTTCCTGCGCCAAGGAGCCTCTCTCCATTTAATATTAAGTACCTTTATGAAATATTTCCTGATTATAAAAAGAACATATGCAGCTTTGCCCACTCCAGACAGAATTACAGACCTAAAAATTACATACCGTTAACTTTCTAAAGGCTAAATAGAAATAAAAATAAACAAAAATTGACTTCTGTGACAAAATACTCTTTTGCATTTTTAAATAAAACATCAATTTTATGGCATTTTGGTACAGAGAGGAATTCAGGTGGGTGAAAATTAGCATCAGTGGAATGCTATAAATAGCAGCACTATTTTTTTTTTTTTTGCTATGAATGCCCTTCAGTTCTGAAAATAATTTTCATTTTATAGGTGACTTCTTTATAAATCAATTGCACAAATAATTTCAACTATCCTGTCCAAAGAGACGAAAATGATTACACGAGCATGATGTGTAATTTGAAGCAACAGAGGACTGACTGGTTATTCTTCTGCACCACTCAGTAAGACCTTCTGAGAAATTACCCTTGAAAAACAAGAGACTCCTGCATCTGTGTACCTAGAGTGACAGGGCTCCTTCACCTGCAGGCTTGTTACCAGCCCATGAACAAGGCAACATTCTGACTCACAAAAGGCTCATCAGGCCATTGTAAGAGTAAGGATTTTCTGCCTCAAAAGGGAAATGCTCTATGTTTGGGGGAAACATAAAAATCCATTCATTATGAACAGCCTGAATATTCATTAGGATTCAAAGCTACAGAGGATGCCAAGAACTAACTTGCTGGAAAAAAGAAAAGGCTGTTTGTTCTTCACTGAATAAAATGGATGATGTGAGGACCTCACCCCTTTCCTGGCTCTCAGTGGAAGATTTCATTGGCCTTAAAAGACCCCAAACTTTCGGTGTCACATTTTACTTCTACACTGAGTTCTCACACGCTACTGTGCCAAAAGCTGAACCTTAAAATCTGGGGGATGGGGCAGAGCTTCTAAAATAAACAGAAATTGATCTTACAAAGTGAAGAAAGCGGGTTCCCACTTCTTGTTGAGTGTTAGGTTCTGGATGCAGGCATTCTTCCACGCCTTTTAAAAATTCCTTAGGTACAGCAAGGATACCTTCAATATTTGAGAACAGCATCTACAAATAAATATAATAAGTGCAATAGTGAAGCAGGTCAACAAAAAAAGTCCATGAGAGGATAGTATTCTCTTTGCAAGCTGAAAATTTCAGGGCATGCTTATCCTTTCTACCCACGCAGAGGGCAGAGGACCAATTTTGTCTGGACATCCTTTCTACTCCTACACAGCTCTGGGAACCAGGAACCCATTCCTGGCTCTCAGGAAAAGCCTGAATAACTAAATCCAAGCGTGACAGTCCCCAACCCATTAGTGAGAATGGGCAGCAGGTAACATAGTGCAGGCAGATTTGCTGGCAGGCTTTTGGGGGCAAAGGCTTCTTTGGTCTCTGGAACAGTATCCTGGAATGGACAGCTTCCCCTCTGGAAAGGTTCTGTGTCTGGAAGTGATAGCTTGGACAGCTACAAGGTCATTTTGCAGGGATGAGAAGAGCCAGCCCTGGGGCAAAGCAGATAACCTGGATGAAAGTGAAGAGCTAGACAGAACCTGGCAATCTTATCGACCTCCCTGAGTCACAAGTCCTGAACCTTCTCTTCTGTCTGGAGTCCCCAAATGAGAGCTGATGTGTCTTCAACTTGTTTGAATAATAAGTGTCTATTGCTCGGGAGCAAAAGCACACAAACTAAAATGCTCCCATGGTAAGAGAATTTAAAAGTTCATTTTTAATTTATAAAAAAATAGAAGAGCCTATAAAAATCCTTGGGAATTTTTTTTTTTTTGTAAATAAAACAGCAAATCAGCACCAAAAATAAACATCAATAATAATTTAGGCAGCTTAAATGAATAATAACAGTAGTGCAATTAATTTTCATTTACCTCCTCCCCCTTTACAAAACTCTTCATTATTTTCCTTTCCTGCAGCCTAAAAGGAAAGGCTTATACATGTGTTTCTGAGTTGAAGACATTATGCAGACATTTTCTGCACCACGGAACCACCCAAATCATTTACTCTTTGGTGATCAAAGATTGAAGTCACATTTGTCCACATCTTGCTTCCTAAGCCACCTCAGGCAATGCTCCCACTTAGGGCTCTGTTCCCCCCTGCTCACAGACACTGAGGTTCTTGGTCATGTGTTTGTTTTTCTTCCTCTTTTCCAACTGCCCAAAGGCCTCAGCAAAAAATTGTTCCATGTCTTCTACGCCTCTACGTCCTCATCACTCTGTTTCTTTTCCCAAACCCTCTTTCCCTTTATCTCAGGGTCGTCCACACAAGTGACTGGCACAGAACTTATAGTGGAACTGAGGAGAAGCTCAAGAGCCTAGAGTAACATCCCACAGAAGAAATTTTAACTAAAAGGGAATGTGTGCTTGGGTTGAGGGCAGACTGTGCCTCTTCTCACCTTCACTGTTTCTTCTGTTACATTTTGATCAATTTTTGATGCAGCACACTGGTTCATTCAGTGTAAGAATACCTGCATGAAAAAAAAAACAAAAAAAAAGATATTGTGAAGGCAACATTAGGTTAATAAAATAACAAGGTGTTGATTAGAACTAAATTTTTTATAGGAAACCAGAATTTTAAAACCCAGTAACTCCTGAGAATAATAGCTTAGTTGTAAAAGGTGAAACCCTGGTTCACAGTAGTTTCTCCCTGGGAATATATCCTTCAGAATTTGGGGACAAGGGGCGCCTGGGTGGCTCAGTGGGTTAAGCCGCTGCCTTCGGCTCAGGTCATGATCTCAGGGTCCTGGGATCGAGTCCCGCATCGGGCTCAATGCTCAGCGGCGAGTCTGCTTCTCTCTCTCTTGGGCATCTATCTCTCTACAAACCATTAAAGGAAAATACATGTCACTCTGGGTTACTCAGATAGATGCCTAAAAAGATCACAGGGATACCAAACAGTATGTCAATATCCAGACAATATCCAGAGGAAAAAATCTTGGAATGTTGGTGTTTTTTCATGATTCAGAACCAAAAGGATTTATTACGTCCTATTTGTTGAGAGCCTGTCAATATGTACTCAATTTCCCACGAAAAGATGTTTTATTCTTTCTCAAAACAACTATTATTTCAAAATTAACATCACCAACATCTAGACGAAGATCATTTTTCACCATACAATGATACTTTTTAAACTTCCTTGGCTGAAATTTCTTCAGGATTTGAGGATAATTAAAAAATTATTTAGTGTCTTCTGTTTGACCTCAATGTGTTAAAAGGCAGCATGACAGAATTGTGCTCTTCAGGACTTCTCAGGGGCAAGAATTCATGAAGGATCAGCATGTAATCAGTAATCTAACCACATACAAGGCACAAGATTTCAAGGATGGTTAATAGGTGGTTAGAGAGCCACTAGTGAAAATGGACAGAGGATGAAGGAAAAACCAAAACCATGATCAATGGAATCTCGGAGATGCATAAAATGGAAAGGAGAGTAAGAATCAGAATACTTATTAAGTGATTTCAAAGCATACCAAGCTTTTCTGAAGTGTGTTTTTTGCCAATTTTTGTTATTTTGTTAAGTTTTTGGTTTTCTCTTGTGTGTTTTTGTGATTTCAATTCCTACATCTCATCCTCACCGCTCAGCCCATGAAAGTAGATTAATAATAGCCATCTTTCTTGGATATTTAACTTCCATTGACTTAAGGCAGTGAGTTAAGTCTAAAGCGGAGATAGAAAGCAGTAGAGGTATTTTGAACGTAACACAATTGGTTAAAATATTGTTTCAACTGCTACCCTTTAAGGAAATAAAAACATTTACATAAAAATCAATCATTACAGTCCCTCTTCAAATGCTAGGGAAAAAAAAAATCAACCCAGGTTCCACATTCCTGAATGGTAGCAATAGCCTGGAGCAAAAGCAACCACAAGTTAGTTCCCTTCACCCACTGCAGTCATCACTATTCCCTGTTAGCCCCAGACCAAAACTGAACGGCAATTGTTTTTTATTCTCAACACTAATATTGTCATCTAATTTATATAAAATTCATTTTACTGATTTTTGTGACTTAGAAATCTCTGTAGCCCTTTAAATTTTCAGCACATAATCTTGAGGTTTTGTCAAGGCCCTGTTACCTTTTATAAAGCTTTCTTTAATAGTAATCATTCTGTTAGGGTCCGGGATCAAAGGACAAAAACCAACACAAAGTGAAAGTCAAGCAAAGCTTTACTTCCACCAAGCATCGAAAATCAAACCAACCAGTGGGGGCCCTACTTACAAAGAGGCGACCACAACAAGGACACCGACTCCGGAGGTTCCCCTTACAGGGCGAGGCGGTTCCCATTACCAGGCGAGGTGAAGCGAGGCCAGGCCAGGCCTCTCCCCTTACCCAGCGAGGCGGCGAGGCGAGGCGAGGCCCAACCGCTCCCCTTACCAGGCGAGGCAAGGCGAGGTGAGGCCAGGCCGCTCCCCTTACCTGGCAAGGCTAGGCGAGCCGAGGCCAGGCTGCTCCTCTTATGAGGCAAGGCTAGGCCAGGCCAGGCCGCTCCCCGGTGAGGCGGCAAGGCAGCGAGGGAGGCGGGGAAGCGAGGCAGCTAGGCCTCTCCCCAGCAAAGGAGGCGGCGAGGCCTCTCCCAGGCGAGGTTCATGACGCTCCGCTCCTGAGGATTACAATGCTCCCGATGATGCTGGTCCCAAGGACCCCATGCTCCCGAGGACTAGCGCACTACCACTACTACCCCAAAGACTATTACTACTCCCCCGCCTCACAGACTAACCTTTATAGAGGTGCTTGAGCCCGGCCTACACACAGGTGGCCAATGAGAATGCAACACACAAGGAAAACTGCACAGTCACCCTGGGTCAGCAATAGGGGTGGCCAATTGAATCCCAATTCACCACAGCAAATATATGTGCACCACACTGATTGGATGTCTCCATCCAACCTGGCCCGCCCCCATATCCGGGGCCTGCAAGCAAGTTCCTCTGGGAGGGGCAGGGTCAACCCAAGCCCACAAGGAAATGGCGCTCTCTGGCCAACCAGGCCCTTACAATTCCGCACTTCTATTTGATTTTATTTTCAAAGTTTGCTTATTTTTAGTAATCACTACACCCAACATGGGGCTTGAACTCAGCATCCTGAGATCAAGTCGCATGGTCCCCTGACTGAGCCCTAGAGTTCTAAGTTTTAAAATGGCACTTGGTCTTAAAGTATTAAGAGTGAAAAATTCCCCCAATGAGAAGAGAAAAAGCTTGAAGAAAAAGCACGAAGTAAACTGGAGCCTATTGACTTAACGTCTGTTTTTCCAAAGCATTAACAATTATATTAGATGTTAATTCTAACATAAAGTTTACATTTTTTTTTCAGATGGGCCTGTCATTTTACTTTATCAGCCTGTGTGAGTTCTGTCCATACCAAGATCATGAAGCACATCACTGAAATCAAAGCCATAGTGTGGCCTTACTCCACATACATTGTTCAACTTTTCTTAGTACTTTGTGCTCTAAGTCCTCTCAAGGATGATAGATGGGCTGCAGTCTCTATAAACACCTTACAGTTTGGTCTTGAATTAATTTTTTCTACCTTCTTTGCATTTGTTAGTTTTTAAATTTCTGAAATGTGTAGAAAATATGACTGAAGAGACTCGGCCAACTAAGCCACCCAAACATCCCAAAGTACTATTATTATTAACCTAATTTAATGTGTGAGGAAACCAAGGCTCAGAGCCTTGGCTGCATTCCCTGCCTATGAGACATCCTGTATCTGCATAGGTGTGTGGTAGGTGTTTATAGGTGTGTTGAGGAGGATTAGCTCTGAGGGGTTTCAAAAAAGCAGACTATAAACATTGGGCACTTCTTAATCTTATTTATTTAGTTGGTTTTTTCCTGAAGTTTGGTGTATCACTGACCATTCCGGAAAAAGACATCACCCAAAACAATATAAGGAACACAAGATCATCATGAATCAAATGATACTTGGAATATATAAGCCAAGAGAAATTTATTGCCAAAAGTCACTTTATTAAAAAAATATTTAATAGTTTAAAATAAAGTAAAATGACAGGCCAATCTGAAAAAAGTTCTACAGAAAAGTCAGGTACAGAAAAGAAGACTAATATCCTTGGAGCTGCCTTAGCTCTTCTGAATGCTATCAACTCTTTATAGCACCAAGAGAACCATTAAACAAATGTGGTGCATTAGGCGAGATTATAGAACAAAAATTAAAATCTATTCCTTTATGTATTACAAGTCATAATATTTGTAAAAGAGCTCAAAGTCAGATGAAAATAATGAACCTTTCATTACATTCTGAATTAATAACAAAAAAGGGTATTTCCAATATCTCAGAATTTTGGGTGCCATTTAATAAGATAAAAGTATGTTTCCGGTGTTGGTGATCGATATGGGATAAAATGAATTTCCAAGGGCCATTCATAAGCTTATACGAACATACTTGTGAAAATGTTTCCTCAATAAAATGTCGGCTCAATTAACTTATTTTTAATATTGCACAAATATTTAGTCAGAGATGCCAGGAGACTAT
Organism: Meles meles; assembly: GCF_922984935.1. Lineage (NCBI taxonomy): Eukaryota > Metazoa > Chordata > Mammalia > Carnivora > Mustelidae > Meles > Meles meles. Next base: position 74,090,188 of record NC_060066.1, read on the forward strand.
TGTGGTTCTAATATAATACTTCACATTGTGCTGCTCAGGAATTCACAGTGATATCAGATAACTTAAAAAACATAGCACAATGAAAGAAAAGGCTAAGCAGGAAGTACAAAGCACACTATATAGATTATATTCTCAAGCACAAATTTTTCTCTGGCACAGGAAACTGGTCATTTCCCAAATTTAAAGTGCAGAACACTATTCCTGTTTAAGTCGTTATTTGAGAATTCAGTTCCCATGAAAAGGAAATGTAGCTGGGGCGCCTGGGTGGCTCAGTAGGTTAAAGCCTCTGCCTTCAGCTCAGGTCATGATCTCAGGGTCCTAGGATTGAGCCCCACGTTGGGCTCTCTGCTCAGCAGGGAGCCTGCTTCTTCCCTCTCTCTCTGCCTGCCTCTCTGCCTACTTGTGATATCTATCAAATAAATAAAATATTTTAAAAAAAAGAAAGAAAAGAAAAGGAAATGTAGCAGCGATGGAAGGAAAAGTATTTAATGCTGGAAAACAACCCAGAGAAATGACTTGAGGATCCCAACACAAGGATTCATCTCTGCCTGGTATCCAGACCTCTTTTTTTTTTTTTTCACACTCTGTTCTAGCTCACTATAAAAATCCCACAAGGTAGAGAAGAAAGGTTTTTTAAATTTGCTTCATGATACATATATGCTTGAACTAATTTTAAATTTAAATTTAAATTTGTTATTTAGAAATTTCTGTATCTATTTTACCTTTTCTTCAGAACTCCTAAAATTGTTCATTCCTATCCTTAAGATACATATGACTTTTCTACCAACATCCTTTTGCACCTTCTGACTTACCATACGCCCTTCTCTCCTTTCTTCATGTCTAGATATTCAACATACCATCCAATTATCAGTCTGTAGTTCTGTTTCCTTTCCATTTTCATTCTATTTGAACTCTACTTCTAAAAGGAACTAAAGTATAGTAATGTTAACAGTTAGTTTGGGGCTAGTACACTCCAGTGGAACAGAAAAGAGCCCAGAAAACACTCTGAGTAGGAGGGAATTCTGTATCTGAAACCAGTGGTGCTTTTTTTTTTAAATTAATTTACTCATTATAGAGAAAAAGCACACTTGCGAGCATGCACAGGGGAGAGGAGAGAGGAGCAGAGGGAGGAGGAGAGAGAGAATCCTCAAGTTGACTCCATGCTGGCCCACAGCCCCACTGGAGCCCAGTCTTACAACCTTAAGATCATGACCTGAGCCGAAATCAAGAGCCTGAGGCTTAACCAACTGACCCCCCAGATGCCCCATGAAGCACGTGGTACTTTCAATCAGTGGGGAAGGAATGCACAGGTGTTGAGACAACAGACAGTCCAGTTTGCAGACTTTGTCAACTTAAAAAAAAAAAAAAAGAATGTGAAGCGGTTTAAAGTTTGAATTCTGGAGCCAGTCTGCCTGGATTCAAACCCCAGGTCTACCAAATGCTAGATACAAGACATCTCACCAGTACATTTACCTCCCTGATGCAGTCCCAATATCTGTAAAATGAGAATAATATGGTATTTATTCTTATAACCTTCATGCAAAGGTTAAATAAATTAATATTTGTGAAGCAACTATTACATCAAAAACCAATATATCACTGTTAGCTAGAACTACTAATTTTTCCTATTTTATATCACCAAATATACTTGCCAGATATTATTCTCATTAAATACAGTACATTTAATCTCTGATTAATTAATCTCTAAATTAATTTAGATTAATTAGATTAGATTAATTAAATTAGATTAATTAATCTCTAAATTAATCTCTAAATAACAGTACATTTAATCTCTAATTAATTCTTCTTGAAGGTTCAAGAAGAATCAGTTTTTTATACAACATGTGATAATCAATGCACTAACAGCAGGATTAGCATCATATATGTATAAATATGTAAAATATCTTTATTTTGTCTTTAAGCCACTTATAATTTTTATTCATAATTTGCTTTGTAAAAATACATTAACAATCTTTAAAAAGGCAAATATCTGAAAGATTTTGCTTATGCACTCAAGAAATATGAGAAAAAATAACTGAAAATCTGAGATAACAATTATTATCAATAATCCCACTATGTTTCAAAAGCCAAGAGGAAAATGAAATAGGAAATATCATAAATAGTCTGTATACTTCATGAACCAAGTAGGAGCCAGGAAAATACTATTAATGAGTTCATTTCCATAGATATTAGCTTGCAGCTCCATCAACAGCTGAATATTCATGAAGCAAGTTGGATGCAGGTAAACGAGAAAACTTCCCTTACACGAAAACAGCAATTATAACAACAAAAATTTATGCATTTTTTTCTGACCTTGGTTATGTAAAATAACAAAAAAAGGTAATGTCCATTCAAAACTTTATGAATTTTGTTATATAACCACAAAGATGCAAGAGATTTGCTTACTGCTCCAAAACAGCAAACACCCTCTAATACCAGTACTTTCTGTGTTTCAGAACACTTAAATCATCCTAGATCCTCAAGAAGCAGCCTTAGTGGGATGTACATGAAATTGTCCCTAGGCTGAGTGCACATTACTAACATGGTTTAGGGCAATTATTTGCAGAGCTTAGAGCTTGAAAATGCAAACAATATAAAGAACAAACTAAACAGTAAACTAAAATCTAATCAGAACTACACCCAATATTTGGGGGTTTGTCTGGAAGTCCTAAGTGCCCCCAGCAAGAAGACGTCAGGCAGCAATGATATTATTCAGGGAGACGGGAGCATGTGTCCTGCTATCATTGGTCTGAAAGTTACACGTATATACAGATGCTCTTTGACGTGGAGTGGGGAGAAGAGGAGGCGGGAGGAAGGGAAAAGGGCACCTACCAGGGAATAATTTTTATTGTCATGGCCTCTTCCAAATGCAATAGGATTTAGATTTGGACACTAGAGCTGATAAAGAATTGGAATAAAATTCAGAAATGAAGTAGCACGTGACTTTATAGTGCCGAGTCACACTGTAGAGGTGGGTTATCAGCTTGATACTCAGGAATTGGTGTCTTTGCTCATCCCAGTTCCCTGGACCTAAGACAGTAAAACTCATTCCAGACCCTGCTTCCCAGGGTGGAAGAGGCGATACGGTCTGTTTATCGCTTATTGCCTTGTGTTAAGTTTATGGTCCTGAAACACCCGCCATCTCCCAGTGTCCATTTATCACCTTGTTTCGTACTCTGTGCCTGTGTCCTCACCATGCCCTCTCCCTGGAATGCCCTCCTCCACTCCAAATTTAGTCAACTTCTACTCCTCCCTAACAGTGGTTCAGGGTCCTCTTCTGTAGGTAGCCTTGCTCTAATTCTCTAGGTTGGGGTTGGTTCTGCTCTTCTGGTTTCCAGAATGCCCTGTGCACTTTCTCATGATTGTACCTCATGTACTACTTGATTGTATTAAATGTATGCACCCTTCTCCCCCACTAGCTTGAAGCTGATGGGAATAAACACAGTATTTTAACCGCCTTTATACCCAGAACAACAGGCCAGTGCTGTGCACAAAGTAGAAATTCAATGTTTCATAAATGAACAATGGACTGAATGCAAGCTAGATTAAGAAATCTCTGAGACTCTGTTTCTTCATGTGTAAGCAGGGGCCAAAAATAGTATCACCTTATAGAGAAGGAAAAGAGGTAGAGGATGAGAGCAGAGAGTAAGGAGGTAAGGAGACGGCAGAGTATAGGACCTTGTTGACCATTATGAGAACGTCGACGTTTACTCATAGTGCAATGGGGAAGGTTTCCAACTGAGTAGTGACAGGGCTTGGCCTATGTTTTAGATGGACTCTGGTACCTTTCTGATAACAAAAAATGAGATGCAAGCTCAGAAGCAGGAAGATGAGTGATGAAGCTACGGCATCTCTCATTCGGTGAAATGAATTTTGTTAGTACCTCCATAAATATAAATGTTTTTCACATATCCATATGCACACACACACACACACACACACACACACACATAAGTACACCCCATTTCAATTAATAAACACCGATCCAAGTAATCCCATTTTTTATTTCTCAAAATCATTTAAAATGCCAGTTAAGGAATAGATGCATGGCTATTTCTTCTGTTCTCTGTTTCTTTTTCATTTAAATATTCCCTTCTGTTCTGTAGACTGAACTAAGGAAGCCATCAAAAATTACGACTTATAAACTCTGTCAACAATTGCTTTCTTATGTATCACTTCATTAAGTGAAGAATAAATGGGATGTGGCCATACTGGGTTCTTTCTCATTCCAAAGTGATAGAAATGAATGATGAACTCCCTGGGTCAAAAGTCCACACTCGCTGGAATATTTGTTCAGAAATGGGAAATGTTTTATACATTTTCATATATGGATGGTGACTGTTTAAGAAAAATATTAAACATTATTTGAATCAAGAAAATTGCCCAAATACTAAACTAAAAAAGCTAAAATAAGAGTATTTCATATAAATTGGCATTGCCCTTTTCTCAGTGGCAAGAAATATAAACAACTCTGAATTCTCAGTTGGCTAAGTAAAGACAGACATAACTGCTTTGATGCCTATTCACTAAAGAATTAATTAATAAGAACACATATGAATAAAGGGACATGAAATAATTAGCCATTGCCACATGACCAGAAAAAGAAAGGTTACTGAAAAATTAAGGTTACAGAAAAATTAAGGTTACTGTTCAAACATACTATTTCTACCACAGATAGAGAAATAATATTTAATTTATTAATTATATAATAAATAAAGTGTCCATTTTTTTCACCAGTTATATAAATTAATTCAATTAATGTTTCCATAATCCTCTAAGTTTGGGTATAATCTTAGCTGAATTTTAGCAATGGAGAAACTAAGTCTCAAAGAAGTGAAGTAACGTCTCCAAGGTCAAGCAGCCAGGATATGAGGGAGCCTGGAATAAATTCCTGCTTGACTCAGCACCAACTCTCCCATGGCTCACTGGATTATGAGACCCACACTCCCCCACAGGGAAATTAAAATAGTCAGGTCAGGAGACCTCATGCAGAGGCTGAAACAGAAACCAAATAAAGTTCAGTTTCTAAATATGATTTCCAAAGTTCCTAGCCCTGCTTTGGAAAAGGATGGCACTCCCTCATATCTTTGAGCACAGAAATCTTCCACTTAAGGCTACTTGATTTGATTGTAGGGACTTTTTCCTGAAATGAATAAAAAGCACAGAATTTGAGTAAGCTCTTGTATCTGTAACAGAATATTGCTACAGAAGACAATTTTCTGAAAATCCTGTCCTCTTAACCTAATTATAGCATGTAAGTTAAGACCACATTAAAGAGCACAATACAATTGAGTACCTACTTTCAGCTAACGAATTCCATCAGTTGCCAGGGGCAGACCAAAGTCTGCCTGGTTAGCATACTACCCACTAGTTTCACCTACAAAATATAGGAAATGGCCTGTCACCATTTGGGGAATTTAAATACTTAGAGTTACCTTGTTTTCATCCAAAATTATTGTATTACTACTACAGAGAGAAATACAGGAGCTTATAAGGGTTTAGGACATAGGATACATCCCAAACCCTGAAACCCTGAATCAGTCTTCAGACATCCAAAACAATGTACTAATGAATTCAAAACAGCATAAAATCTCCTTTGAAGATGACCAATGGAGTTAATAATGATAATAATTATCCTAAGCATTCATTCTCCATAAAGCTAACTGTTGCTTTTATGATGTTAAATCTAAGTTTTGCCCGCACCCAGACACCATTAATTAGGGTAATTAATAGGCAAACCACAGACTGGGGAAAAATATCTGTAATACATAAGTATGACAAAGTTTCCTTATGTTGAATATACAAATATTTAAATCAATAATAAAAAAAAAGAAATACTTTACAATTTTTTAACGGGTAAACATTTGAACAGAAAGAAGATACAAAAATGCTAATAAACGCTTAAAAGAGCAGCTTGGGTCATCCGTTATCAGGAACAATCAAATTAAAATGAAAATAAGATACACTAATACCAGGAACTAAAATAATAAAGACTAACGATACCAAGTGTTGGGGAGAATGTGGTTTTATCTAGGACTACAAATGACACTCTAAAAATAAGTTAAAGTGCCAATTCTCAATCATCTTCAGGTGAGCAATTTATATCACAGTCTGTCTGTGATACATAAGCAGTGAAAATAAAAAAATTAAAACCCATAATAAAAGGCTTATTAAGAAAATGTTATGCATTATACTAATTTTAAGGAATCTAAGCATGAAAGGCCATGTAATTCTATTCGGTAGCTTTACAATAACTCTAAACCTTATACTTCCCATTATCTGTAAAACTTTATTATATATCATTATGTATGGAGGGCAATCAACATAAAGAGTGTACTAAGTAAACTGTCTAAAAGAAGAGGAGAAAACTATGGAGCAGGAAGAAGGGAAGAAAAGAAAAAAGATGAAACAATTCTTCCCCTCAAAATATTTAAAATTTAGTTTTAGGATAGAATTATATACCTATCAAATTATATTCAAATTGTATAGATCTCCTTTGCATATACTGTCCTCTAGGGTCTAACCCCTGTGTCCTCTCCAGGCACAGCTCTTACTCTTAATGTATCCTGGATTTTATACGGTCTGACACATAGCACAAGCTCCATACACATGTCATTATCACATACTCATTATCTGGACTTCATGGTGAAGCAGTTCTCCTGAATACTGAGTCAGCAATGGTAGTTACTGATAAAATTCTTAAAGACCAGGATTAAATCTGTTTCCCTGGTTTTCTCGCAGAATCTAGCCCAGAATCTCACGCATAACAGATGCGTAATGAAAACATGTTAAATTCATTGGGTATAACGATTTCATTTCTCCAGTGTTCTTTTTTGAATTCCAATTTTCCAACAACTGCTTAATATATGATTATATGTAAATAACTCAGAGTCATCTGTATTATCTTCTGCAAGTACAGGAAGATATTTCGTTCAAGATTTAAGAGAAACAATTAGTCGACATCAAAAGGCTGTAATCAGTGAAAGAATCTTCTCTCTTCTCTACCAGAAAACTTAGAATAATACATTCAGTGACAATATTAAGGCAACTCCTACTGAATTTTTGTTCTGGTATGTATGCCATGTCGAATAATTGTCAAAGGCAAAAGAGAAGTTTCCTGGGCTGGCTAATGCAGGTTTTTTCCTGTTGCCTGTCAATAGCCACCTGCTTGATGACCCATGCTGCAGGTTTCTGAGATAGTAAGTGTAGTCTACAGCCTTGGGACAGAAGCAAGCATGAGGGGCACCTGGGTGGCTCATTGGGTTAAAGCCTCTGCCTTCAGTTCAGGTCTTGATCCAGGGGTCCTGGGTTAGAGCCCCACATCGGGCTCTCTGCTCAGGGGAGAGCCTGCTTCCCCCTCTCTCTCTGCCTGCCTCTCTGCCTGCTTGGGATCTCTGTCAAATAAATAAAACCTTAGAAAAAAAAAAAAAAAGAAGAGGAAGCAGCAAGCATGATCTGGCTTGCACCAGATGTATGCTTTAACCAGTGGAATCACCCAGGACCAGATGATAGTAGATGAGCAATAATCAGTTTAAAATTATATAAATCATTCCTACAGAACTTCATCTGCCTTTTTAAATATTATCGCTCAGCCATTCCTCGTCTCAAAGTCATACTCTAATTCCAGTCATTTCCCTTCAATCACCAGTGTCATTGATAAGAACTGCAGCCACCATTGCAGTGGTGAAGGAAGGTTTCAATCCATCCTCCAGGGCCTAGATCAAAGCCCACTTCCTTCCAGAAGATTTCCTCCAATCCTTTGGCCCATATTTTTTATTTCTTAATTAGATAACCAATAGAATTACTAGATAAAATACTCAATACGTAGCTACCAAACTGAAGTAGTAATTCTAAATTTTCAAAAAGTTAGACATTAGTATTCTTTCAAAGAAACTAGAATTTTATGTACAAATTGAACATTTCATCTTCAATCATATGATTACAAATGGATGTTACTATCTGGAAAAAGAACACAGTCCAATAAAATGTGCTGTACGGTTAGAAAGTCGAGTTGAAGCATGGCATTAATTTCAGGACCTACCTGTATTTAAAAGAAACAGAATTCTTAAACAGGAGAACACCTATCTCTAAATACTTATAAATTTAGAACAAATTTTAATAATTATTTCCTCATCATTAAAAGAAAAAAATACAGAATATATTGAAATCTGTTTACAAACTTAAGCCAAGGATAATTTTGAACAGTTCAAGTTCTGAAATAAACAATCCATCATCTTCAAAACTTATTTTTTAAAATAAACATTGCAATTTTATTCATAACCTTAGGTTTTGCTAGAGAAATGTATTTATCTGAAGTTTTTCCTTAAGAATATCTAATTACATTGCCCCTGTTTTTCTAAGGTACCAGTTATGACCCCCTACATCTCCTAAAAGAACTCAGTTTGATTCCTCTAATAAGAAGACAGTTCCTATTACGTTCAGATGAATAACTCAAACTCATGGAATCTGAACCGTTGCTATAGAGGCTATGAAAAATAAGCTTTTGACTGTTTCTAAATCAAAGTGCTATAATTCAGGTCCCATGGTTATACTGCCCTTAACAATGACATTTTTTGCAAAACACTGCACTGTTTTAAGAATTTCTAAACTATTGTGCTGTATTAGAACACTAAGGGAGAAATCTATGTCTCAAAAATTGGGGAGGGGAGGCGAACCATAAGAGACTATGTACTCTGAAAAACAACCTGAGGGTTTTGAAGGGTCAGGGGTGGGAGGTTGGGGCAACCTGAGGGTTTTGAAGGGTCAGGGGTGGGAGGTTGGGGGAACAGGTGGTGGGTAATGGGGAGGGCACGTTTTGCATGGAGCACTGGGTGTTGTGCAAAAAGAATGAATACTGTTACACTGAAAAAATAAAATGAAAAAAAAAAAAAGTTGCTTATAACTAATGTTCCTTAACCTTAGGTATTATTTAGAAAGGCTCAATATCTGACCAAATCAGATTTGAAGCAATGTTCCTTAAATTATAAAACACTTTATTTTTCCAAGTTCTTAAATACTTCTCAGACTGTATCTTTGTTGAATGAATAAATACTAAGACAATGTTCATCATACTTCCCAGCTGAGACTCATTAATGCACATGCAGAAAAATGAGAAATTTATACATGAAAATTAAGCAAAACCAGGATATTAAGTTGATGGGGGCAGGTTATATCTTAACACTTGTGTTTATGATATCATGATACCCTCATCTGTGCTGAACCACAGACCACAGAGATGACAAAGAAACTGGAGAGATATCCTTGCTATGACCTTCAGATCAATAAGACATTCCCGTACCTGCAGCTTAGTTTAGTGTCACAAAGAACAGTATATACCAGTTTCAGAAGAGTAACACAAAGAGCTTGTGTAGATCAATGCAGGTCCTGTCTGTGGAAAGCCAAGTCCCTCCCCAAAAGAATCTACATGCTTTCTTTTCACAGAACTTAATGCATTGCTCATATTGTCTTTTCAGTATCTCTGTCCTTGACCAGGGCTTCCCTTAATGAGAACGAAGAACAGTGAAGATTGCATAATTTGTAACAGAGATTTGCTAGTTTAAAAGTTGAGGAAGATTCATATTAAAAATTCCAGATTTGGGGGGCGCCTGGGTGGGTTAAAGCCTCTGCCCTCGGCTCAGGTCATGATCTCAGGGTCCTGGGATTGAGCCCTGCATCGGGCTCTCTACTCAGCCTGGAGCCTGCTTCCCCCTCTCTCTCTGCCTGCTTCTCTGCCTACTTGGGATCTCTATCTGATAAATAAATAAAATCTTTAAATAAATAAATAATTTTAAAAATTAATATTCCAGACTTTTTAGAGTACCTCTTAAAACATTAGATGAGCTAACTATACTTGCTGCCTGGCAGCAATTGGTAGAGCAGAGGGGTGCTGCCCTCCTTGCGCTCCCCAGTCCTCACCACTCCCTAGTGTTTGCCCCTGAGCAGCTTTGGCCATTTTTGTTCCTTGCCTTACTTCATGAGCATTTTATTTAAACCCTTTGGTTTAAGCGTGTGAACTCTGCAGTTAGAATACCTGGATTTAAATCCCAACACTTCCTTCTTGTATGACCCTGGGCATATTACTTTCTTCCCTCTCCCTGCTCTTTTGTTTTCTCCTTGTAAATTTATAATAATTTTCACTACTTTTAGAGTTGTTGGGGAAATTAAAGATAACTTGGACATCAAGTACAGAGCCCAATGAATCCATAAATGCACTTATTATTAAGGAAAACACACAGACACACGAGTGGGGCTAGATTAAACCCCCTCTGCCCCACTGCATTAGGTGTATAGAGCTTAACCTCGGAGGCTTTCAGCCTTAGGCCAAGGGAACACGGGCCACAGCCCCAGTAGCACAATCTGGGTAGGCTGCTGGGGACCTTGAGTGAGGTGGACCCAGGCTGAAACTCAGTGCATTGTATCAGTTATGGCTGCCATTCTCCTCGAAGTCCTAGGACTGTTCTTATACCTAGCTACACTTTACAGCCACCTGGGGAGAGTTTCAAAACTAAAGAAAACAATGCCCAAGCCCTACACCAAACCAAGCAAGTCAGATCTATTGAAGTAGATCTATATGTATCTTTAAAGCTCCTAGGTGATTCTAACGTACAGACAGGCTTGAGAACCACTGTTCCATGACACAGAGAGCACCAGCCCTCCCCAGCCATGTCTAGGACTCTCGAAAGATCCAACAAAGGGGTTCGCATTTTTAAAAATGAGCAGCTTAAGAAGCATTAAAATACAGAAATTACTGATTCATCTGGCAGACAATATTCATTTTGTAAACATGTCTGCATTATGGATTAAGTGATTTACATTTTTTTAAAAATAGGAAGATCACTGTTTACAAATGTGGTATTTCTTCAAGTGTATCCCCACACAAGTGATTTTAAATGCCTGTTTTAAGTGCATTCCACAGACTGAGGGACAATAATTTTGAGTCTTTGGAAGGTGACTGAATTTAGCAATACCACAGTAATTAATTAAAGGTTGACATATAAAGCTAGTTTTACTTAATAGTGAGACAACTTAAATTTTTATAATGAAGTCATAGCTTTCTACTTAAAAATAACAAAATCATCAATAATTTTGCAGGAAATATAGAGCAACATTATTAAAATGTTGCTAATATATGTGTAAGTTCTATGCTAATTTGGCTAAACAGTTTAAATGCTTATCAAACTACATGTATAGAAAATAAAATATTAGTATTATTCTTTAGAAGTCTTTAATTAGATCTGGAAATTTTTAATTATTAAAATATCTAAGATTTAGATGTTTTTAAAATACATTTAAAGATCATTCTTAGGCAAAATTTAGGTAGAGGGATAACTAATTTGGGGAAAACTCTATTTTGAGGAAATCTGATATTCTTTGTGGTCGCTAAATTAGGATGCCATGTATATTTAAATGTAAATTTAGATGTGCCCCACTTATTTTAGCATGAATCTTTTAAATCAAATATTAACACTTTTGAATTTCTTTTTCTGTATCTCATGTACTAATTTCCTTCTCCTTTCCCCCAAACAAGGTCACAAACCCAGATCTCTACAGGATAGGGAAATCACAGCAAACAGCAAAGTATGGGCGACGAGTCAGGTCCCCAGGCAGAGGCCACAAAACAGCAGTCCGGAAATCCGGTCCATACACATGATTGGTTTGCTTGTTCTGCATTTCAAAAATTTGGAAAACTCAGATAAAAATCCAGAATCCCAGCTTACTCTGGAAAAGCAGGAGCTTCTGGAACATTGGGGTCCCAGTCTTCAGCAGCAGTTGACTGGACGTGAGTATCGCTGCCCCTTTGGATGGGGCACAGGCTCCCTCCACCTGACCAGTTATCACCACCTGCTTGTTATGTATGCATTGCTTGCTTTACCTTGGGAAGCTTCTGAGTTTCCAACAAAAGGATAAACTAATCAAGTAAGAGACCCCTAACTTGGGCCCAAGGCTCCACAACTAAGTGGGGGGGGACTAGAAGACAAAAAAAATGAGTGGCGGGCAACAACCCTGGGAAAGAAAGAAGACACGCAAAGTCTCCTATATATATATATATATTTTGGGGAGTCAGGAAATGGTGTGGTTCAATGGAAAGAGAAGAGGGGGGAACACCTGTGCTTGAATCATGGGCTCTCCCACTATCACTGGTGGGACCTTGGGTGGAGCTCGTTCTCTGTGGATAATGGGGCTACCAATTTCTCTCTCAGTAAAGAGTCCCTAGGGTGATGAGGAGTGCACCGTGTCACGCACATTCAGGGCTTAGGAGGCTTAAGGAGTGGTAGGCGAAAGAACATGGGATTTGGTAGCAAAATCTGGCTTTGAATCCCAGCTGCACTCCGTCATCTCCATGAGCTTCAGTTTCCTCCTTGGAGGCAACATTCCTGGAGTAATGACAGAAGGGTTGCCAGGAGAATGTCTGCTATGGAGTGGATTGACTTTCACCAAACCTCTATCATCAGCAGCCCTACTGCTTTGATTCTAGTCCTCGTCCCACTGCAGGGGCAAGTGGAGGAGTGCTGGCTAGAACTGAGGCCAGGCAGATGCTAGGTGGCTGTGCACTCTGTAGCATTTCATAAATGAAAAGAATGGGAAGAGAGACAATCCAAAAACTGTATGACTAGAAGGCAGAAGTGTTCAAATATTTTCTGTGGTATCAGAATGAGGCATCCATGATGTGTGGAGGCAAAAGGTGAACAGGAAGATGGAGGGTGGTCATTCAAATGGAAAAAGTATCTTTGAGTACCTGCTATTCTGCCTTATGGGACAGCAAAGACATTGGGTATATTTATGTACGTGGGAGTAGCCACATGTATACACACACACACACACACACACACACACACACACACACACACAATTTCTGGTCCTCCAAAATTCCCAATGAAAAAGACAGACACATTCAAATACCTAATATGAGGCTTGCCTTAGTAAGAACAGTCTAGAAAGAAGGATGATCAGAGTAGGGAAGGAAGAAGTCAAATGCAGGTGGGGAGATCCTAGACAGATGCTTAGAAAAGGTGGAGTCTGAACATCACAGACTGAGAAGGGTTTCCAAAACGAGGAAGAAATGGGGTATCGGGTATCTCGAAAAGGCAATGATCGAAAAGGCCAGACCCAAGGTTAGCAGCTACCAGATCTATGTGGGAACAGTCAGTCCAGTGCACGAGATGGGGGCTTGGGGGAACAAGGCAGGAGATGAACTTGAAATATACCTGGAGAGGAACTCTCAGTCTGCGACTTCATTCTGGACACATTCAGTAACTGAACCTTTGCTCCCAATGCACACAGCTTGCCTCAGAGATAACCTCAGAATCCCTGCAGAAGTATGGCAGGTTGGAAAGAAATAATAAATATCTTAAAGGTGCCCAGCCAGGTCAGAGAAAAAGAATCCGGCTTTATGATGTCAATAGAGGCTCTGAATTGATCTATTTAGCATTGCTAGCTAACGGTCTCTCTAGCTTATGTTCTGGGAAATGTTGACCAGCTTTACATAGTTCTAGAAAGATGAAGATATTGATAATAAAAGGAGAGCAAACAAAAACACATCAGAAATGAGTGATTCTATTCATCTTTAACTTTGGTTTCAGTGACTTCTAAACTCTGACACATTATCTCTATTCCCCTGACCAGAGCTAGAAAGGTCACAGGGTCACTTGAATTTCCCAGCCTTGCTGTTCTTCTTGGACCCCAGATTGCTGGCACCGTGTTCCAGAATTTCCTAAGGTGCCAGGAACGCAAGCTGGTGCCAGGGATGCAAAGTCAAACCCCTGCCTTTGGAAGGTTACAGAAGGAGAGAAGTAATATAAATGGAAATCAATAGCTTAAACCCAGTGAGATAAATCAATGCTCCATGAAGTGTTACAGAGAGTTCAGAGACCAAGCCAACTATTGCATCTACATGCTCCCCGCATGCTCAGGCAGTACAGTGTCCTGACAAAGAGCAGAAGCTCAACTCTAAGACGAGGTTCAAATCCCAGCTATGCCACTTAGCTGGGTGATTCCGGGGCAATCACTTCATCTCTCTGTGCCTCAATATCCCAACCGTAAAAAAGGCAGAATAAGAGCACTTACCTCATGGGATTACTGTGAGAATTAAAAGAATTTACACACATGGTGCACTTAATACTGTGCGTTGCACACTAAAATATTTTCATTAGTATAACCTGATTAGCCCAAAAGAGAGCCTAGAAAAATGTTAATCTTTCCTGCATTTCTCCTGTCTCCAGCCAAAAGAAGCATTATGAAAATGAACTTTTTTCTCAATACACATTTGCCAACTAAGTGAAATTAACCTTGAACTTCCATCTCCCAAGTGACAGCTGCCTGAGATCTTTCCACCACTACATGAGTCTTCTTACTCATCAAGCTTCCTGAAAGCCTCCAGCAGAGCTGTTCCCTGCTAGAAACCTCATGGTCCTGATAACAGAATTAAAGAGACATCATTCTGGATATTTCTGGTGGGAAGCACTGGTTGTATGCAAGGTTGGAGCAGCTCCACACCCCAGATAATTTGTGGACCTTAGCCAAGCCCAAATGCCCTGTCCGGACATGGCACTCAAATTGCCTCTAATGGCCTAGCTGCTCCTCTCCCTTCCAAATGTTTGGTCATGCCAGGGAAGAGAGATTCCTTCCCGATTCCCCTTTAACCCCCTACACTAAGCACCCTCCCCAGGATTCTCTGCCTCTGGTTTCGGGACTCTCAGGCTTCATGGCTTAGCAGTGAGAGGCCTGCTATTCCAGACTAAAAAGTTGTTTTCCCATCCTTGAAAAGAAAGAAAAATAAGTTTTGTCAGCGCACAAGTAGCTGCTCTGATCTTGGCATTTAGATCCAAAGTGGTACCTTCTCAATAACTCATCAGGTTTTTAAAAATATAACTTGGGGGTGGTGCCTGGATGGCTCAGTTGGTTAAGCAACTGCCTTTGGCTCAGGTCATGATCCCAGAATCCTGGGTCGAGTCCAGCATCTGGCTCTCAGCTCCATAGGGAGTCTACTTCTCCCTCTAACATTCTCCTCTCTCATGCTCTCTCTCACTGTCTCTCTCTCAAATAAATAAATACCTTTAAAAAAAAAGATAACTTGGTAATATCCATCACAAATGTGTCAGCATCAATGGTCAGCAGAATCTGAAAACTGTGTGTGTTCAAATTAAAGCAAACATGGCCAGTGGAATTAATATTTACAACATAATGTCCAAAAATTAGAAATAACAATCCTTAAACAGAAGAGAAAAATCAAATTTCCCACGATGGTACTTCTTTACCAAAATCATCCCCTTTATTCTCATCCCTTTAAATAAAAATCTGTTAATTAGCTTGGCAGCAAAGCTGACCAAATGCTGATGAGTGTTCAGGATGCTATCGTGTTTGGCTTTGAAAACAAGTCATGATTAGGAAATCAACATGGGAACCAAACAAAACCAAACAAAAAAACTTCTGCATTGAAGCAGCGGCACAAATTTAGCCTGAAAGCTGCTGTGTGTGGGGACCTGTGTGACTGGGCTCCATGCCCACCAGTTACTAGTCAAGGAAAGGCTAGGCGGTGGGGCCCCTCCCGCTCGCAGCCCTTGGTTTCCTCCTTGCCCCGCAGTGCAGCGAGGGACCTTCAGCATTTCCTCTTCTGGGATGGCTGGGAATTGACTGTTTTTATGAAATGAACATGACCTAGAAAAGCATTCAGCATGATCCGCTTGTGTACTTCAAAGAGTCCTTAGCTGTACTTCCCATCACAAAGTGTTTGAGCTCCTGTTTATTAAAGCACAGCTTGAACCAGAGGACGCGTCAGTCTTCCAGGTGAACAGCAACAGATCTTTGGCACGGAATCACCACAACTCTCGGCTTGCATTTTTACATGGGAAGTCAGAAGATTAATTTCTTATAAACTACCAGAAGTAGTTAAATAAATGCAAACTGGCAGGAATGATTGTATTCAATCAGGCATACACTAATAAAACTACACATATGCAGATATGTATCTATATCTATCAGAATCACACAAGAACACCATGCTCTGGACCAAAGTCCAAACGAAATCTTGAAATTCAATACTACCACCACATACTGTTGTAAAATGCTTTGCTGTTCAGTCAAAAAAAAAAAATTGTCCAATGATTTTATTAAAAATGATGTGCCTGACACTGAGCTAGCTTCTGAGGAACCAATGATAAGTCAATAATGACTTCATGGGTTGATGATTCAGTAGAGGACACTGATATATATAAAAATATTTGCATCACAGTGTGTTCCATATAAATTTGTTTTCAAGGTTCAGAAGTAGATGGAGTATCAGATCTTTCTGAGCATGTAAAGGGTAACATGGAAAGGCTTTACTAAGAGACTGATGTTTTAGAGGAGGGTTCTAAAGCAATGGATAGAGAAGAAGAACTCTTAAGACAGTGGAACAGCAGGGGTGCTTGAGTGGCTCAGCTAGTTAAGCATCTGCCTTCAGCTCAGGCCATGATCTCAGGGTCCTGGGATCAAGTCCTGCATTGGGCTCCCTGCTTAGCTGAAAGCCTGCTTCTCCCCTTCTCTCTGCCCCTCCTCCCCCCATTCATGTGTATGCTTTCTGTCAAATAAATAAATAAAATCTTTTTTAAAAATAGGGAGAACAGCAGGAACAGGAATAAAGGCATGATGACACACATTCCCAAAGCAGGACAGAGCACAGAGGTACACTGATGTACTACTTCACAAATATTAACTCAATCCTCATAACAATCCTATGACTTAGGCACTAACATAATCCCCATCTTACAGTTGTGGAAGTTGAAGGAAATAAAATTTGGATGTAGAGCCCACATCCCTAATAACTACAATAACATTTAAGGGGTTATCAAAGAGTGAATAACACAACAAAAAACGACCTATATTTCTGAGCATAAAATCCAAGGGGT
The DNA here is from genome assembly GCF_922984935.1 of Meles meles. NCBI lineage: Eukaryota > Metazoa > Chordata > Mammalia > Carnivora > Mustelidae > Meles > Meles meles. The sequence continues at coordinate 74,107,071 of NC_060066.1, forward strand.
CTGGCAGAAGGGAAAGGACAGGGAAAGACTGCTGCTAGAAATCTGTTGGGGGGAGGGGGAGATCTCAGAAGGACCCTGAGGCCAACTTCACTGCTTGAAACTCCTGTGGCATTCTAGGTCCATGAACATGGTCAGCTCTGTGCATAGAACGTTCATGATCACGAAGGGTGGGGGCTTACCTGAGTCCAGAATGGTGGCAGGCACCTCGATGAGGAACCTAGTACAATAACTCAGGTATAAGAATTTAAACGAAGTGACAGTGAAGATGGAGAGGTGGAAGGTATTGCAATGCGTGTGCACATTCGAGCATCACTGCACCAGCATGGCTGGGTGATGAAGGGGGGCATACACATCCACACATCTGTGCAACTGAGTCAGTTAAAGGGAGCATTTAGTCTTTTTGCATGAAAGCCATTTGAAGCCAGAGTGAAATAAAGTTTCTTTCCTCCCCCACTGATTCATAATCATTGGTATGCAGATACCAGATTCAGGATCTATTTTCATTAAAGTAATGTTTGTTTTTAAAGAAGTACACAAACTTAAAATTTTAGGAATTAGCCTATCTGCTTTAAAAAAACAAACTCTATGGTCTACAGAAAGCAAATGTTCTGTGGATGCCTTTCAGTATTGTCTAAAGGGGTCAGTAAAAAAAAAAAAAAGGATAAAAATGAAAACTTAATAATGCGGCTCAATTCAAATAAAGACTGGAGTACCTGCATACCAGAACTGAGGTATTCCAAGAAATACCACAGAGGAGATGCTAAAGGCCAGGCCAAAACTGAGCTTCAGGTTCTTTGGAGAGTACACAAGTAACCATGATATAAATCAGGAAATAATAAGCAAGTAAGAACATTCAGGGTCGGGGGTGGGGGGTGTGTGCAGGGGTGGGCAGTTAAAGGAAAACATAATCCCATTCCAGTTTGAGGACTGGAAAAATTTTATAAAGTAAGTAGCATTTTGGATTGGTGTTGAGAGGTTGTTAACCTTAAGAATATATAACTCCAATACTGTACACCGTTCTTATACATAAATATACGAGACTACTCATGTAATCATCAACTGCTACCTGGCTCTCTCCCAAACTCCCAAGTGGAACAATATATTTTTATTTTATATATATATATAAAATATAATATGGTAATATTATATTTAATATATATATTCCCCCCCGTAAAGAATGAAGATTCTAATATTTTTTCATATTTCTTTAGCTGTGACATTCCCCCAACCCACTGCAACTCAGGGAAAACAACATGAGCTTTGGAGCCATAGTAAAAATTAAAGTATGATAGCAAACTTGTATTAAGCATCTACTATGTACTAAGCATATTTAACTCTCATCTATGTGGCAGCCACTCTTACTATCCACACTTTTCGATGGGGGAACGGAGGCATGGAGACAACGTAAGTCTCCAAAGTGACACAGCTGGCAAATGTTGGAGTTGGAATCAATCTAGTCAATCCTTTCTTTGTTCATTGATAAAAGAAGGGATATTTAATAAACTCCACCACCCAAGTCTGTTGTGATGACTAAGTCAGACAGTGTGTATAAAGTACCCAGCTGAGAATTGGGCACTAGCAAGCATTCATTTCCTAATGGCTATAATTGTTATTTCATCTCAATTTAGCAACTAGGTCATTTCCCACCAGTCAGATCTCCAATGAAAGCTCGCACACAGCCCTACCACATGCCCAGGGCTCGCTGGCATCAGGGCTCCTAAATGCATCCAGCTGAGGCCATCTGGTTTACATACATCTTAAGGCTATCAAGAGTGTCATATTTTACATTTTCAGACATCTTCCAATGACACTCAAGGTCATTAGTCAAAATGCCTACAAATCACAGCAATACTGACAAGTTGGCACCCATCACAGCTTGAACACTTCCAATACACAGAGAACCCATTATCTTGGAGGTATTTCTTCCAAAGTTGTTTATTTCCCTATTGTCAATGAAAGTCATAAGAAAGATCATAGAACTAAATTCTTCATAGAACTAAATCTACTCCTCGGACTTCCAGTTAGTGGTTGTTGCCTTCACTGTAGACAATTCTTGCTTTTGACTGTCTTGTCTCCTTTATTCCATGGGAGGATTGATCAGCTTCAGGTCCGTTGTCTCTTTTGCCTGCAATATTCTTCCCAGACCGTTCACCACCCTGGTTACCTCCCCAGCCATTCTCTTCTCTGTAATTATCTCTAAAAATATGGCCTCCAGGACAAAGGGAAATGGAGGTGATGCCTCCATCCAGTGTCACCTGTCTTCACCAACATCGTCCTGGTAAGACCACATTTACTTTCCCAACAGTCTTCTAATAATACTGTTCCCCTCTTTTAGGGGCTTGTTTAAAACACAGAACATCTCTTTCCCAGTAATTGTAGAAGTGCAGAAATTTGGATTTATGCCTTTAAACTTTACTTTCTCACTCTCAGGCCAGCCCATCTCCCTATCATAATCACTCTGTTGCCTATTTCTGCTATCAACCACATTAGTGTCTACCTAATTCCATCCAGTTGCCCTCTGGGGTTTCACCCAGGTTGATGAAGGAAGATGAAGAAATAAAGAAAACCATGCCCGGTGCTCAAAGGCACTCTAATGGAGGCTTCCTTCCTTCTTATCTGTAGCATCTCTACTTTGGGAATGACCACTGATTACTTACTGCTCTGAGACTATGCTGGGGTTTTACTCCCATTTGTCCTTTTTACACTTTTTTAGAAAACTCAATCCTATTTTCTTTGCTGATCAAAAAGCCTACTTTTTATTCAATTCCTGCCAATTGTACCAAGGGTTACCAGTTCCCATATTACTGTTCTGTTCCAAGATAAAAAAGAGGAGGTCATTCTGGGGGAAGGCTGTGCTTTTCATGTCTGGCAGTGGAAAAGGTAACCTTCTTCATCTCAAGTCTTCCCCCTCTTCTTTATCCCAGTGTGCTTTAAGCTCTAAGAAAACCGCACTTATCATTGTTTCTTGAATATGCCAAACCTCTCTCATATCTGTGCCTCTGTATTACACTACTCTCTTTGCACAGAAGATCTTTCCTTCCACTTTTTTGCTCAAATTACTATACATTCTTCATGTCTCCCTTCCAATGTTATCTGCTGTGTACAACTTCCTGGACTCCCTTAAGCAGAACGAGTTGCTCTGATCCTACTTTCCTCAGGTTTACTGATATTATATTGTATCCGTCTATATAGCTGGTATTCCCAGTACACTTGATCTCCTCCAGGGAAGAGCCAAGTCTCTGAAAATGGGAGGCCCACAGTAATGTTTACCTCACAAAAAACACTCAGTAAATGTTTGAATAAATAGATGAATGGGAAGATGCAAAAGACATCACGGTATTCAAAAAAAAAAAAATACTAGGAATTAAAGGAACAAGGATAAACCAAGATAGAAAATGCATGGCATTTGTTCATAAACACGGATATTTTAAGCTTGGTAGTTGAAAAGATTCTTTAATCTTTTTATATATCCTTCAGATTCTTTAGAGTTAACAACAACAAACCACAAACTATAAACCATCTGAAACTAATTTAAACCTCCATGTCACTCATTTTTTTTTGTTCAAGAGTTACACTTTACCAAAAAAGAAAAAAAAAAGTCTGGTATATCAGAGTCAAACTTTTCCATATGGTATTGGCACTTAAAGTAAATTTGCTGGAATGGAAAGTAATCAGACCTGGCCTATTTGGAATAGTTTTATCATTGTAATTTTTAAAATAAATAATCCAGGTGTTATGACAAAGAGGCAAAAAACAAGAAAATTCCTCAAGTTGATTAGCTGTGAAGGAAAAAATGTTGTACTTTTAGTACCCATTAATTTATACTATAATAAATGATATGATGCAGCTCTAAAACATAGCTCATCAAATAGAAAATATGTACTCTAACGCTCTTCTCAAGTTACACACACTGATAATTTATAAGCTCTATCCTAACAAGTGATTTATTGAAGCTTAGAACCCTAAGGTATGATAATAGTACACAGAAACTTCAGTTGTTTATTACTACCCTTTCTTTTATCATAATGAGAAAAGTGATTTTCTTTCTCATGTTATTTGTAAAGCAATAAACAATAGCTCTGGGGAGATGAAATATTTTCCAACAAACTGCTATTTATTCAACAGGAATGTCTAATTAAAAAGATATTCCCTATTTTTTGTCCTTAATGACTGGAGTACAAACTCCATGATTAATTTAGAACTTTTTTTGAGAAGCCAAGCAGATGTGCTTTAAAATTTCTAAATGAACAATCAATGTATATTTCTTGAATAATTAAACTATAAACTCTGCTTGGTAGGCATTATGATAAGAAAGAGAAACACATACACCCTAGTCATTACACTCTAAAATGGCATATAGGCTACTTGTAGACACAAAACTAATGCAATGCAAAATAGCCATAAAACAATTCAAAACCACCCAACAGAAAGGGGTACCTACTTTTATCAAAGACATTTATAAGACTGCTAACCGCAAAACTAGCCATATTAGTCAACAAGAGGAAACTACTCCAACCTCCATCAAGAGTAGAATGGATAAATTGTGATACACTCACAGAATGGGATACAGTATAGCAATTTAAAAACTACAGGTAAATTGCACAAACAGTGGTATGCGAAAAATAGGACACACAAAACAGCTGACCTTTAACATGAGTTTAAGTGCATGGCTCTCCTTACAGGTACATTTTTACACTATAGTACAGTGACTGTGTTTTCACTTTCGTGTGATTTTCTTAACATGGCTCAAGCTTCTCATGGCACAGTGGTCTCAGAATAGGTCCACTTCCTACAAGGTGACTGGCTTCAAAGCAAAGCATCACAAAAGCAAAACTTTCTTCAAGCTGCACAGCTTCTTATGACCTAGACCTAGGAGTCTTTGGTCAACAGCAACTTGCAGGGCCAGCTCAGAGTCAAAGAAAGGATGCCAAAAAGGTGTGACCACTGGGAGGTAAAGGTCCTTGGGGAGACAACTTTGGAAACCAGCTGCGGCAGTGCATTATTATTTAAGCAAATACTTAAAAATATATGAGACACAATTCATGTATTCATTTCACAAAAACCAGTTACTGAATTCCTGATAAATACTGGGAACATTAAATGAATAAGATATGGTTGAAAAGATATAATTACATGCTAAAATATAATACTTACTTAGGCACTACTTCCTTGCCCTACTTATTGATAATAATATCCATCCAACACTTTGTTCAATTCCATTGCCCTCATCTTTTCCTATAGTTTATTCAGACTCTTATGTACTTGGAAATGTAAGAGATTTTTTAAAAAGATGTATACTAACATTTATTTGTTTCACTTTCAATGCATTTGGTCATTCATTCATTCTCTAGGTTCACTATAGGATTGGCAGTGCATTATAAACTAGTTATAGAAAATAAAAATAGGAGAAAGGCACAGTTTCTGCTTAAAGATACGTAGAGAAAACACAATGAAAAGGACATAGAGACAGAAAAGCACAGGCTATACACTCGTAACATTGACCAGATCTATCAGTTCATTTGTTGTTGTTATTTTTTAAGGATTTTATTTATTTATTTGACAGAGGGAGATATAACAAGAGAGGGAACACAGCAGGGAGAGTGAGAGAGGGAGAAGCAGGCTTCCCGTTGAGCAGGGAGCCTGATGTGGGGCTCAATCCCAGGACCCTGGGATCATGACCTAAGCTGATAGCAATATCAGAAACCAAATAAATGATGATGCAAGACAAGTAGCATTAAAATGATGAAATTTGTGATATGAATAACAAAACATTGGGAGGTGATGAACGGTAAGAGAGGTATGAGATGTCTTTATAGAAATGTGATATTTGAATCGAGTCTTACAAGGCAAGTAAACTATGGGTGTCCAAGAAGAGAGGAGAGTTTATTCCGGCAGAAAGAAGAGCATAAGCAGAGGCAATCAGATAAGTCAGCAAGATAACTGACTGGATTACTTGAGAAACAAACTAACCCTACAGGAGAGATTTGTTACCATGGTAAGTGTGAACAGATATGGTAAGGAGATTTTTATGAAGGTTCTAGAATGTCAGCTGGGGCAATTAGGACGTGTGAGCCTCAAGGAGGTAAGGTCTGTCTTTGGCAAAATAAATAAATAAATAAAAAGATGAAAATAGTATTTTAGCAAAACTAATCTGGGCATGTTTGTTGCATGGTTATCACTCTGCCTGTTCTGTCATTGTTACATCTTTCCTGAACAAAGGAAGATCAATTCATTACCTAAGTAGCAGCATCCTGGAGACATTTAGAAATGTCTAAAGACAATCAGAAGAGGGAATCAATAGGGCATTGAAACTGGTTTGATAGGGGATAAAAAACAAGAAGACCAAAAAGACACCGAGCTTTCCAGTCTAGGGAAATTGGAAAATGCCAATTATAAGAAGGTAGTAGGGCCCAAGAGAGGAAAAATAATGACAGAATTGGAGGCAAAAGTGAAACATATGGGGCGCCTGGGTGGCTCAGTGAGTTAAGCCTCTGCCTTCGGCTCAGGTCATGATCCCAAAGTCCTGGGATCGAGCCCCGCATCGGGCTCTCTGCTCTGCAGGGAGCCTGCTTCCTCCTCTCTCTCTGCCTGCCTCTCTCCCTAGTTGTGATTTCTCTGTCAAATAAATAAAATATTAAAAAAAAAAGTGAAACATACGGTGCAATGTCCCGTATATAGAAGACATGACTTTGGAACTTGACATCTTAACTGGAATGATGTATTTGACTTTATGTAAAGGTAATTGTAGAGGTCATGATGAGTTGATAAGTTTATTAAAAAGACAGATAAAATTTATATAAAAAGGGGAATGAAAAGCCAAGAATGAGAGTTGAAAGCAAAGGGGATATTATAGACTTTCATCAGTGAACCCAACGGATGCTACCCAAGGAGGAAATTTCAAAAAAGTAACACTGATGAGCAATGTCAAATGCCACAGGGAAGCAAAAGGAGATCCTACTGGGGCAGAGTTAAACTATATGGTTAAAAGATGGTCATGGGAAAAGGTTAGGAGTCTTTCTTCTGAAAAGAAGGGTCAAGAAGCCAGGTTGGGAAAGGCTTCAAAGAAGGCAAGAAGGCAGTCAGTGCAACAGTAAATATGTACAACAGTGTGGTCAAGGGGTCTGAAAGCATTGCGACAGAATTTCCACAGCAGCTACAAGAAGCAATGGAATCCACAGGAGGTTTCATTCATATTTTTCAACACTAAAAGACCTGCCTAATCTCATAGTGTAAGGTATTTCCATAGAAAAATATAAACTAAAATGACACTTTTTCTGCCTCTTCATATATAGTAATAGCCTACATTCTGTGGAGATCACCAGTAGACTTCATTTATAAGAATTACTGGTACTGGAAATCAAAATTCTACTATTACAGCCAAAAGCAAGGACATCTGAGCCTCTCACAATGGTGAACTTTAATTATGTGTTTAGACATAGGGATGGGATGAAAATAAAACCAAATCATTAAGGACATCACATCAAACAAGTGGTTTCATATAAATCAGTTTCTTGAATTTCAAATCTCCCTTGGCATACATATGCTTATGTTCACAAATTGGTACTTAGAAAATAACCTTCCATATTTCATCACAACAAAGGACTTTGGAAAATACATCAGCCCCCTATGGGAATCCTCTTAAGACTTGGTTCCATCAGAGACATAGAAGCGTGAAAATAGATTAGGGGTATTGTTCTTTTTACTGGGATAATTAATCCCATGTTGTTGAAAGGCTGATGATCATTACAGTATTTCTTCATGTCAATAGGAATAGCTCTCATTGAGGTTTTGGGGTTTGGGGTTTTTTTTTTTTTACTCATTTTTGTTTTCAGTTTGGGGTGGCAGTTTGAAAACTAAGTTCTCTCTGGACCTTATACTGTTTTATGTGAAATTCAGAGATTATGACTCTGTGAAAAAGACCTTAACCTCTCAACAACTGTTATTCAAACATACAACATCAAATTAATAAACAAAACCACTTTGCTCTTTGGTTTCCCAAAATGGAGATAACTGATTTCTCTCTTAACTTTTCTTCCATACTTCCTGAATTTCTAAACAAATTATAGCAAAGGTATAAATCAAAAGGAAAAGAAATAGTCCAGGTCCTGGGAATTAGAACAAATCAAGCCATAGAAACTGGAATTGTAAGATGCTAAGCAAGGCTGGCTCAGATGATAGGCAGAAGATTCTCTAACTCTGTTGCTTCTGTTTGGAGCAACTCACTTCATCTGTGTCAACCTGGGACCAGAAATGAACTGAAAGAAGACCCTTGTAACATTTCCACAGGGGTAGCCAAGTGAACCTGCTGATCAAAATAAACAGCAAACTTCAAACAAGTGGTCAGGAAAGTTTTCAAGCATTTCCAAATGGCACAGTTTGTCGCTAAGACCAGACTCGAGTTATCAGGGAAGTTCTTTGAGTCTGATAAATATTCTTCAAATTATACAAGAATCATAAAACATTAGTAAACCTTTCTAGGTGAAAAAAAATGCATTAAGGGAGTAACTATGAACCAAATGGCTTAAATGATTATTCTAATCATCTAATGAAATAAGTTTAATGAAAGCAGTCAAAATCTACCTCATCTTGGATTACAAATACTGATACTAATCTTTATCATTATGGAATTATCCACCCCTCAGAAGTTACCATAAGCCTGAAGCTCATACTCAAAGCTACCTGGTCAGTCCAGGAAAACTGTCTGCTAGAGGAACCTGAAAGTGAAAGGGGAGAGGGTATGGCTAGACCAGAGGGCACGGGAAGGAGCTAAGGAGTAGGAGCTATATTTCTCAAGTGTAAAAGATGGCGGAAATCCCCCGAAGCTGCTCCTTGGCTCTGTGTCACAGACTGCAGACCTCAGCTGTGTTAATCCTTGACCCCAGCTCCTTTTGTGACCTCTGAAATGTCCAGATGTTATCCTAGACCAAATTCTAAACCCAGCCTTGTTTCCCAGGGATCATTTCATCCACATTCACTGTATTCTTGATTAAGGAGCCCCATCAGCTCTCAGCTCCTCCTCTGGGGGCTTCAGGACTGGATGAGGACTAAGAAACAGAGCAGAGTGGAACAGAAAATCTCAAAGCCCCCACGGAAGAGCTACTGATGGCACTGAATATTTTGTTACAGAGTTAACGGAATGTTCATTCTATATCTGATCTCCCTCCTTGCATTGTATCTTGCATTATCTCATTAGACAAATGTACTTGCCTTTAAAGCTCACTGTGTATATTCTGCACACATTCTTGTGATTAGTTTGGTACAATGGCTGCTAGCATGAAGGTTGATTTTGTCCCAGTTTTGTCAGAACCACACCACACACTCAAAGCCAGTGCCACTGATAATGATAGATAAGAATCCCAAGCTTTTTCTTACTTTGAAACAATCAGGCAGACAAGTCACAAACAGCATAAAGAAGTGAATGGAAGAGATTTTGACTTTCTGTGGTAATTGTGTTTGCACTTCCTTTTCACATTTATGATGTATTAGCCATAGAACGGTCTCTAAAGAGAAACGGAAGAGGAAAGCACAGAACCTTATCAAAAAATACAGCCAGCTGCATCCCTTTCCCTCAGTTATACTTTTTAAAAGTCTAATGTAAGTATAATTACTCACCAATTTCTATTCTGAAGTTGGTAATGACGATAGCAATAAATCTCTTTCCGTTCCTTTGTGCTACAAATTCAGTGAACTAAAGAACGAAACTCCACAAAAAGGTTGCTTAAAAAATATCATTTATAGAACTAACCCGGAAAAAAATTTCAGCACCAGAATCCAAGCTCCCAGACTCTACTGACAATAACACAAGAAACAAGGCCTTAGGATGCTGAGGGGAAAGGGAGCGTTTTCCACAGTCCTGAAGTGACCCTTTCCCTCCCCCGCAGTCTCTGGCTGTGGCTCCCAATGACACTTTATAGGCCACAGGGTTGCCTCCAGCTGTCCACACTTCTCCAGGGAGTCACTTCTATAGGGCCACAAGGGAGCTAATACTATCCGAACAAGGAATGGGGAGGGGTTACAAGGTACACTCCTTACCCTTCCTTTTTCCTCTCAGGGGAAGACCTTAATGGATAAAACGGAAAAAAGCATTCCATACCTTAGCTTTAACTCATCTGGGATTATCTAAGGTAACAGTTATAAAACTGGCTTGAGATCCTGCTGCACCTTCAGGATCCCCAACCTGTCACCCCCACACCTCGTCCACTCACGGCTGAAGGACACTTCATTTCCAGCAGAAGCTTCCCCGAGGTGGTGCACTGCTCAGCTGGCTGGTTCCCACCAGTGATGGATTCTAACCCGGGCTACAATTCCCACTAGACACAAAGCTGCCAGGATGTGAAACCGTATTGACAAACACTCTACAAAATAAGCTTCTCAATGGCATAAACATGTAACAGTGACAGGGTGAGGTAGATATATTGTTAGTTTGCTGAACCTCCAAAAAACCATGTGCCTACTCTATTAAAGTCAGTGTACTGAGAAATGACAGCTAAAGAATTAACTAGTTAAAGCCTTAAGTCTTACACTCACTAAGCTATTGCTAATCTGTTCCATTAAATTTATTAGCAATGTATATCTGGGTTTAATTTCATCATTAGGGGCGCCTGGGTGGCTCAGTGGTTTAAGCCGCTGCCTTCGGCTCAGGTCATGATCTCAGGGTCCTGGGATCGAGTCCCACATCGGGCTCTCTGCTCAGCGGGGAGCATGCTTCCCTCTCACTCTCTCTGCCTGCCTCTCTGCCTACTTGTGATCTCTCTCTGTCAAATAAATACATAAAATCTTAAAAAAAAAATTTAAAAAAATTAATTTCATCATTAAATTATAATCATACTGAAGAGCTGAACAAGAGACCTGAGTAGCACTTTCCTCTTAGGTACTGCCTGAGTTAAGAGTGTCAAAAAACAAAAATAAAAAAGTTATTTTTAAATATTCTTAGAGCCTTGCAGAGAGGAGTGACTTTCTGCCTTTCCAACCTATATAAAATGTAAAAACATACACAGATTTTTATTCTCCATCTGCTTCACTCATTCTCATTGCCATTTAAACTAGCTAATATACCAAATAGTTCACTCATTTATCTTGTATCTACTGTTTTAAAAAGGGAGCTCCATGAAACAGGGGATTTTTAACTCCTCCTCCCAGCCTAGAACAGTGATTGGCATGCAATACGTGCTTAATGAATATGCCCTGGAATATTAAGAATCAAAATTGGTGGGCCTGTGTGGCTCAGTTGGTTAAGTGTCTGCCTTCGGCTCAGGTCATGATTCTGGAGTCCCCGGATCAAGCCCCACATGGGGCTACCTGCTCAGCTAGGAATCTGCTTCTCTCTCTGCTCCTCACCCCACTCATGTTCTCTCCCTCTCTCGCTTTCTCTTGCTCTCAGATGGATAAATAAAATCTTAAAAAAATATATCTGGGGGTGCCTGGGTGGCTCTGTCACTTAGGCATCTGACTCTTCATTTCGGCAGGGGTGGTCTCCACTGATCCTGGAATCAGGCTCTGTGCTCAGTGGGGAGTCTGCTTAAGATTCTCTCTTTCCCTCTCTCAAATAAATAAATAAGTCTTTAAAAAAGGAATCAAGGGTGCCTGGGTGGCTCAGTCGTTAAGCATCTGCCTTCAGCTCAGGTCATAATCCCAGGGTCCTGGAATCAAGCCCCGCATCGCATCAGGTTCCCTGCTCAGCGGGAAGCCTGCTTCTCCCTCTCCCACTCCCCAGGCTTCTCTTCCCTCTCTTGCTGTGTCTCTCTCTGTCAAATAAATAAATAAAATCTTAAAAAAAAAAATCAAAATACCTGAACCTTATGCTTTTAAAACAATTATTGAAGAGACTAAATCATAAGGCCTAGTATAAAAAAGGTTTTGTTTTTTTTTAAAGATTATTTATTTATTTATTTATTTTTTGACAGAGACAGAGATCACAAGCAGGCAGAGAGGCAGGCAGAGAGAGAAGGAAGCAGGCTTCCTGCTGAGCAGAGAGCCCGATGCGGGGCTGGATCCCAGGACCCTGGGATCATGATCTGAGCTGAAGGCAGAGGCTTTAACCCACTGAGCCACCCAGGCGCCCCTAAAAGAGGTATTTTTTAAATTGACCTGAGACATAAATTGCACTGTTAAAAGGTTTTTCACATGTAAGTTGGTTTTGAAATAAATTTAAAAATCACTCCAATTCCATTCCTTTTTTTTTTTTTTTACTGATTGCTTAGTTCTCTCTTTACTTATTACAAAATTACTACAGATTTCACTTGGCAAAAATTAAATTCTAGAAAAGAAAATTCTAGAATATCACAGAATAATTGGAACTTTAATACTGACAAGCTGGAAAAGAAATGGTTTGTAGAAAGAATATATAATACAATATAGTAAAGCTATAATTTTCTCTTTAAGTCTAGTTAGCAGACTTTTTCTTTTTTAAGATTTTATTCAAATATCCTGGCTGACTTCCTGGACCCCTCATTTAAGTTTGCATATATTTTTCTGATGCCATTAAAGTTGAATCTGAACCAAATACTCAACTATAGAAATGTGAATGTTTAAAATTAAGAATCTATTGAAGTTATCAACTAAACTTTCAAATTTTCTGATAATCTCAAGAAATTAAGAATAGAGCTTCCCTATGACCCTGCAATTGCACTGCTGGGTATTTACCCCAAAGATACAGATGTAGTGAAAAGAAGAGCCATCTGTACCCCAATGTTTATTGCAGCAATGGCCATGGTCGCCAAACTGTGGAAAGAACCAAGATGCCCTTCAACGGATGAATGGATAAGGAAGATGTGGTACCTATACACAATGGAGTATTATGCCTCCATCAGAAAGGATGAATACCCAACTTTTGTAGCAACATGGACGGGAATGGAAGAGATATGCTGAACGAAATAAGTCAAGCAGAGAGAGTCAAGTATCATATGGTCTCACTTATTTGTGGAGCATAACAAAGAACACGGAGGACATGGGGAGATGGAGAGGAGAGGGAGTTGAGGGAAACTGGAAGGGGAGATGAACCATGAGAGACTATGGACTCTGAAAAACAACCAGAGGGTTTTGAAGGGGCGGGGGGTGTAAGAGGTTGAGGAACCAGGTGGTGGGTAATAGGGAGGGCACGTTCTGCATGGAGCACTGGGTGTGGTGCAAAAACAATGAACACTGTTACGCTAAAAATAAACAAATAAAAAAAATTTTTTCTGATAATATAACTCATTAAATTCCTTATAATTAAGTCAATTTTAAATATGAAATAATTTTTTAAAAAAAAAACAGCCCTAAAGCCCAAAGAATATTTGCTATCCTCAGAAAATTTCACCATACAGAGAAGGTACAATTTATATGTGAGAATTATTATTTCAAAATATACATGAGAAACATCAACTTCTCATATTTTATTTGAAAGCTATATTCATCTATCCATAGCATGATTCCCTTCTGGACTCTAAGATTACACAGCTGTGCTAACTGTCCTTGCTAGAAGCTAAGAAAAATGGCCCCACCTATAGACCATGGCTTATTTATCAAACGTCATTCTGGGATTACCACAATGCCTGTTCCTCTCCCTCGTCTATCCCATCAAAAGAAGTAGTCCTGGCAAATAGAGCACTTCCAGGAATAACAATCATTTGAATTATAGTTCACTTTCTCTGTGTTTTAATTACATTAATGCTTTCTACCAACGCCAATTATACACTATCCACTGAATGCAGAACAATACATACATTTTGAAGAGTGAGGATGTGTGTCTGTGTGTGCGTGTGCGTGTGTGTACTTAATCCCTGTTTCAAATAGCATATGATTTAATCATATAGAGGACACCCATGAGCCACTTTCAACACATAAAACCAAGAGTAAGTAGTAAGTAATTAAGCACATGGAGATCCAAAATGATCCACACTGAAATCACCCTTAGCAATGATACACACTAACAGATATCCAACAGTAGAACTAAGGTTGTCTATTTTTAAATGATTCATTGCATTTCCTCATTTCTGTCCTGGAAACTCTTGACTTCTGGGTAATTGTTGGCTCCTGAGTGCTTGCCTGGCTCTGACCCCTGTCTTGGATTGACCAGGCGATTCTTGTTGCTCCTTTGCTCTTGTTCCTTTGCCTGAAATGAACTACTGTCTCTCCCTGACTTCTAGCTTCTGTGTACTTCCAGAGTCAACAAGTTCTGCGCCCTGATCCCAACATCTGCCTTGGTTTTCTGAGTCCTGATTAATCACAGTGCTCCCACAATCTAGAAATGCCTGGGCCAGTAAATACCAGCAGAACCTCTTGGAATAGCTGCACAATGGATTGGCTCAGAATCCCCCCTCTCTCACTGAGGAACTAACCAGACTATACTTAGGTATTTGTTAAAATGATACAAGCCTTGAAAGGAGTTGTGAGTTATACATGAATATCCAGTGCCTGACATACAACAAAGACATATTAAATGATCTCCAGATTTTCCTGGGACAGTTTTATCATTTGTTTGAGACTTCAGGAAAAAAAAAACATGTTTAATTATAAACATGTAAATTACAAAATTTCCAAACCCTCTCTTCATTCTTCCTGTAGTGAAAACCAATGGGAAAATAAAACAACAAAAACAAAAATAAAAAGCATGAAAACCAAACAAAAACAAACAAAAAAAAAAAACCCTTTACATTGCTCTTACAAACATGTGAAGAGATAGATAAAATATTAGATAGATTTCTATGTGGACAAGAATATATTAGTTTAGGGGGAAATAATCCAAATTATATGTTAAGTAGAACAGATTCTTATAGTAAAGGAACCCAAGAATTAATTTTTATGATTTTCTGAGATCCAAGCCTAGGGGCACCTGGGTGGCTCAGTCATTAAGCATCTGCCTTCAGCTCAGGTCATGATCCCAGGGTCCTAGGATTGAGCCCCACATCAGGCTCCCTGCTCAGCTGGAAGCCTGCTTCTCCCTCTCCCGTCCCTCCTGCTTGTGTTCCCTCTCCCTGTGTCTCTGTCAAATAAATAAATAAAGTCTTAAAAAAAAAAAAAGAACCAATCCTAATGTTTCACTGGAGCCTAAGTTTTACACCTTGCTCCTCAATATTTATTTTCTACTTCTTTATATTAGTGCAGAACTTCCCAAATTTCAGCCGTATACATGGCTACCCAACTAGATAGCACTATTCCAGTCTCCCCTGCAGCTGGTTCAGCCATGTAATGACGTTCTGGCCAAGGGGATGAGATTGAAAGTGATGTGTGGAATTTGCCTCTGTCCCCTTAGAGCTGGAATGAGAAAGGGATCTGTAAGCCAGCTTCGACCCCTATGGGCAAGAAGACCCTCGTGTATTGGTTCTCCAACCTTCTGCACATTGGAACCACCTGGAGAAACTATATAAAATACTGATGCCTGGCTTTCTCTCCTATAGACTTTGATTTAATGGGTCCTAGGGGATGGTGGAGCAATAAGATAGAAGGAATGGGATACTCAGTGACCTGATAGAGCCAAGCTGCTTACTCCTCTGAAATACTGTTAGGCAATCGAATTGAAAAATTAAATAAGCAGAGCTCCAAGACAGAACGCACACACAAAAAGCCATGTTGATTACATTCGGCTTTCATAGTCACAAACAATCCTTGTCGTTTAAACTACTGTTGTTTAACCTCAGTCAAAGCAGCTGAACAAATGTTCTTATAAATATACACAACAAACACACAAAACCTGGCCTTCAGGGAAAAAAAATATAGAAACATAGGTTAAAAATAATACTGTTCTTGGGGCGCCTGGGTGGCTCAGTGGGTTAGGCCCCTGCCTTCGGCTCAGGTCATGATATCAAGGTCCTGGGATAGAGCCCCGCATCGGGCTCTCTGCTCAGCAGGGAGCCTGCTTCCTCCTCTCTCTCTGCCTACTTGTGATCTCCATCTGTCAAATAAAAAAATAAAATCTTTTAAAAAAATAAATAAATATACTGTTCTTTTTCTAACAACAAAAAAAGAAAGTTTACCAAGAGCAAAAGAGAGTGTAGTTTTAGTGTAATCCAGGGAAATCACTGGTGAACTTTCATTAAAGAAAAGCTAGAAATAAATTTAAAACGTTAGGATTACTCAGTTAAGACAAAGGCAGAAAAATCGATTAAAGTTTGCCAATTCATTAATAATTTGCATAAATCAGTGAAAAATTGGAAGCACAATGTAAAAATGTCAAAAAAGATGATGTTAGGCCAGAGTTAAGTAAATACTGACTTATTTTTACAGGACCATTTTTGACAGGATACCAGTTCTTTCTGTTTTGTTGTTCTGTTATCCTCAACATGTGACTCCATTTCAATGAAATCATTGTCGAAAATGGCTGCCTCATTTCCTACCATCACATCCTCACACCACCCAGGGACAAGGGAGAGAGTGCATACTCCTCCATTATCAAGGTACACCTTGGAAGTTACCCATGCCACTTCTGCTCACAACCCACTGCCCAGACCCTATTCATAGGGCCACACTTAACAGCAAGGGAGGCCGAGACATGCAATCTTAAGTTAGATAATCATGGCCTGAGCTAAAACTTTTATCACTATGGAAGAAAAGAATATTGGACATTGGGAGCGATTAGAAATCTCTGCCAGACATCTCATTATTCAAGAGATACTAGAAAACCTGGCATAAAGTGTTTAAAATATTCAAAAATTTTTAGTAGAATAAATATATGAATACAAAAATATTCCTACATAACATATAAAAATATATTAAAGTCACACAAAATCCAACACACAGATACACAGTGTAGAAAATGAAAATTCCCTTTGCTTCCATAATTTTAGTTCTGGGGAAATAACGAACTATTAAAGCAATCTTGGAATATGCAAGTATGGGACTAACATCTAGATGATAAAATGTCTTTCCATAGCTCTCCCCCAAGTGCTACTGACAGAAAAAAAAAAAAAAAAAAAACTTTGGAATGGGAGATGTTATTTCTGGAATCCTAAGATTTGTTTCTTTGGGACAATAGTCTCAAACAAGAAAAAAACTAGAAACCAAAGGAGCATGAAAGCGAGGCCAAGGTGAAGCATTACCAGGCAGCAAAGGAAAACATCCACATTTCCTGCACAATCACTGAAAATGTGTCACCATCTATAAAGCCTCTTCTACTGTCAAGAAGACAACTTCAATAGATAATTAAAATAACAAAAGTAGCAAAGCAAAGTCAAACACAGACATCAACTCTTAGGGGACTCTCCCAGAGAAACAAAGTTTTAAAATAAATAAAAATGTTTACTCATTCATATTCTATATTACTGTATTTTTGCTATTAACCCAGAGAATATTTTTATGTCAGTATTCTAAATTTAACCCGATGCCATCATTTCTTAAGTATTATACCATTTAACCTTTCCAAGTGAAAGGGTTGTCTTTTAATGGAAAATACTCATTTCACATTGATGACAGAACATAATGTCCTTGGCTTAGCTACTCTCCAACAACACAGGTCCTTTTTTGTACAGTATGCTTAGCTATATGGTAAGGCTAGAATACTACAAATTTATACATGGAATCAAAGTCTGAAGTTATCTATACTAACTAGAGATGTTTAAAAACCATAACCTCAACTTAACATATCAATTTTCTTAAAATTACAATCATTGAATTCTTGGATAAAATTCAATGATTATTCAGAGAATGGGAAAAAATTGAAAAAAGTTTTTATAAGATGTCTCAGGATTTGAATGAATATACTGAACACCATTTGAAAATTGGCCCAACCATAGTTTTAAGCAAAGAAACATTTATTAAGGGGTGATTTTGAATTTGTTATTGTTTGAGGCAATAATATAATAAGTCAAAGAAATCTTGATTTTAATATAGCTAATGCAATTACAATACATTGAGAATAAAAATTCATCTATTATGAAAAGTAAATATTATAGATAATAATTTTAAAGAATTCATGTAAACAGAAACAACTATTTTTAGGTTAAACTAATTGTACTCAAAACTCAAATATAACAATTTTATTTGGAATTAAAGTATAAACCAGGTATATAATAAGAGAACACTCAACAGAACAATGCTAAAAGACAGTACTGAGAAAAAAATGTAATGTTATCAAAATGTTGTCAGATAAATCAATGTTCCTTTTCAAAAGAATGTGCATAGTAATTGCTGTGTGCATTAAATGTAATAATACAGAAGTTCTACACAATTTGTGTCATGGTTTAAAAAAATGATTATGTCATTATTTCCAAGATTTGAACCTAGTCATAATATAAGAAATCAGGTGAAGCTACTTCTCTATTTTGACTTCTAAATTTATATGTTGCATTAAGAAAGTCACTTTTAAAAGAATACGCATGGGGTGCTTGGGTGGTTCATTCAGTTAAACAGCTTCTGCCTTTGGCTCTGGCTCAGTCATGATCCCATGATCCTAGGGTCCTAGGATTGAGTCATTCCCCCCTCTACCCTCGTTGAGCTCCCTGCTTAGCAGAAGAATCTACTTCTCCCTCTCCCTCTATCTCTCCCCCCACTGCTCATGCTCTCTCTCCCCCTCACTTTCAAATAAATAAATAAAATTGTTAAAAATCATAGCAACAATAAATAAAAGAGGGTGCCTGAGTGGCTCAGTGGGTTAAGCCGCTGCCTTCGGCTCAGGTCATGATCTCAGGGTCCTGGGATCGAGTCCCACATTGGGCTCTCTGCTCAGCAGGGAGCCTGTTTCCTCTCTATCTCTCTCTCTCTGCCTGCCTCTCTGCCTACTTGTGATCTCTCTCTGTCAAATAAATAAAATCTTTAAAATAAATAAATAAATAAAAGAATGATTACACAAAGACAGTCAGACATCCAACCTCAGATACCTGAGTTCAGTTCCCCTTACTGTTCTTGAAAGTGTATGTTTCAAATCTTTACCACTGTCTTCATAGGCCTTACTCTCAGCAAAAACAAACAAAACAGAACACAAAGAAAACAATAGTTCAATTTCATATAAAAGTAAAGGTCACCAGGCAGAAACCTCCAACTCCCCTCTCCTCTAAAATAACTCTAGGCATTGCCTCCTTTGTTCCTCCCAGAGGCAAACTACTCTGCACCTTCCACACACTCCCAACCCGCATCTCCAACACCCTTACCACTCCCTCTCCTCCTCGAAGACCACACCTCACCAGCAATCCTGAAGGCCCCTCCAGCCTCCTCAGGACCTTTCTATTAAAACTTATCTATTAAAACCTCCAGTATGCTTCCAGGCTGGAAGAGAAAGGGCCCAGAAGCAGGCTAGGTAGCCTCAACAACCACCAGACTCTGTCTGTGAGGCAGGAAGAGAAAGGAAAAAGAGGAAACCCTTACTACCTATCAGCACTATACCTACAGAAGCTGATTTGAACTTGAGGCCAGCCTGTGAGATATTATTAAATGTATTTTCCAAATATGAAACCAAGCATAAAGAGGCTACGTAATTTGCCCAAAGTTACACACAGTTTGTAAGTTTCAGTGCCAGAACTTTAACCCAGGTCATCAGATTCCCTAAACCCATGCTCTGTACCATGCACCGCACCCTACTGTCCCAGCAGGATGCTGGTGAGTGTGCAAAAGGAGGCACAAAGGCCATCCCAGCAGTTCCTCACATGCTACACTAGAGAAGCAGCAGAAATTTAAAAGTATCCAAGACAGCCGGCCCACTCTTGGCATTACAGTGCAACACATGCAACGATGTGTTGTTGTGGGTGTTTCGTGGCAGTGAATCTTGCCAAGGATCTTCTTTATCTCCTAGTGACATGGCAGTTCCTCAAATATCCCTCGACAAAATCACCTGCTTCTGTTACTAACCTACTTCTCCCCTTGCATTTACTGACAAAGTCTCAGTATAGTTTTTCCACTGGTCTTCATCCCTCAGCTTCCACTGGGGTCTCAGCTCATTGTCTGTCAGTCTTCTGCTCACACACTCCTGAACTAAAGCCCAATGATAGGCATTTAATTGCCAAATCCAGGGGCCTTTTCAGTCTTCCCACCACCTACTTCTCAAAAGTTCTAAGGAAGACTTTCTCCTGGGTACTACTAGGTCCTTCCTTGGATTTCAAGAGATCACTCTTCCCTGGTTCTTTGTTTCAACCTTTGATGGCTCAGTCTGGGTCACCAATGCAATCTACTTCTTCCTCCATCCTTCAAATGCTGGCTTTCCAACAACCTACCCTGTGTCTATATGACTTTTTTCCTCAAGTTCATCCCCTTAGGGCATCTCATCCACCTGATGACTTCAAAAAAATATGATAAGTTAATTTCTAGAACTCTAATTTTTGCCCCAATTTCTTTCTCTTTTTTTCTTTTTTTTTAAAGATTTTATTTATTTATTTGACAGACAGAGATCACAAGTATGCAGAGAGGCAGGCAGAGAGAGAGGAAAGGAAGCAGGCTCCCTGCTGGGCAGAGAGCCCGACATGGGGCTCTATCCCAGGACCCTGGGATCATGACTTGAGCCGAAGGCAGACACTTAAACCACTGAGCCACCCAGGCGCCCCCCAAATTCTTTCTTAACTTTCATATTCATATCTTCAAAAACAGCAGAATTTGCAGCCCAGCGAGTCCAAAACCAAATTCACCTTTTTCCTCCTCCCAATGCTCTTCTGTCCCTTGTATTCATCTTGTTTTCAAACTACAGGCTTAAGTTCCACACAATGTTCTCCCTTCTACAGAAACCTCCACTTCTGAATGAACACACCTACCAAAAGTTCCAACCAAGGATGTCTCCTAGTTGGTGGGTGCTTGTTTTCCTGTTTGTGGTTTGTTTTGGGTTTTATTCTGTTTTGGTTTGTTTATCTTCTTCATTGATTCTGTCTTAAATCAGACATTCCACATTTCTTACCTGGACCAATGCAATGGCAGAAGCTCCCAATGGGAACCAGACTCCAGTCTTCATTCCTCAATCCTACTGACAGAATTCTCTTGCTGAGAAACAAAGCTAATCTCAGTAGATACTATTCTTATATTAATGGCATTATAATAAGGTACAACTATGCAGATGAAACCATAAGACTAAAAATACATTCCTCTGTATAGGGAGTAGGCTCTGGCCATAATGATTAATATTCCAAATATCTGAATTATGAATGAACTAAGGTGTATTCACTACGAGACTCAAGACATCCTAAGGGCAGTGTCCTGAGGCCATCCTCATACATACATGTTCAAGTTAATGTTTAGAAAACAAAGCACTCCCCCAAGTCAGCCCAGGAGTGTGCCCAGCCAGGGGGTCAGTTAGGAACTACATTGGGGCTTAAGATAAAAATAGGTCCGAGTCTCCGGCCCTGAAAGGCCACTTGGTTAGGAGAAGGAATCTCTATTATACAAGTTGGACTATGTTTGTGTTTCACGTTGTTTCTAGGATTACTGGCCTCTGTTCTTCCCTACTCAAGAATAATGTTTTGAAGATTATAACATGTCCCAGATTAAGAGAAGCAAGGAAAGGTCTTCGCTGTATGCTTAAGTGGATTGCTGAGGACCAGAGAGGTCGTAGACATAGGGAACAGAGAGAAGGAATCCCAAGGTGAAATTCAGAGACGGTGATTCAGGAAATCTTGGCCTAGTAACTTTATCCCACAAGACATCCCTTTCCGGTGCCAACTTTGGAGCTCTCAAATTTGTTTACTACTAACAGGACAGTAGGTGTCCCCTCACAATTGATTTCCTACTACTTTTAGTTAAAGTCAGGATTCTTCAATTAGGGGTGCCTGGGTGACTCAGTTGTGTCTGCCTTTGGCTCAGGTCATGCTCAGTGGAGAGTCTGTTTCTCCCTCTGTCCCTCCCCCTGCTCATGTTCTCTCCCCCACTCTCTCTTTTACATAGATTAATAAAATCTTAAAAAATAAAAATAAAAAAAGAATTCTTGGGGCATCTGGGTGGCTCAGCTTGTTAAGAGACTGTCTTCAGCTCAGGTCATGATCATGGAGTCCCAGGATCGAGTCCAGCATCGGGCTTCCTGCTCAACAGGGAGTCTGCTTCTCCCCTCCTCATACTCTCTCTCTCTCTTCCTCTCTCATTCTCTCTCTCAAATAAATAATAAAAATAGAGAGAAAGAAAGAAAGGGAGAAAGAATTCTTAAACACACAATCCTTCTCAAACTGGACTGAACTTACTTCACCTCCTACCAATACCCAAAAGTATCCAAAAAGCATGTAGAACTTATCAGTCTCCGTCAACAAAGAGTTGTCAGCATCGCCTATGCACCGTCATGCCAGCAGCCCCAAAATGTCATATGAAGGTCACACGGAACACGCTGCTCTTTCCGGATGGATAGTTAGCTGTCTTCCCAGTCTGGCATATTCTCCTCATCCCTCAGAAGCTATCCGTCACCTCTTTCCCAAAACTTCCCTTGACCCCGGACTGAAGGGGCCCCTTAATGCCTCCATGCAACTTTGCTTATTACTCTATCATTGCCTCGCCCACATGGCATTGTAATTATTTGTATACTGAGGGTTAGGATGGCAGCATATGAATTTGACGATCACATAATTCAGCCGGGATAGCACAAACCTAAAGGTAATGTGTTAAATTCGTTTATCCTTGCCTGGAAAAAGTTAGATCGTGACTGAAGGAAGTTGTTTTTGGACTCATTCAAACTGTGTGTTTGCTTTTGTTTGATTTGTTTGTTTCCCTGTGTACCTATTTACACACCACTATATTTAGGCCAAGAAAACTGTACCTAAGAGAAAAATGCACCACTCCTGTTCTCTTGGAGTTTACTATCTAGGTAAGAGGCTTTTCTAACTGCTTTAGCAAAGGCACAAATCAGAAGAAGATGGGGCTGTGCTAGGAGAGGTTGAGTGGAAAGCCTGAAACCATCCAACTCAGTTCCTGCTCACCCTCTATGAGGGCCAAACCACAGAACCCTGAAGCCAAACCACAGAACCCTGGAACTCTACGGAGCACCATTTGAAAGAGTAAGAGGCATATATATCAACCCAAATCAGATAATAAATATGCAATTATTTACTATAAACTGTAAAATGGCATACTAATTATGGTTGTTGTTTTATAGACTGCAAAGTGTTCTTGCAGTCTTAAGTCAACAGAGTATGTATAAGAATATCATGGGGCACACCTGGGTGGCTCAGTTGGTTAAGTGTCTGCCTTTGGCTCAGGTCATGATTCCAGGGTTCAAGTCCCACACTGGGCTCCCTGCTCGGCAGGGAGTCTGCTTCTCCCTCTGCCTACCACTCCCCCTGCTTGTGTGTGCGCTCACTCGCTCTCTCTCTCTGACAAGTAAATAAATAAAATCTTTTAAAAAATAAGAATATCATGGGAAGAAGGACTGCATGAAAAGAAGGGGAAACACTGGGGGAAGAAGTAAAGAAGAGACTCAGAGACAGAAAGTGTAAAGAGGAATATCACCCATGCAAAAATTAGACACTAAGGCTGACCAGTATGGGTACCTCTGTGTAGCAACTGTAGCATCAGAAGAAATAACAGTAACCATATATAGGGCACTCCTGTAAGTCAGGGACTGGGCAGAGCCCAAAGCATCCATCATCTCATCCTTACAGCAACCTTGAGAAATGCTATTGGTTCCCCATTTTACAGATGAAGAAAATGGGGCTTGAAAGGTTTAGGAATGTGTCCAAAGTTAACTAGTAAATTAGAGACAGGACTCAGATTCTGGGCTATCTGAGGTCAGCGCCTAGACAGGTAACAAACTTCAAAATCTTTTGTTTATGACAAGACATGTAACTCATGTGCCCGCAATGTGGAAGAACAGCACATTCTGATTTACCAGGAACACTCCAGGGTTACATCTGTTTCCCAGTGTAATTATTAATAACACTCCCTTTCACCCTCAGAAGTGTCCCATTTTAGACAAAAATGGTCATAGCCAACCGGCCACAATGCCAGAGTGAAATGTGTCGACAAGATTTTCCAGGCCCAGTGCAAAATAAAAATGTGAGGCCTTTTGCTCAAAAAGCAGGGGGAAATGTGTTATTAAAGATACTGAAATAGGGGCACCTGGGTGGCTCAGTTGGTTAAGCCTCTGCCTTCAGCTCAGGTCATGATCCCAGGGTCAGGGGATTGAGCCCTGCATTGGGCTCCCTGCTCAGCAGGAAGCCTGCTTCTCCCTCTCCCTCTCCCCGTGCTTGTGTTCCCTCTCTCATTCTCTCTCTCTGTCAAATAAAGTCTTTAAAAAAAAGAGGTATTAAAATATAAAGCTTTTCTCTTTCTTTCATATATTAGCTCTACTCACACTCTACTATCCCAGTGGACTTCACTTGTAAAACACAAGTTCAAAGATAAAACTAGCACAAATTTCAAGACAGTGTTAGCAGAGTTCTAAACCAAGTTCCAGGTCCTTCTGAGTACGAAGCCCAGAGCAAAGCGCACAGCATGCACACCCATGAAGCTGGTCCTGCTCTGCCCTTCTTCTGTTCACTCAGATGGGTCTGGGAAGACATCCTGATCTTGGTATGGCCTATGATTTCACAAGCACTGCACAAAATTCTGTGGAAAAACACACAAGTAAAATATGGGCCTGTCCTCAAGAAGCTTACATTCTAATAGAATGAGACCAAAGTAAACACATACATGTATAAGTCTCCTTTGGTGCAGGGAAGAAGAAACTACAAAGCAGTGAGCACTGTAGCCTGGCATGGGGTAGGGGGGACAGCAGAGAGGACAGGATTATGAAGTTTCCTCAAGGAATGGAGCCCTGAAAGCCCAGTGGGAATACAAAAGGATAGAAGGGCTAGTAAGAAACAAAAGAAGCCAGAGATCCCATGGGAAGCGAGAATCACTCTATATACCAGCTATCTGTGGGGTGGGAAAGTTGTTCTCGCTTTAAAAAATGAAAGGGTTGGAAATGAGAACAGAAAGGAATTAGAAGTATAAAAGATCTTAGGGGTACCTGGGTGACTCTGTCAGTTAAGCATCTGACTTAAATGCTCAGGTCTTAATCCCAGAGTCCTAGAATAGAACCCCAGTCAGGCTCCCCTTAGCAGGGACTCTGCTTCTCCTTTTCCTTCTCCCTCTACCTCTCCCCTGGTTCATGATCACATGCTCTTTTTCTTTCTCTCTCAAATAAAATTTTTAAAAATCTTTAAAAGAAAAAGAAGTATAAAAGATCTTAGTATGAAAAGTTTTCCCCTTCAGGTCATATGATCATTTCATCAAGAGAAAAAATACCATTTTGTTTGATTATTTATGGGCTTGTAAGTCAAAAATGTGTTCTCGATAAAACTAAAAATACATTTTCTATCTCTTCATAATAAAAATAAGAGTTACCCTTCCTGCATGTTAATGGCTGAAACAAGGACAGAAATCTAAAACAATGACTAATCTAACAAATATTTACATTTGACTTAGAAATGCACTACCAGATTTTTTACAACAAATGTATCCCTTATTTAATACTAGTGCTAACTTTTTTTAAAAATCACTTTTATGGTTTGTCTACATTTCTGATCAGTCCTTCAAGATGGACTCCTAGAAAAAGAATCGCCAGGCCAAAGAGTTTGAATATTTTTAAAGCTTGGTATATTATTAGCTTACGTTAAAGTTAGAACTAGATTGACTACATCAACAGAAGGTGAACAAGTAATAATACATGCATATTCAGTGTTACTATAAATAATAATGAAAAAATAAATACTCAGAAAAGAAAATCTAAAAGTGTACTACAAGTAGATCTGAGGCTTTCAATGATTATGATTAAAAATAAGTCAGGGTAAACTTTTGTTTAGGATGACAGGCCAATTAGTGTGTTTGTGTGTGTGTGTGAACATGTTTGTGCATAAGTACTGGATGTACGTGCACAAAATAATGGACAAAGAAAAATAAAAGTGGAAGAGTCCATAATTTCTGAATGAAATAAGAAGAATGAAATCATTAAATGAACTACTTGTAAATAGGTACATATAATTAATTTACTTTATACCTCCCACAATTTCTTTTTTTTCCTTTTTTTTAAGATTTTATTTATTTATTTGTCAGAGAGAGATCATAAGCAGGGGAAGCAGCAGGCAGAGAGAGAAGCAGGCTCCCTGCTGAGCAAAGACTCCAATGTGGGGCTTCATCCCAGAACCCTGGGATCATGACCAGAGCCAAAGACAGATGCTTAACCAAACTGAGCCACCCATGTATCCCCTCCCACAATTTCTTACCCAACTCTATCTAGCAATAAGTTTTCAATTTTAATAATCAAGTGCTAAGGTTAGAGGAAAAACGCATATATTAAATAAAGATCAACAAATTAGTTTTTGATGTAGATTAGGTTAGATCTCTATTTCTACAATTCAGGACTCTGCACAGTACTTTTTTCATATACCTCTAGAAAGAAGTAACTAATACAGTTTAAGAAGTGGCTCAGATTTTTCAAAAGTCAAAGAACTTTGTCACCAATGAAGTTTCATGAAAGGCAAATCTGAAGCTATTAAAAGTCAAATCTCCACCTCACATCAGTCAGAATGGCTAGTATCAAAAAAACAAGAAATAACAAGTGTTGGTAAAGACATGGAGGAAAGGAAACCCTCATGCACTGTTGGTGGTAATGTAAATTTGTGGGGCCCTTTTGGAAAACAGTATGGAAGTTCCTCAAGTAATTAAAAATAGAAGTATCATATGATTCGTAACTCCAGTTCTGGGCATTTGCCTGAGGAAAATGAAAACACCAACTCAAAAAGATATATGTACACCTATGTTTGTTGCAACATTATTTACAGTATGTAAGCAACTTATGCATCCATCTATAGATGAATTGATCTAGAAGATGTGGTATGGAATAGAATATGAAATTCACAATGGAATATTACTCAGCCATTAAAAAGCATTAAATCTGGTCATTTGTGACAACACAGATAGTATTATGCCAAGTGAAGTAAGTCAGACAGAAAGACACCATATAATTTAATTTACAGTGGAATCTAAAAAACAAAACAAGCAAACAACAACAAAGAAAAACAGATTCATAAATACAGAGAACAAACAAGCAGTTGCCAGCAGGGAGAGGGGTGGGAGGATAAGTGAAATAGATGAAGAGGATTAAGAAGTACACACTTCTGATTATAAAATGTCATAGAAACATACAACATAGGGAATATAGTCAATAATATTTACAATATTTACAATATTTACAATATTTACAATAAAATTGTAATAACTTTGTAAAAAAGTCAAATCTTAAAAACATGCTTTTTAGAACATTGCTGCATGGAAGTGTACAACAATCCAATTTATCACCAATTACCCATATATTCTCAAATATCTAAATATTTCCAAAGAATGTGGCCCCAGGGGCTCAGGTATACTGATTTTAATTTGAGAAGTCAACCAGAAGTCAACCTGTGTTGAAACATTGTTCTCTCCTTCTTGACATAGCAAAGAAGTGAATTCCTCTACCATAATTATAAGCAGAAAGTTTACATCTTACAGAACACTGAGCGGAAAGTTTTGGCCTTTGAAACATTTCCCTTTGGACCACGAGGGCACGCAACACGGAGGTGGAAGGAGCAGAAGGTTTGAAGATGTGAGTTAGATTGCAAAGGCTAAGAGCTCCTCAGTCCTATGCTCTCCCAGGCATCTGCGTGGAAAGGAGCCAATGCTCTTTTGTCTTTGCAACAATGAATAGAAAAAATTCAATTTCTGAGTGATGTCTCAGAAGTTTCTTTCACTCAGTTTTGCCCCTTCTGGCTCTAAAATGAATGAAACGTTTCCAGAGCAGCCTTCCAATACGTCAAGCTGAAACTTTGAAACAAAGTTCCTGCCAGTTCTTTCTATGAAATCTTGAAGTTTTTTGACACTAGTTTTATTATACTACTCTCCTGGGCTCAGTGTGAACAGAGAATCCAGAAGCTGAGCGGGGAATAAATTTAAACCCGGGATGGAGGATGGGAGTAGGAGACTGCAGAGCTAGAACAGGGTAAGCACCACAGGTGGCTTTAATAGCCAACAGCCGCTAGAGATCATAACCCCGCTGCTAGTTCTCTAGCCCCCGCCAGAATCCTATGTTTCAAAGATTATTATAACCAAGGGACTTCGCTGCCATCTAATCTGAATAATGAACTCAAGCTCTAAAGCAATCAAGGATTTTTTTTTCTTTTAACTAAATGTGCCTGAATGTGGTAAACTGACTTTAATCACCAAGCCAAAGTCTTAAAATCCCAGGGGAGGAAGAGAAGAGGGTAAAAAAATTACATAAGGCAGCCGGGGACGGGGTAAAGAGTGAGGAAAGATGGGGTAAGCAGGGATTCCGGGGACAAGAGCCTTCTCCCATTGGAGCTAACTTTTCAAGCCCGCCTATCTCCAAGGCCCTGGCAAACTCATTGCGTGTCCAGGCGTGAAACAGCCCCGCCCGGGGTCCACGTGCGGGCGAGCATAGTGTCCGTGCGCGGGTTCATGGTCCCGCGACGCTGGGAGCGGTACCCCGTCCCCAGTAGACAATGCCGCGCGCGCTTCCAGCGGCCTCTCCGGGATCCGCGCCCCGCGCCGCCCGCCACCCCCTGCCTTGCCGCGCGGGGACACACTCACCAACACCAGGAACTCCAGCGTGCCCACATAGTCCCGCTCGGTCTTCTGGAGCTCGCTGAGCATGCAACAGGCGCAGGCGAAGCTGTTTCTCCAGGTCTTGGGCGCTCTCGGCGCTGGCATCCCCGCGGCTCTCGTCGGTCACGAGGTGGGCGGCGGGACGCAAGGCTGCAGTCCTGCGCGCTATGCCGGTGCCGACTGGTGCCCCGCCCCGCGCCGGCCAGAGGGGAAAGTTGCTGCCTCTGAGAAGTCCGAGGAGGTATGGGCGACTTTACATGCTGGGGAGAGGCTGGGGTGTTGGGAGAATAGAGTGCGCTAGCTGGAACTCCGGCGCGGGAGGCGCGAGGCTCTGAGCAGACAAGGAGAGGGCTCCTGCCCGGGACCTGTAGGCTGAGCCCCATGGCTCTGGCCTCACGCGGCCGGGGCTGGAGGAGAGGCAGCTCCGACAGCCACAGCGGTGACTTGGACATTCATCAAATGCTTTGTATCCATGTGACTCCGACACTTTACCCTTCGCCAAATCTCAGGAAAAAGGAAACAACCCTGGGGAAGTGTGTTGCATGCCAGCTAACTAAGCACACACACACACACACACACACACACACACACACGGAGTCAGCACTTGAGATAAAACTAATTGGAGCTAACTAAGCACACACACACACACACACACACACACACACACGGAGTCAGCACTTGAGATAAAACTAATTGGAGCTAACTAAGCACACACACACACACACACACACGGAGTCAGCACTTGAGATAAAACTAATTGGAGCTAACTAAGCACACACACACACACACACACACACACGGAGTCAGCACTTGAGATAAAACTAATTGGAGCTAACTAAACACACACACACACACACACACACACACACACACACACACACACACAGAGTCAGCACTTGAGATAAAACTAATTGGAGATTCCCAAACCCAGAGGAGGAACTCCAAGACACAGCTCCAGGGTTGCTTCTATGACTCCCGCCTATTGTTTAGCTTTAATGTGTTTTGTACAAATCCTGAAAGCAAAGAAACAAGTTCCCAAGGTTACATAACTGGATGGGAACAAAACAACCATGGTATTAACCCTCCCATCTTTGAAAAGAAACACATTGATTTTTGGTTTTGTTTGGGCACAAAATAGGTTTGCTTTTAAAAGCCCCCCAACCGAGAATAATTCACAGAGCAGATACCCTCCTGCCTGCCCTTGGAAAGTCAGTTAGCATAATAAATGAAGACACTATGGGAAAATGACAGCCCTGGCCCAAACAAACAGACTCCAGATAGAATAAGCATCCCCCTTTGCACTGTGCTGTTTTGGAGGGGTGCTTTGCATGCCTATGACTTTTTTTCAATAGCAAGATGGTATGTGAATTTAATCACAGGCAAAAATACTCGTGCCAATTTTGTTTCTAAGAGGTGCTATGATTTAACACAGTGTCACTAAATGAGCAGCTTTGTCTAAAGCTGTTATTGAGTGGTTATCAAAAGATATGTAGATACACGTAAAGGTATAGAGATACAGATATATTCTTAGGATTTGAAAAAGGAGAGAAACACAGAGCATGGCCTGATTGTAATGTGTATATTTATTGCCTTTTCTCACTTGGAAACAGAATCAGAAGCTAATGAGCACTGAACATTTACAATTCCAAGCAGAATAATCCATATATATTTTTGTCTTTATATTATCCACATTGATTTTTCAGTGTCATTTTATTCCTACTTAGAACTTGAAGCACTCCACACTAATGACATTTAAATATACTGAAGAGTGAATGGTTTTGATGAAAGAAAGTAGCATGTTAATTTTTTCCAATAGTTGAAAGCATTAGCAAAACTCTAAAAATAAAAGATATTTTCCACATTACTTACATTAAAATAATTATCAGAGATATCTTTTCAGAGCATGATGAATCCCTACATCCCTCAAAGAGCAAAGAGGGAGTGAAATATTCTTCTTTTATTAAGGGCACAGCTTTTGAATGTGTGAGGAGCTGATGGACAAGATATGATTTTCCTTTGTTTTGTGCATGCCTATCTACAGGTAGCTCTGAGCAAAGGACAAATAAGCAAATGGCGTCACACCTTGTGGCAGAAGAACAAAGGAGGAGGGGCATTAAAGAGCAGATCTCATAACCCCTAGTAAACAATAAACAAAAGAAACAAGGGAGGACAAAGGAAACACACATCCAGCAATGAATGGGAAAATCAAACATGGTTTAGCCTTTACGCAATGTACCACAAGGAATGAATGCATTTCCTCCTTACATCCACCCTTCTCCAATGTAAAAAGTGAGTAAATAAATCACGCTTTCCATTCAGGCACTCTTATAGATAAATATATACATATCTATATATATTTCTAACCAATTGCCCCCCCCCAAGTTTGAGAGCTGTTTATGCCATTATCCTTCTATCAAAAATAATTAGTTTATATACAACCCACTAGAGCTTCAGCCTTATCTCTGAGAGTAATATATTGAGCTTGAATCTCCAGTGGGGTTTTACCTACCCAAACCATTTGCCTTGAATCTACAAACGTGTGTATTGAGTAACTCTACGTGCATTGCATGGACCTATGGCCTGAGGACCACAGAGACTTGATCTCTAGGCAAATATTTCTGAAGGTATTTCACAGACCATTACACGAAGGTCTTGTTAAACATTTCTGGGCCTCATCCTAGATGTATTGAAGGAGAATCTCAGAGATGCAAGCCCTAAACTCTTTTGACGGGTTTTCATATTATTCTTAGCCCTGCTAATATTTGAGAGCCACCATTCTAAGAAATTATAATTGAGTAGGAGAGTGTTATAAATATAAGTAATTCTGTTAAAAGGAAGCTGCAAGGCATGCTTTGAAAAAATAAAAAAGTGCAAGGACGTTAACAGAAAAATATTCAAGTGTGCACATCCAATTGTCTCTCAAAAGTGCCCATAGAAATTATTATGATAGTAACAGTTTCTCCCCATTCTTCTGTTCCTCGGTGTATTATTCCTCAATACCATTTGTAATTAATAAACAGCTTCAGAACACCATGTAGAGCCCTCTGCCAGGCGCCTCTCAGTGTCTTCTGTAGCCCTGGCAGGAGTTCTTAATTCCTTATCAAAGACTTGAGAGCATAAGAAAACAGGGCCCTCATATCTGGAAACCTTCACTTTGATGGTAAATAAGGTCTTTCATAAACTCTGAACGTGTTGTATCCCTCCCCACTTCCTCTATTGAAACTTTAAGCTCTGTCTGCCAGGAAAAAGAAAGCGACAACAAAAATGATGGACAAGACCCAGTTTTTTCCTGAAATAGTAATGAGGTTGGAGCATCCAATAAAAAGGGGATGGGAAAAAAAGAAGATAGTGAGAAAAGGCTAAGTGGTAAACTAGCCCAGCCATTAAGTTTATTTCATATGCATGAACTTGTTCGGGTTAGAATCTATTATTATACAGTTCAAAGAGCCAAAGTACAATGCACAGTAGGTTTTCCTTGGTCAGAATTAGAGAAGAACAACTCCTGGACAGAAGAACCCAAGATGTCTCTCTAAAAAAAAGAGTTCCCAGCTTGTATTTCTGATAGAGATCATTTTAGCTTGCCTGCCATTCCGGTACTAGTGTTTGCCCAGGTGAAGTAATAAATCAGATTTGATGTGGAAGTCATCAAAAGACAATAGCACTGGCTAAAAAAAAAAGAAAGATCACTTCATTGCACAGCCATCTTGTTAAACAGAGAATTCTAGGAGTCAAACTTTTTTATTTATAAGTAAAATTGATTCTGGCATTTCCTTTACTACTCTAGCCTATAATAGATGATTCTAGACTATACTAGTATAAAGATATAGGTATGTTGGAGCTGTATAAAGCATAATTAGGAGTCTTGGACAAGAAATAATTCTAAAAATACTTATTACTTTAGGATTTTAGAATGTGTATTACCTAAAAGGACAAAATTTAGTTTCACAGCCATATTTTAATTTTAGATACAATGTTCATGGCATAGCAAACTAAATAAATGTTTGAATAGGATTCCTTTGGGAAGACTCTCAAGTTCTTAAAAGTGTGGTCCTTTCTACACTAGCTTGATCAAACCCAAATCATCCTCACAGCCGTAATCTAACATGTAATGGATAATCACTTTCCTCATTATGGAAACTTGACCTACAGCTGTTAGGTCCGTAATCAAAGGAGCGAGACTGATACAAAGCGGAAGTCAAGCAAAGCTTTATTTCGCGCCGAGCATTGAGAATCAAACCAACCGTTCAGGGCCACCTCTTACAGAGAGGGCGGCCACCCCCAGCCTCACAGACTAACTTTTATAAAGCAAAGGCCATGTGGTTGAGCATGGCCACACACAGGTGGCCAATGAGATTGCAACACACAGAGAAAGCTGCACAGTCATGGTAGGTCACACATGGGTGGCCAATTGAATTACAGTTCACCCCATAGTAGCTATTTGAACTAGTCTATCTCCTTAGTCAGAATTGGCGCCCAAAAGTTGCCCAAAAGGCAGGGCCCACACTCCTTGGTAGCTAGGGAGACAATATGCATACTCCACTGATTGGATGTCTCCACTTGACCGACTCATCCCTAAATTCGGGCTCTGTTATTGCCACCTGATCTGACCCACCCTTGTATTTGGGCTCTGTTAGCAGGAACTGGTCAACCATATTTTACTGGTTTCCTGGACTTGCTTTTAAGTAAGTTCCCATGGGGGGGGAGGGGGCGGGGGCAGGGTCAGTTTAAGTTTTACTGCATAAACAACAAAATGGCTGTTCAACCAAAGTGGAGCCACTCTGGCTAAATATGCCCTTACACAGCCATGCCTGCAAAATAAGCAGCCAGTTTTTGTCTATGGTTAATCTCAGAAGAATATCATTCTTACATCATACCATCTGCCTGCTTAGCTCCCTTTAAAAATCCTCTCCAACCTCATAAACCTCAAGCTATACCTTATTTCTCTCATCCCCGTAAAAACTTCTACCCGGTTGTCTTGTTGCCTCTATGAACACCCTCTCTTGTGTCCTCCAAGGTTTTCATTCTAATATATATAAATGTACATGAGATATATAATATATTATATATAATAGTATCTTATTATTATCAATATCTATATATAATATATGAAATTTATAAAAATTATATGTCTTTCATGTCATTGCCTGTGTGTCTTATCCTGGATTCCTTAGAAAGCAGAGAGGAGACAATAGCTAACGTGAAGATAATATATAGGTAATGTGATCCTGGGGGGGGGGGAGAGTGAGGGAAGAAGGAGTGAAACAGAGAAAGGAGAGAAACAGAGTGAAACAATACAAGAATACAAAATAGAGTTGACCATTCCAGTGGGAAACTAGATGCTCTCTTCTACAGGACCTTCTGTGTAGTCTTTTGAAATACAGCTCAGAACTATCCTGGGGGAAGAAAGAGGGAAGCATTTAATCATTATTTCCTATCCCCAGGTGGTCAAGGATTGCTCCATAAGGCATTCATAGGACCTTGTACTTGCATGGTGCCCTTGCATGAATGCTTAGAGGTTTGCACAGATAAAACTGGAGTCAGGAAGCAAGAAGGGTGAGGCACTCTTAGATTGTTCCTGTATGAAGTTGGTGAGGGCATTTGAGGAACTGCATCCATGGTCATCAAGAGTAAGAGAAGAGGTCAAGAGAGTTTTTCCTGGAATACAAGAAGGGTTTGAATCTACTTCAAATCCCTCAGGATAAAGGCAAATGTCATTTATGACCCAGCCTCTCAGGGTTTATTTCATGCCACTCCCACCTTGGCAAACGAACCCCAGCCATGCAGGAGTACTTTCAGAATTCTTAAGTGCCAAGATCCATAGCACAGTCCTTCTTCCTTATCATAGCATCCGTTATGTTCATTTTAATTGCCAGATCAATTGACGGAATTCTTTACAGGACCACAGTATCTTGAAGGAAAAGACAGTGTCACCACAGCTTCTCCAGAATCTGGCATACAGTCTTGTTAAATATATATTTATTGATCAAATGAATGAATGAATTGCACTGGAACTCTTTAATCATTCTATCTCTAAACAAAAATGGTCTTTGTTTAGAGGTGGCCTTTTGCTTCTCCTCTATCATTTCTTCAGGGGAAGGCAAGATAGATACCCTTTTATTTTCTCAGAGAAAAATGGTGTATATGTAAATGACTGTGTCTGTGAATTATGAGCCTGTTTAGGGGACCAGAAGAAACTACAAATATTACATTTCTTGTATTCTCAAAGAAGTACCATTCATCTCACCTGAAATGTGGCAATCACATAATTAAAATCCATATACACTATTCCTAAACCAATCATGGAAAACTGAACGAAATATATGATAATAAATCCAGGAAAAAAAATCACATTACCAAAGCAGAAAAGCAAGTTTACTGAAAACAGATATATAATGTATTAGGCTAGAGAGTTCCTATAAACCCCCTTATATTCCACCTTCCCAACATAGATTTTCTTATTGTGAACATCTTGCATTAGTGTGACACACTTGTTACAATTAATCAGCCAATGTGTATAAATTATTTTTAATGAAAATCTATAGTTTACATTAGAATCCACTCCTTGTGTTGCACATTCTGTGTATTTTAACAGATGTATGATATATGGGTGCCTGGGTGACTTAGTCTGTTAAATGTCTAACTCTTGATTTTGGCTCAGGTCATGATCTCAGGGTGCAGAGATTGAGCCCTGCATCAGGCTCTGTGCTAAGAGGGGAGTCTGCTTCTCTGCCTCTCTCTCTCTCTGCCCCTTCCACCTTGCTCTTTTGCTCTCTTTCTCTTCAATAAAAAGTAAATCTTTTTAAAAATGGATGACATATATCTACCATTACAGGTCAGAAAACAATTTCTAAAAGTGCCCTGCTCTCTATGTATTTACTCCTCTCTCCATTCCCCATCCTGGCAATTACTGATCTTTTTACTGTCTCTGTAGTTTTGTCTTTTACAGAGTGACATATAATTGGAATCATACATTATGTACATTTTCAGACAGGCTTCTTCCACTTAGAAATCTGCATTTAAGTTTCCTCCATGTCTTTTCATGGCTTGATAGCTCATTTCTTTTTATCACTAAATAAAATTCCATTATCAGGATGTACCAGCTTATCAACTTACCTGTTGAAGGACATCTTGAATGTTTCCAAGTTTGGGCAATTAGGAAGAAAGCTACTATGAACATTATTGGGCAGGTTTTATACAGATAGAACATTTCAGCTCCTTCGAGTAAATACCAAGGAGTATGACTGCTGGATCACAAGATGAGAGTGTATTTCTGCCAAACTGTTCTGAAGAGACTGTATCATTTTTCATTCCCATCAGCAGTGAATGAACATTCTTGTTGTTCCACATCCTCACCAGCCTTTGGCAGTATCAGGATTTTGGATTTCGGCCATTCTAATTGGTATGTAGTTACATCCTATTGTTGTTTTATTTTATAATTCCCTAGTGCCATACAAGACTGAATATCTTTTCATATGCATACTTGTCATCTGTATATCCTCTTTCATAATCTGTCTGTTAAGGTCTTTGGTCCATTTTTAATTAGGTTTTTTTTATTATTACTGAGCTATAAGAGCTATTTGTATATCTTGTACAATGGTCCTTTTATCAGATGTGTCTTTTGCAAATATTTTCTCCCAGTCTGTGGCTCATCTTTTTATTCTTTTGACGTTGTCTTTTGGCAGAGAAGATCTTGATTTTAATGAAGTCCAACTTATCAAGATTTTCTTTCATAGATCACATTTTTGGCACTCTATCCAAAAAATGTTTGGCTTTATCATTGTCACACCCAAAGTCACCCATATTTTCTCTTAGGTTGTCTTCTCAGATGTTTAGCTTTGCATTTTACATTCAGGCCCATGATCCATGAGTTAATATTTTTGAGAAGTGTAAGGTCTTTGCCTGGATTTGTGGGGTTTTTTTGGTTTGTTTTTTGCATTGGTTGTCCAGTTGTTCCTGCATGATTTGATGAAAAGACTATCCTTTCTCCATTAAATTGCCTTTGCTCCTTTTTCAAAGATCAATTGATTATGTTAGTGTGGGTCTTTTTCTGAACTCTTTATTCTCTTTCCTTGATCTATTTGTCTATTCTTTCCCCAGTACCGCACTGTATTGATTACTCTAGATTTATACCATGTCTTAAAGTTACTCCTCTGACTTTATTCTTCGCCATATCGGATTGGCTTTTCTGGGTCTTTTGCCTCTCCATATCAACTTTAGAATAGTTTTTTCAATATTTGCAAGTTAGCTTGCTGAAATTTTGTTTGGAATTATGTTGAATCTATATATCAAGTTAGAAAGAACTGACGTACTTACAATATGAAATATTTCTATCCATGAACATAGAATATCTCTTCATTTATTTGGATCTTCATTGATTTCTTTCATCAGAGTTTCATTATATTTCTCATATAGCTATTACATATACATTGTTAACAATATACCTAAGTATAATTTTTTGGTACTAAAAATAAGAATGAAGCTGCTATAAACTTTAGTGTGAAGGTTTTTGTGTGGACATGAGGTTTACCAAGTAAATGGTCTTGTGTTTTTTATTTCAAATTTTAATTATTCATCTCTAGTATAGAAGAAAGCAATTGGCTTTTTATATTTGCCTCGTATCCTTCTAGCTTGTTTTAATCACTTACTAGTAACAGGAGGTTTTTATTGTTATTGTTTTGGATTTCCACATAGACAATCATGTCATCCTACAGCAAGGACAGTTTTATTCCTTCCTTCCTTATCTGTATACTTTTTATTTCCTTTTCTTATTTTATTGCATTAGCTAGGATTTAATACAATATAAAATAGAAGTGGTGAGAGCACATATCTTTGCCTTATTCTTGATCTTAGTGGGAAAGCATCTAGTTGCTACCATTAAGTATGATATTAGCTGTAGGTTTTCAAGGATGTTCTTTATCAAGTTGAGAGAGGGTATGCCCTTTTTTTTATTTTTAAAGATTTTTATTTATTTATTTTGAGAGAGAGAAAGAGACAGAGTGAGAGAGAGCATGAGAGGGGAGGTCAGAGGGAGAAGCAGACTCCTCATAGAGCTGGGAGCCCGATGTGGGACTTGATCCCAGGACTCTGAGACTATGACCTGAGCCGAAGGCAGTTGCTTTACCAACTGAGCCACCCAGGCGCCCAGGTATGCCCATTTTTGATAGTTGTTTTAATTCTTATATTGGCGACATCTGTAAATAAGCAGCACACTTAAAATACTCCTTCCTGTTACAGAAAAGTTATGCAATGTCTCCTGACTACCTACTGTATTATTACATGAGACTATTAACAATTCTGCCTTTCTTTCTCTGACTCACCACCTTCCACCTTTACCTTTTAATTGGTATCTTTAGTTCTGTACTGTCAGGATTGATAATATTTATCTTGTATTCTGTAACTACATTTAAGACATCCACGTTTCTTTTTAAAAGTTTAAAATCAATTAACAGTGTATTTATGATATGACTACTTAAATAATGCTCATTGCATAAATAAGTAATACAATAAAATTGTACTTCCTTCTCCTTAGGTCCAAATTCATAACACTCAGGACACTCAGGGACCTCTTCTAGGTTAAATGGGTTCTGTTTCATAACACACCATCAATTGCTGAAAGACCTGCATGACATTGGGTTTCTTTCATATCTGAACCATGACTTTATTACACAGTCTCTTAGGTTTTGGTTTTATTTTCTACTTTTGGTAGAGATTCTAATTTTCTGTGAAAAGAAGAACTATATCCTTTCTTTGGAAAATCACTAATATTCTCCAGCCCCTTAGGTACTATCTGTTGCTCTGTTTTGTCTTTATTCTGTTCATTCTTCTTGGAGCCCTTGATTGCATTCCCACACTGGACTGATTGATTAAGTACCTGATCAAAAACTGTCATCCTGGGATTGTTTTTCCAAAGCCTTCAGGTGAATTCCACCATCTCTCTTTTCAGAGTCTTTTCTCTTGGTATACTCATTTTCTAGGGCTGCCATAACTAAGTTTTAACATCTCACAGTACTGGAAGCTGAAAGTATAAGATCAAGAGGTTAAAAAGGTTGATTTCTTCTAAGGTCGGTGAGGGATAATCTGGTCATCCCTCTCTCCTATTGCTGGATATCCTCAGATATTCCTTAGCTTGTAGATGTGTTCTCCCCATGTCTTCACATTGTTTTTCTTCTGTGCATGTCTGTGTTCCCTTTTTAGAAGGACACAGTCATATTGGATTATGGTCTCTTCTAATGACCTCATCTTAAATTGATCTGAAAAACTTTGGTCCAAAGAAGGCCACATTCATAGGTACTGGGGACTAGAATGACAAAATCTTTTGGGGGCATACAATTCAACTGACAACACTTGATATCTACACCTATTTTACTGGATTATATCTCAAATGACTTCCTTTAGAAGAGTGCATGAGATATAAATTTTCCGAGTCCTGGGATCTCTAAAATGTAGTTATTTTGCCATGATGCATTTGCTTCAGAATTATTATCCATTAGAACTGGAAATACCATTGCTCATTTTTCTCTTACCAGTTGTGTTGGCGATTAGAAGTCCAGTGCGACTTTGACTCTCTATCCTTTGTAAATGACCTGTTTTATCGATGTGAAAGTTTTTTGGAATTCTCTTTCTTTTGTGTTCTGACAGAAAGATTTCAGGCATATGTTTACATGTGAATTTTCTCTTAATTTACTAGGAACTTGATAGACTCAAACAGAATAGTGTTTTCTGACTTCTGCGAAAGTTTTTTTGTAGTATTTCTTTAAAATTTCTTTCTCTTAGTGGGGCACCTGGGTGGCTCAGTTGGTTAAATGTCTGACTCTTAATGTCAACTCAGATCTTGATCTCAGGGTTGTGAGTTCAAGCCCATTGAACTCCATGCTAGGCATAGAAATTTTTTTAATTAAAATTATTAAAATTTCTTTACCTTTGTTAATGTATGCCCATTTTTCTGGAAATCCTGTTAGTTGAGTTGGATCTCTTAGAATTATACTCTGAATATCTTATCTATTTCAAGTGTTCAATCTCCTCGTTTTGTTGTTGTTGCCTCTGTCTCATTCAATCTCTTTGTTTTTTTCTTTATGTTGTACGAGAACTACTCACATTATATTCTAACCCTTCTTTAAATATTTCATTTGGCATATAATTAAATATATAATAAATGTTCCACTTTGTACCTTGACTGTTCTTTCTTGTAGCATTCTGCTCTTGTACTCGGGGGTACTACCTTCTCAAATCTTTCTCTGAAATTTCTTTGTTTCTTCTAGCAACAATTTTTCTGTTGTTGTTGGTTTTTTGGGTTTTTTCTTTTTCTTCTTTTTTTTTCTTTTGTCTTGTCTTTCTTTTATCCAGTCCTTTTGTGATGTTGACAGTATATTCATTCCAATTAAGAAAAGGGAATGGGATTGTTTCTCTCTGTAGCAGGGATGTGTTTCCTCTATTTATGTGGGTTTGTTTTTCTACTTGGTTTCTCTCATTAATAGACATTTACTGAGACCTTTATGTAGGTGTCTAGGACTTGTCTAAATGAAATGAATTATTTAATGGGTACAGGCAGGTAACAGGTCTTTAGCTGTGGAGGTTCCAACTGCCAAAATGGGAGAACTTTACTCTGGGGTGCTGGCACCAAAAGTTCCAATTCTGCCTATATCAATGCTTCCATCTTATTAGAGAAGAATCCTTAGGTGTTTTTAGTCTGAGACTGATGCTTGATTTTTACACTAAGCATCAGAAAACACAGAGAAGGGAAGCAAAGAAATGAGCATGTCAGGAGGAAAACATTAGGCTGCTGTGCAAATAGCCTTCTCAGATATGCCACTCTTCTCACTCTTGTTGGCTTTACACCTTTCAACTTTCCTCTAGGTCGACCTTCTCCCGTTTTCTGCTCTACACCTGCCTCACTCTCTTTTCCTTGTTGAAAATCTTCCATCCTCTTTTTATCTTTCATAAATGTGTGGAAATCTCTCCCCTGCTCATGTTTCTATTTCATTCCCTTTGCAGAAATGGGTGTTTTCTTTTACTCTTACCTAACGTTGGCAGGGGGTTTGAAGGGATTAAGGAAAAACACATACCCTCTGCCCGTTATCTTGTACCATCTATAAATACAAATTTCAAATTCAATGTAACACTGATGCCAGTGGAACATTTAAATAAAAAAAGTCTGTATTACCAAAAAGAGAAAACTAGTGGTGACTTCATATCTTGATTAACGACATGTATACATACACTTAAATA
The DNA here is from genome assembly GCF_922984935.1 of Meles meles. NCBI lineage: Eukaryota > Metazoa > Chordata > Mammalia > Carnivora > Mustelidae > Meles > Meles meles. Next base: position 74,147,742 of record NC_060066.1, read on the forward strand.
AGTGTATACACACAAGATGTGGTAGAACAAATAGCCAGTTCTAAGAGGAAAGTTATGGAACTGAAATACACTAGATGGAAGAGTTTACATAATTTTTAAAAAATAGTAAATGGCTCTTTTTTTAAAAGATTTTGTTTATTTGTTTGACAGAGAGAGACATCACAAGTAGGCAGAGAGGCAGGCAGAGAGAAAGGGGGAAACAGGCTCCCTGCTGAGCAGAAAGCCCGATGTAGGGCTCAATCCTAGGACCCTAAGATCATGACCTGAGCCAAGGGCAGCAGCATTAACTCACTGAGACACCCAGGCGCCCCTACATAAGTTTTTAAAGATAATACTAGATAGTGGGTTACACAACATGTGGTATTTTACAGCATAACTGATCTCATTCAACGATTGTAGGTAGCTAATGCCCCTTGATGAATTCCCTATATCCACACCATTTAATAATTTCACAATTTGGTTGCTCCCACTAAGGCATAGAGTCTTTTTTCCCCACTTACTTAAGTCTTAACTGACCTTGTGAATTGCCTTTTCCAAAAGAGTGTGATAGAAGTGATGATCTATAAGTTCCAGAGATTAAGCCCTTAGAAAGAATAACTTCCATTTTTGCCCTCTTGAAAACCTGAGATCATCATCTAGACAAAAGCCCAGAGTAACCTACTGTAGGATTGGAAGCCACGTGGAGAAGAGTCAAAGTACCTTAACCAACAGTCATCATCAGTTGTCAGACATGAGAGTGATAACATCTGGGACTCTAGTTCCAAGTGAGCTGTCACATGACTGCAACCATATGAAAGAGCTCAGGCAAGACAAGAAGAAGAAACACTCACGTGGTCTACTCACAAAATTAAGAAAATAATAAATTTTGATGTTTTAAGTCACTAAGTTTTGGAATGTATTTTTTTTTTCTTGAGCAATGGATTTTTTTTTAAAGATTGTATTTATTTATTTGACAGACAGAGATCACAAGTAGGCAGAGAAGCAGGCAGAGAGGGAGGAGGAAGCAGGCTCCCCACTGAGCAGAGAGCCCAATGTGGGACTTGATCCCACAACCCTGAGATCATGACCTGAGCCAAAGGCAAGGGCTTTAACCCACTGAGCCACCCACACGCCCTGAGCAATGGATTTTTAAAAGCAACCTCTAAGAGAAGTTCTGAACTTTGTGTCTAATTGAACATATTTTAGAGGTGGGGGAGGGGCAGAGGGAAAGGGAGAGAAAGAATCTTAAGCAGGCTCACGCCCAGCATGACATGGGGCTCTGTTTTACAACCCTGAGAAAATGACGTGAGCCAAAATCAAGAGTTCAATGCTTCACCAACTGAGCTACCAAGGTGACCCTCTTATTGGACCATTTTAATGGTACAGATTCATTCCTTCAGCAATCAATGTGACTGAAGGAATTATGTATGCTGATTGGCTTAGGGCTGAATTTTTGCTTTTCCTTGAACTAGTTAGTGTAGCAAGAAGTTGTCATGAGTGGCTTAGGTCAAACCAGGTCATCCCTAGCACTGAGGGTGGGTTCAATCTCATGGAAACCAGTGGAGTAGGAGTAAAGGGGATGCTACAGAGGCAATTACAATGTCTAGGACAGGAGGGAGGAGGCTAGTAACTCACCTTGGAAAAGTTTCTGTTCATGACCATTATCCATTGTTGCTTCTCTTGAACCCAACATTATCACTATGGAAATGCTGGCACCTTTGCCCAACTTGCAACTATTAGAATTGTCACCTTTGAGTCTACCTAATCGCTGCTGCCATTACTTCAAGCCATTGCTGCCAACATTATGAAACTACTCCATAGCTTCAGTAATCATGACTTTCAGCGTGAGCTGCAGCTACTGCCAAAGTGCTGGACTGTGTTCCAACCTAAACTGAACTGAGAACAGGGTATAGGGAAGGTCTAACCGAAAGGTAAAGTTGGAAAGACAGAAGACGTGAGGCAGAAATAAAGGACAAACGGGGAAGAAGAGGAGAGTATGCCCCACCTTGGTTGCAAAGGCACAGAATTCACAGGTGATCTGGAAAAGACTGTGTGTCCCTGCCATTAGAAGCACAGTAGCTTTGGGGGTGACAAGAACAGCTCTGACTGCAAAATCATCTATAAAAGAGAGAAAAGTCAATGTCCAGTGGAGGAGCCAGAATTTTAGGAAGTACTCTGAGTTCTGACACTCGCCATACCTGCCACCCAGAATGATCTGTGGGCCTGCCTTGGAAGTCAAACATCTGGATCCCTGAAGAGTGTCTCATTGCCTCCAGGATCTCATTCATACATTCCCTAAGTAGCTGCCAGAGAGGATTTTCTCACTTTAACAACTGTGAAGCCCTAGGAGGTTCTGTGTATTTCCACTTCTTATGTTTGGCTGCTGCTTTGAAAGTGCTCTACAGTTGCACCCCAGGTCAGGTTGACATGTGTAGTCTGTGGGATGTGGGGAGAGTGAAAAAGAAAAAGCTGGAAGGGGATATGCATATCCCAGGCAGAATTCTCTCAGCTCTTACATTCTGTCCTCTCACATTTGCATGCATTTCTGTCATATTTTATTTTTTAAAATGTGGTACCAAATTAGTGGGTTCTACTTGATTATATTTTCTATTTGAGTGTGCATCCATATTCATAAAAGCATTGGATCCCTAGTTTTCCTTTTTTGTGCTCTCCTTAACAAATTTTATTATTAAAGTTAACCTGAACTCTTACCATAAATGAGAAATCATCTAAAAAAATCTGTGATCTGGAATAGTTTAATAACATTGAAATTATCTGGATTAAACATGTGAGCTGGAAGGCAGTTGTAAGATAACCCATCCAATAGTAGTCCCTATTTAAATAGTAGTGATTAACCTAACTTGCAACATCTATTTATATTCGATTATGAGAAATTTTTTTATTAAATTTTTTATTTATTTCTTATTTTTTAATAAACATATAATGGATTTTTATCCCCAGGGGTACAGGTCTGTGAATCACCAGGTTTACACACTTCACAGCACTCACCATAGCACATACCCTCCCCAATGTACATAACCCCCCTCCCCCTCTCCCAACCCCTCCTCCCCCCAGCAACCCTCTGTTTTGTGAGATTAAGAGTCACTTATGGTTTGTCTCCCTCCCAATCCCATCTCGATTCACTTATTCTTCTCCTATCCCCTAACAACCCATGTTGCATCTCCATGTCCTCATATCAGGGAGATCATATGACAGTTGTCTTTCTCCGATTGACTTATTTCACTAAGCATGATACCCTCTAGTTCCATCCATGTCATCGCAAATGGCAAGATTTCATTTCTTTTGATGGCTGCATAGTATTCCATTGTGTATATATACCACACCTTCTTTATCCATTCATCTGTTGATGGACATCTAGGTTCTTTCCATAATTTGGCTATTGTAGACATTGCTGCTATAAACATTCATGTGCACGCGCCCCTTCGGATCACTATGTTTGTATCTTAGGGTAAATACCCAGTAGTGCAATTGTTGGGTCATAGGGTAGTTCTATTTTCAACATTTTGAGGAACCTCCTTGCTGTTTTCCAGAGTGGCTGCACCAGCTTGCATTCCCACCAACAGTGGAGGAGGGTTCCCCTTTCTCTGCATCCTCGCCAGCATCTGTCATTTCCTGACTTGTTAATTTTAGCCATTCTGACTGGTGTGAGGTGATATCTCATTGTGGTTTTGATTTGTATTTCCCTGATGCCGAGTGATGTGGAACACTTTTTCATGTGTCTGTTGGCCATCTGGATGTCTTCTTTGCAGAAATGTCTGTTCATGTCCTCTACCCATTTCTTGATTGGATTGTTTGTTCTTTGGGTGTTGAGTTTGCTAAGTTCCTTATAGATTTTGGACACTAACCCTTTATCTGATATGTCGTTTGCAAATATCTTCTCCCATTCTGTCAGTTGTCTTTTGGTTTTGTTAACTGTTTCCTTTGCTGTGCAAAAGCTTTTGATCTTGATGAAGTCCCAATAGTGCATTTTTGCCCTTGCTTCCCTTGCCTTTGCCGATGTTCCTAGGAAGATGTTGCTGCGGCTGAGGTCGAAGAGGTTGCTGCCTGTGTTCTCCTCAAGGATTTTGATGGATTCCTTTCTCACATTGAGGTCCTTCATCCACTTTGAGTCTATTTTCATGTGTGGCATAAGGAAGTGGTCCAATTTCATTTTTCTGCATGTGGCTGTCCAAATTTTCCCAGCACCATTTATTGAAGAGGATACCTTTTTTCCACTGGACATTCTTTCCTGCTCTGTCAAAGATCAGTTAACCATAGAGTTGAGGGTCTATTTCTGGGCTCTCTATTCTGTTCCATTGATCTATGTGTCTGTTTTTGTGCCAGTACCATGCTGTCTTGATGTAGAGCTTGAAGTCCGGAATTGTGATGCCACCAACTTTGGCTTTCTTTTTCTATATTCCTTTGGTTATTCGAGGTCTTTTCTGGTTCCATATAAATTTCAGGATTATTTGTTCCATTTCTTTGAAAAAAACGGATGGGATTTTGATAGGGATTGCATTAAATGTGTAGATTGCTTTAGGTAGCATAGACGTTTTCACAATATTTATTCTTCCAATCCAGAAGCATGGAACATTTTTCCATTTCTTTGTGTCTTCCTCAATTTCTTTCATGAGTACTTTATATTTTTCTGCATATAGATTTTTAGCCTCCTTGGTTAGGTTTATTCCGAGGTATCTTATAGTTTTGTGTGCAATTGTAAATGGGATTGACTCCTTATTTTATCTTTCTTCTGTCTTGTTGTTGGTGTAGAGAAATGCAACTGATTTCTGTGCATTGATTCTTTTTTTTTTTTTTTTGTGGTGAATTTTCCGCCTTGTCATTTTGTCCAGATAAGAGTATATGAAGGAGCAAGTAAAATACTAAAAGGGTGGCAAAGACCCCAGAAAAATGCGCTTTAACCAAATAAGAAGAGACCCCAAATCCTGCGGGGGAGAAAGGGGATAAAAAGAGGTTCATAAAAAAAAAGAAAAATTTAAAAAAGAAAAAATATAAAAAAGAATATATATATATATATATATATATTAGAAAACTAGTTAAAAACTTTAAAAAAGAAAAGGGTAAAAGTTAAAAAAAATTTAGTAGAAGAAGAAAAAAATTGAAAAAAAAATTTAAATTAACTGCAAGACTAAAGAATCATGGGGAGAAAGCCATGAGCTCCGTACTTTGCTTTTTCTTCCTCTGGAATTCCGCTGCTGTCCTTGGTATTGAACCTGCTCTCCTTGGTAGGTGAACTTGGTCCTGGCTGGATTTCCTCTTGATCTTCTGGGGGAGGGGCCTGTTGTAGTGATTCTCAAGTGTCTTTGCCCGAGGCGGAATTGCACCGCCCTCACCAGGCGCCGGCTGAGTAATCCACTTGGCTTTGCTTTCGGGAACTTTTGTTCCCTGAACACTTTCTGTAGAGTTCTGGAGGACAGAAATGAAAATGGTGGTCTCCTAGTCTCTGGCCCGGAGGAGCCGAGAGCCAGGCCCCCACTCCTGAGTGCGCCGCCAGAGAACAGCGCCCAATCACTCCCATATCCCCGGCCTCCAGCCATGCTCTGAGCTCACCCAGCCTGCAACCTGTTCAAGGTAACCCCGAACTGAGAGCTCACTCCTCAGCTCTGTCTCTGTAGCTGGCTTCCCTGTTGTAATGCCTGCAAGCTCTGCGACACTCCAACACCCCCGATCCTTCTGTGACCCTGCGGGACCTGGGGCTATGCTGACCCTGCGCAGGCTTCACCCCGGTTTAGCCTCTGGAGCAATGTCCCTCCATGGAACAGACTTTTAAAAGTCCTGATTTTGTGCTCCCTTGCTCCGCCGCTTGTCCGGAGCTGGCCTCTCCCCCCGCAGTCTATCTTCCCGTTGTTTTGGATTCACTTCTCCACCAGTCCTACCTTTCAGAAAGTGGTTGATTTTCTGTTTCTAGAATTGCTGTTCTTCTTCTCTTCGATCTCCCGTTGGATTTGTAGGTGTTTGCAATGTTTAGATAAGTTATCGAGCTGATCTCCTGCTACCTGATGTAGTCTCAGTCTGCTACTTCTCTACCATCTTGACTCCTCTCTCTGGTGCCGGTTGTTAAGAAAATAAGCCCAATACATAAATTCCATTAGGACTTTGAATGTGTGCCTTTGTCACAAAGGAAAACAACCAATTGCTTGAAAATCCCATGTCATATAAGGTATAATATTCCATGTAACCTGTAATTATGGAGACTAAAGGCAGTTGTGGAATAGGTAGTTCCTATGAGGGAATTTTTCCACCTTAGGAAATTCTTGGTGGCATTGGCGATCATATATTAGAAAGAGGTCAAAAATAAGACTTGAGAGGACTATATCCCGGTGGGGGTAATTTCCACTGGATAGCTGGAGCTTAGTTTCATTAGCACAGAATCCACCTCTGTCTGCCTCAGCAGAGATACAGGAACAAACAACAGCTGGCCAAGGCCCCGCCATACAAAGGGCTATATCAGGACCAGGCTGATTGCCCATTCTATTGCCAGTCATGAGTTCATCATGCCTTTTAATACTGCTTACCTCAGGTATCACAGCAATCAAGACTCCTGACACATTTCACGTCCTTTCTTTCCTTACTATATGGCCTCCATGAAGGGATTTCCCTGTCATCTAGAAATTCTATATTGGATGTGCTCTTCCTTAAATCACAGGGCTTCTCAGTGCTGCTCAGAATTCCTATGAATGACATGTGGAATCTATCTTTTGTATAGTACCTGATTTTTTTTTTCTTTCTCAAATTTTTAAGATTTTTTTGTCCTTATTTGCCTTTCTTTATTCGTATGGCTGCACATTCAATGGGTCTTTTTTTTTTTCCTTTCCTCTTCTTTTTTTGGGGGGGGAGAGAAAGGGAGGGCCAGAGGGACAGGAAGAGAGAGAATCTCAAGCAGACTCGATGGCCAGCGCAGAGCCTGATGTGGGCTCAATCTCACAACCCTGAGATCATGACTTGTGCTGAAATCAGGAGTCAGGTGTGTAACTGACTGAGTCACCTAGGCACCCCCAGTGAGTCATTTTAATCTGGAAACCTGTGTTCCTCAGTTCTAGGAATTTTTTTGTTTTAAGGCATTTTCATACTTTCCTCTGTATTTCTTTCTGGAACTCATAGCATTCAAATATTGGACCTCCTACACAGATCTTTAAATTTGTTTTAATTTTCATCTATTGTCCATTTAAATTTCATCTATTGTCCATTTCCTTTTTATCCATTTTCAGAAAGATTTTCCTGACTTAACCTTTCACGCCTCCTACTTCTCATGTATTTTTGGTGTCCAAAAGCCCATTCTTAGGCTTGGTAATTTTTTAAATAACATTCCATTTTTGTTTTGTGGATGCAATATCATCTTGCACCTCTGTGAAGATCCTATTAAAATATCTTTTGAAGTTTCTTGATCCTCCTGGAATTTTCTATTTTATTTTAAAGATTTTATTTATTTATTTGACAGAGAGAGAGCACAAGCATGGGAAGAAGCAGAGGGCTCTTGATCACAGGACCCTGGGATCATGACCTGAGCCAAAGAGAGAATCAACTGAGCCACCCATGTACCCCTACATTTTCTGTTGTTGTTTTTTTAAATAGTTTGTTTGCTTTTTTTAAAAAATTTTCTTGTTGTATTTCGTGTTCAGAGTTCAATTTGCATGAGCAGAATAAGTCTCTGGTGGACATCACTTAACAATAAGCTGGCTTTTTCATTGAAGGGCACACAAATATCAGTATTTCTCCAGTTTTTTTTTTTCACCACTGGCAGATTTTTCCCTGACAGTGATTCTCTATTCTCCCACCTGATTATGTACATGTGAAGTTGGGAGAATTTTCATATTGTTTGGCGAAAGATTTCAACATTCCTAGATAGGGAATTTCCAGTCTTCTGTAGTATTAGGACAGGGTACCGATTACCTAAGACTGGAGAAGATGTGAAAAGCTGTTTCATAAACGAATTGCCAACTGATTTTTCAGAGATCCCTAAGACTTAAAGTTACCAAGTTCTTCCAGGGTTCTGAGACATGAATCATCTTGTTCTTTGTCTGCTTGCCCCTCACACTTTCAGTTTGCCTTTTCTAGATTGCTAAGTCAACAACCACAGTTCATTCATTTCTCATCTTTCAAAAGCTTGTTAGAATTTCATCATTATTTTTCTGGGTTTATCACTTTTTAGAAAAAACTTCTTTTGCCATCTTTTCAATGGTGTTATAAAATGGACAGAAGTAACCACTTGTGTCTGATAGACCTCATTAACTAGAGATATAATTTTCTCTTCAGTTCTTATAATCTGACTTCATTCCTATCATTTCAGTGAAGTTACTTCCATAAAGGTCACAACAAACTATACTATATTGCTATATACATTGGGGATTGCCTTGACCTCATATTCCTTGATATTTTGGCATTTAATACAACTGGTTGCTAATTGAAATTCTCCTTTTAGGGGTTGAATGATCCCACATTCTCCTGGTTTTCTTTTACTTCATCATCTGGTCCTCAGTCTTTCTTGTTTGCTCTTCCTCTTTTTGCCATCACCTTTAAATGTTCAAGTACAAGTCACCAGATCAGTAGTCAACAAGATGGAGACCCAGAAGAATCTATGGTACAGTTCCAGTGTGAGTCCAGAAGAGCTGATGGTGTAACTTCTAGTCTGAAAGGTGATAGTCCTGAGACAAAATGAAGTTTGATGTTTTAGTTTGAGTGCGAAGGTTGGAAAAGACTGATATTCCAGCTCAAGTAGGCAGGGGGAATTTCCTCTTACTCATGGGAGAGTCAGCCTTTTTGTTCTGTTTAGGCCTTCAACTAATTTGATAAGGTCCACCCATATTAAGAAGGGCAGTCTCTTTACTCATTCTACCTAATCAGATGTTAATCTCATCCAAAAACACCCTCACAAAGTCAGAATAGTGTTTGACCAGATATCTGAGCATGTCAATGCCTAGTCAAATTGACATATAAAATTAACCATCACATTCAAGCTTTACTACAAAGCTGTGATCACCAAGACAGTGTGGTACTGGCATAAAAACAGACACATTGACCAGTGGAACAGAGTGGAGAGCCCAGATATGGACCCTCAACTCTATGGTCAAATAATCTTCCACAAAACAGGAAAAAATATACAATGGAAAAAAAGACAGTCTCTTCAATAAATGGTGGTGGGAAAACTGGACAGCTATATGTAGAGGAAAGGAACTCGACCATTCTCTTACACCATACACAAAGATAAACTCGAAATGGATAAAAAACCTCAACGTGCGGGGTGCCTGGGTGGCTCAGTGAGTTAAGCCACTGCTTTTGGCTCAGGTCATGATCTCAGGGTCCTGGGATTGAGCCCCACATAGGGCTCTCTGCTCAGCAGGGAGCCTGCTTCCCTCTCTCTCTCTCTGCCTACCTCTCTGCCTACTTGTGATCTCTCTCTGTCAAATAAATAAATAAAAATCTTAAAAAAAAAAAAACGTGAGACAGGAATCCATCAGAATCCTAGAGGAGAACATAGGCAGTAATCCCTTCGATATCAGCCACAGCAACTTCTTTCAAGATATGTCTCCAAAGGGCAAGGAAACAAAAGCGAAAATGAACTTTTGGGACTTCATCAAGATCAAAAGCTTCTGCACAGCAAAGGAAACAGTCAACAAAACAGAAAGGCAACCCACGGAATGGGAGAAGATATTTGCAAATGACAGTACAGACAAAAGGTTGATATCCAGGATCTATAAAACTCAACACACACAAAACAGATAATCATATCAAAAAATGGGCAGAAGATATGAACAGACACTTCTCCGATGAAGACATACAAATGGCTATCAGACACATGAAAAAATGCCCATCATCACTAGCCATCAGGGAGATTCAAATGAAAACCACATTGAGATATCACCTTATCCCAGTTAGAATGGCCCAAATTAGCAAGACAGGAAACAACGTGTGTTGGAGAGGTTGTGGAGAAAGGGGAACCCTCTTACACTGTTGGTGGGAATGCAAGTTGGTGCAGCCACTCTGGAGAACAGTGTGGAGATTCCACAAGAAATTAAAAATAGAGCTTCCCTATGACCCTGCAATTGCACTGCTGGGTATTTACCCCAAAGATACAGATGTAGTGAAAAGAAGAGTCATCTATACCCCAATGTTAATAGCAGCAATTACCACAGTCGCCAAACTATGGAAAGAACCAAGATGCCCTTCAATGGACGAATGGATAAGGAAGATGTGGTACATATAACACGATGGAGTATTATGCCTCCATCAGAAAGGATGAATACCAACTTTTGTAGCAACATGGATGGGACTGGAAGAGATTATGCTGAGCAAAATAAGTCAAGCACAGAGAGTCAAGTATCATATGGTTTCACTTATTTGTGGAGCATAACAAAGAACATGGAGGACATGGGGAGATGGAGAGGGGAAGGGAGTTGAGGGAAATTGGAAGGGGAGATGAACCATGAGAGACTATGGACTCTGCAATACAACCTGAAAGTTTTGAAGGGGCGGGGAATGGGAGGTTGGGGAACCAGGTGGAAGGTAATAGAGAGGGCACATATTGCATGGAGCACTGGGTGTGGTGCAAAAACAATGAGTACTGTTATGCTGAAAATAAATAAATTTAAAAAAATTAACCATCACAAGTGGTTAATCAAGAAATATCAGTCATATTAGACAGTCATAAAAGAGATACATATTAAATTGGAACTTTGAATTTTACATCAAACATATAAATACATATTTGCTTACCTTCCTTTTGTAGTAGACCCAAAGCTTTTTTTTTTTTTTTTTTTTTAATAAGAATCTGGTGACTGGAGTTCCAGATAGTCTTTTTCACAAAACTATACTCTTAATTCATCTACATTTCCTAGTGTGTTTCAAGTGATAAAAAAATCTTAAAGCTAACAGCAAAATTTTTCTAGGCCTTAAAAGGGTTTTTCCCCCTAATTCTTTATAATTATTTGATTTGATCTCATTTTAAAAAGCAGTTTGCTTTCTGAAGTATTTAATTTAGTTTTCACAGCAGCAAGATTTTTCTTTTACAACCTGTCATCTTGGGTAATATGTAGTTGTCAAGTTGTATTAACATGTAGTTGTTATAGTATTACAATGACAAGGTTTCAAATCAAACACAATTGCGTCTAGGGAAGCATACAACTCAGCTGATGGGAGCACAGGTACAAGGATAGAATGGGGCTAGTATGGCAGTGCTGAGGGTCATTTTGCTGTGGGAATCAGCCAGTATGATTCACAGAGAGAGGGTAGAGAGTCTGTTAATCCTGAGAGTCCCCTCAGTGGAAGCCTTAGTGAGTTGCTTCCCATATTATCAGGCTTAAAAGACATTAAACATTAACATCCGTTTGCATCCGATTTATTTGAGAGTTTCCAAAGGTCACCATGAAAAATAAAATAAACAAGAGGAAGAGAATCTATTTCCAGAATTTTCTAGTAACTTTCTTGACTCCTTTGGTTTATTCATCAGTTCCTATTTTCATAATTGCCTTCAAATATGTAATTTAAAAATGATAATTCTTACTCAAGTCTCTCTGAGTTATTGCGTTTGGTATCTCAAGAGGAAAATCATATGCTGTTTTATTGAAATGCCCACTTTTATTATGACAACTACTTTTTTAGAACAAGTAAAATTCTGCTCTATTTCATTCAGATGATAAAATAATCAGTGCTGCACAGTGAAGACAAATTGGAAATCAGTACTTTGATGCATAATGCCATGTAAAGGCAAGACCCATTTTTACTTATATGGAGTGATAAAACACAGCTCAATATTTTCATATGACAAGTTGATATATAAAGAAATACTATTACTTTTGCTAATTACCTTGATATATTTGTGAGTCTAAGTAACACAAGTCTTAAAAATTTAAGCTTTGGGGAATGATAAAAGAAAAAGACTAATTTTTAATAATTTTTTTCTGAATACCTGAAAAGATAGTGCTGTTATACAAAGCCATCAGGGACTGTGTTAAACACTCTAGTGACCAATTAGTAACATTTATGCTACGTGATTTGTCACATTTTCTTTTAATAGTATAGCTTATTAGAGGCAAAAATGTGTGCTCTTTATGGGAGGGCTCCAGGGTCAGAAGGCCTCGGTTTGAATCTCAGCTCCACGTCTTCCTATCTAGCTAAACTTGGGTGATTATTTAAGTCCCTAAGTGTTAGTGTTGGCAAGTGCTGGATCCTCAAAAATTCCACCAAAATAACCTGTTGAAAAGGTAAATCTGAATTTATTGCTTACCTCAGTAAGGGAGAACACTGCTTTGACCATGAAATTAGTAGCATCTTGGAAGGAAGAGAGCAAAGTTGTGATATGAAGTTTCGGTATTTGGTTTAAGGCAAGTCTTTCAAGTCAAGGGGTGACTTTTAATTAGGAAGGGATAAAGATCAAAGCAGAATGCTTTAGGATTTGTGGGTACAGAAAAATAAGGGCTTTGAGGTAAAGGTATGGAAAAATCGGAAAGCAAAGAATTATTGGATGCTATCTATTGAAAAGCCAAACAATCTTATGTTCATTAAAAATGGACTTTTTCAGGAAGTTCCTGAAAGGAACATTGAAGTTATTTTTAACTTTTAGCTCTCTGGACAAAAATTTCCTGCATTAGTTAAGACATTGTGATAAAGACAGTGGCAGAGTAAAATCACGATAATGTGAATAGTCAAGTATGTGAGGTGGAGTGAGTAGATGGTTTTGATTTTTAGTTTCCATTTGCAAAATGGGAATAATAATAGCATATTTATGGATGATTTGCTAAGTAAGTATTAACAAACCTTCTAGAAGGAAACTTTATGAAATGGGGGAGAAAGGCTCAGAGATGGTCAAATATAGATTTATTTCTAAGTTACAACTTTGTGGTAAGTATGATTCTGTTTTGGTGATCTTTAGAGTGATACTTCTAACAAGCGCATTGTGGGAATTATATTAAATAATGAATGAGAGTCCCAAACATCGAATATGCAAGTTGACTCAGTGAAAAGCAGCAGAAGTGACTTAAATTTTCAAGTGTCAAATGGAGAAATACCTCATACACAACCTCAGGCTTCAGCCATATCTCTCCAGGCAAATTCTGCTTCCCTACAGTATCTTCTCCTCTGGCTTGCCAGCAACCAGTAAAAGCATTTAGCGACCATGGCTCTAGTTCTCTAGGTACCAAAAGAAACCATGGCTCTAGTTCTCCAGGTACCAAAGAAACAATAGCTCATACCAACCCCCTCCCCAGCCAGGCCCTCCCATGGCTCAGAGTACACAGTCCCAGCAAATCTTCCCAACAATATCAACAGCCCTCCTTCGACCAGATCTGCAGGAACAACCACTGTGAGAAGTGGCTTGCTGAGACCCACTTCCCCTTCTTCTGGGGGTATACCAGTGCCTCACAGTAAACTTGCACAACCTATTTGTGGATCCTTTCCAGCTCCTAAAACCTGTGGTTGCCTGAAAGAGGATAGTTGGAAGGATGGCTGTTATTGATGAGTAGAGACAAGAATGCAGAGGTCCACAGCTTCATGGATACCCCTTTAATAAACTAAAAGACCACTTTTATATGCACACTGTTCAGATAAGGCTTGGAATTTATAAAATCCCAGCCCTCTCTGTCATAAGTAGCACAAACTGACAGAGATGATCAAGAATCAGGGGTGTTTTTGGTTTTTGTTTGTTTGTTTTTTGTTTACTAAATTTTGGTGGGGTTTTTTTAAGTTGGTTTTTTGCTTTGTTTTGTTTTTTGTTTTTTAGATTTTATTTATTTATCTTTCAGAAAGAGAAAGCACAAGCAGGGGGAGTGGCAGGCAGAGGGAAAAGCAGGCTCCAGGGAGCCTGATGCAAGACTGGATCCCAAGACCCTGGGATCATGACCTGAGCCAAAGGCAGATGCTTAACAGACTGAGCCCTCCAGGCGTCCCAAGAAACATTCTAAATGACATTTGACATCAGATGTATTTGGTTACCATACAGTCACTGTCACAGAATCACTTTTAGTTTTCTTTAATAGAAACTAAGCTAAATTTTAAATATTTGACAGTGGCCAATATCTGGACAAAAACTAAAGGATGACAAAGAAAAATGTTCATTAATAAATAAGAAAATCCCTTTGTGCAGAAGCAAATGGTGACTTCAAGTTATCCAAACTTCACACTCAACCTATTTTGGTGTATAAATAGTGTTAATAAATATTTGTGTTAATGAGAAAAAAATAATATATAAGAAAATAATACATGGAAGATATATGTTTCAGGCAGGAAGCCATTCCAATGGGGAAATCAAAGAGGATTTGATGTAGGGACTGATTGTCAAGGATAAGGAACCAACAGAGGATGTTGAGGAGACAGCAGGAAGTCCCAAAGAAGAGCTCTACTGGAGCATTGTAAGGGCTGTATCCCTTGGAGAGAAGCCACCTGACCAAGTGCTGAGGCCATCTGTAAAGGAACATGGGTGCTCCTGAACCAGGCAGAGAGCAGCAAGAATAAATCCCTGACCTCTTCCTCCTCTCACTCTCTAATCTCTTGCATTGCATTTGTCAAACCCAACCAAATGACAGAGGGCAGACGAATTTGGATAACGCAGACTTCCAGGTTTGCTTCTTGGGGCATGAAGCAGGATGGGGAAGAGCAAAAACTATGTCACAAGAGGCCCACACACAGAATAACCAGCCTCAGTGGGGACCTTAAAAAGTCTGAGTTCCCCCACTGTGACCCATTTAGGAATGATGATAATGTTGACATAGAGGTATATGTCAGTATAGTACTAAAGAAACCTCTGTATGTCTATTTTGAAGGAATCAAATTTAAGCACTAACCACGTACAATCCTTGGTTAATGTAAGGATGTTTACCAAATGGCCCTGCTTACTCTATAATGGGACAGATACTCTATCTACCTGTGAACAAATCAGGGTGTTAAGAGTATACAGTGTCCATTTGGATCAGAAACACAATGTCCTTTCAGTTTCAGAATCCCCCTTAATAAAACCTTTTGGGTTTTTTTTTTTTTTTAACTTGGGACAAAAAAGAATTGGTTGAACACAAATGAACCCACATTATGGAATAAACATACCAAGTCATATATGAGTGGGTTTGATGGCAATGACGCTATTACCAAAACATTATCATAGGGCACACTGAAGAACCTGGTCAGAAGCTTTTAGAATGACTTTCAGGAACTCCTTTGTGTCCTGATTCACTGTTATTCTTGATCTCACTGAATTAGGATCTTGACCTGTTTCATATGGTGACCATTTACATGTACCATGCTTATGGTTGATTGTAGACCCCTCCAGACACACAAAGTTCATTAACCTTACTTCTTTTTTTTCCTTAAGATTTTATTTATTTATTTGAGAGAGAGAGAGCATGAGAGTGAGAGAACATAAGCAGGGGGAGCAGCAGAGGGAGAGAGAGAAGCAGACTTCCCACTGAGGAGGGAGCCTGACGTAGGGCTTGATCTCAGGACCCTGAGATCATGATCTGAGCTAAGACAGCGACTTAACTGACTGAGCCTGCCACATCCCCCTAGCCTTATTTCTCTTGCCATATAAACTCCTTTTGAATATTCTTGTATGTCCACGAATATCCTCTGAAAATTCTTGTTTCTGCTGTATAGGAAGGTATGAGACTACGCCTTACTCCCACCATTGCCTCCTGACAACAGTTTTAAGCAAGAAAAAGAGTATCTTCTAGAATGAGTCTATTCACTTGGTATTCAAAGTCAGTTCTTTTTGTGGTTGGTTGTTTCCCATTGCAAAAATGTCCACACTGTTGGATCCAAGCTTGACCTACTTTCCTGAATGGGACTTTAACAATTGAATGCTCCTTTGGATCAGCATTTCTGAACCTTGTTATAGTCTTATGTAGAAAATGTTGAGGGGCACCTGGCTGGCTTAGTCTGCAGAGCATGTGACTCTTGATCTCAGGGTCATGAGTTCAAGCCCCATGTTGGGCATGGAGTCTACTTAGAATTAAAAGTAAGAAATATATATATATATATATGTATAGAGATGATAGATAGATAGATAGATAGATAGATAGATAGATAGATGATAGATGATAGATAGATGATAGATAGATAAAGAAAATGTTGAAAGGAGAATAGATCATGGAAAGATCCTTAAGAATAGTCACCCCTTTAGAAAAATCGCTTATCTATGTTCTGCGCATTTTATATCCTAGTGCTTCTCTGTGATACCATTCCCATTACTTTATCATCATAACTTATCTTTCAATCAAATAAGTTTTTGAGGAATGACAGTGTATACTTTCCAGGGGAAATTTTTAAAGGAGATAACTGTAGTTTTGGTGTATAAACTCAGATATGCTTATTTGTTTTTTAAAGTGTGGTCCTATTTCTTTATAATGTACATAAACTTTTACATTCTGCACATTCTTATGTACAATTTCCTTCAAGGCTGAGGCTATAACTTACTCAGCTCTTTTATTCCATCAATGTCTTCCTTTGCTTACTGATTTTACTTCATTTGTGAAATTCTGCCACCATGTGAAGAGTCATTAAAGGAAAAAGAAAACCATTAAATTTATCTTTTTTAATTTTCAAAGAATGCAGTTTGAATATCTCATAAGTGTGATTTTATTATTACTGTTAATTAAGATTTATGTATTTATTTTAGGGGGGAGGGGAAGAGGGAGAGTATCCTCAAGCAGACTCCCCACTGGTCACAGAGCCCCATGTGGGGCTTGATCCCATGACCCGTGAGATCATGACCCATGAGATCATGACCTGAGCTGAAACCAAGAGTCAGATGCTTAACTGACTGAGCCACCCAGATGCCCAGGAGCGATTCATTAGTAACAAAACATTTATCAGTAAATAAATAAATAAATGCTGTGAAAGTGCTTGAAACTATTTACTCATGACATTTATTTTTTTAATTAATTAATTAATTATTTAAAAACCCCACAGCACTTTCAGCACCAGTTTTATTAACCCTCTTTTTGATGAAGAAAGGAAGTCTCAGAGAAGTGAAGCAACTTGACAATTCAATTAAAAATCTATTAAATTTAACAAGGAAATTTATGATGTTTTATATCAATACCAAAGGAAAGATACCCAAATAATCTTCTTAGAAAAATACATGAATTGAATTGTAAGAAAATAATTTCTTGTAATTAATAACTAGTTTAAAGTAAATATAGTTTATACTTAAAATGTAATAAAAGACTATAGTGGATGGTGGGTTTTAGAGGAGGGGTGTAGGAAATATATTCTTTGGAGGGTTTGTTCTCCATCTTTCTCTTTGACAATTTTTCAACCATTCTTAGGTACATCATTGTCTAGTACACAAATCTACACTCAAAGTTATAGCCCAGAAATATATTTTTAGGGTGAAATAAAGACTAAATAACCATGAGAATACTTCAGAACACTTCAAAATAACCCATGTGAATAACTAGCTGAAGATGCTGTGTTCTCATCTCTTTCGCTTGTCCTGCATACACAGAGGAAAATATTTTGGGTGCATCCTTCACAGTATGCAATTTAAATTTGTTCCACATGTTGTACTCTGTCTAAAAACTTGTTTTGAATGAATTGATAAGCATATCTTTGTCTGAAATCATAATGTTAAAATACCACTTTTTTTAAAGATTTTATTTATTTGACAGACAGAGATCACAAGTAGGCAGAGAGGCAGGCAGAGAGAGAGGGGAAAGCAGGCTCCCCATCCAGCAAAGAATCCAATGCGGGGCTCAATCCCAGGACTCTGGGATTGTGACCTGAGCCGAAGGCAGAGGCTTTACCCACTGAGCCACCCAGGTGCCCCAAAATACCATTTCTTAAGAGCATGATTATCCAGTGTGCTTCATGGTGAAAATTGTGCTATTCTGGGGAGAAAAGGTCATTGTTTGAAAAGTAGTATAATTTCCCCAGATATGTTATGTCAAAAAACCACTAAGTAGTTGCACTTGGGTGGCTCAGTAAGTCAAGCATCTGCCTCTTGATCTCAGCTTGGGTTTTGATCTTAGGGTTGTGACTTTGGGCCCCATATTGGACTCCATACTCAATGTGGAGCCTACTTTAAAAAAAAGTCACTAGTTAAGAACTCATAAGGTGAGGTATAGCAGCATGGTAGCATCAATCAAGGAATGAGTCAATGACAAAACACTATTCCCATAACAGTCTTATTAGAAGATCATATAAAGCAATGGTCAAATTGGTCATTTGCTTCTGAAGGAGAAGTTGTTTTGATTGTAACAGTTAAAATCTCTTCTGAAATGTTTAAGTTGCTACAGAGGCTAGGTATCTGAGGAGTTTTTCACTTAGAATACGATGGAGTCCTCATTCTGGCTTTCAACAACTTTATAGCAGAAACTAGAGGGACACGAACATGAACACCTATACCCCCTGAATATGTGGGGGTAAGAAAGTGAAGAAACAGTCTTGAAAAGCAAAAGACCCGGGTAATCTAACACTGCAACATCCTGGCCACTTGAAAGTGAATGAGTAAGTCACCAGTGTCCCCACTCCCACTTATTTTATGTAGTTCTTCCAAGAATCCCATTTTTTTGGACTCATCTTTCTTTATCCATCCTTCTTTTCTGCTCACTATAGCTGTTTTCTTTCTAGGACTAATCAAAGTCACTGAACTCTGTTTATCCTACCCAATTTCTGACATCATAAATACTTTATCCTTAAGTTACTTAAGTATCCTTTATGTTTAACATATATCTCTCCCCGACTTCCTCTCAGGCCCTTATCTTATCCCCTTATCATGTCACTGAATTCTACTTATCCTACCCAGGTTCTGACATCATAAATACTTTATCCTTAAGTTACTTAAGTATACTTTATGTTTAAAAATACACCCCCCTCGAACCCTCCTCCACTGTTGGTGGGAATGCAAGCTGGTCCAACCACTCTGGAAAACAGCATGGAGGTTCCTCAAAATGTTGAAAATAGAACTACCCTATGACCCAGCAATTGCACTACTGGGTATTTACCCTAAAGATACAAACATAGTGATCCGAAGGGGCACGTGTACCCGAATGTTTATAGCAGCAATGTCTACAATAGCTAGACTATGGAAAGAACCTAGATGTCCATCAACAGATGAATGGATCAAGAAGATGTGGTATATATACACAATGGAATACTATGCAGCCGTCAAAAGAAATGAAATCTTGCCATTTGCGACGACGTGGATGGAACTAGAGCGTATCATGCTTAGTGAAATAAGTCAATCGGAGAAAGACAACTATCATATGATCTCCCTGATATGAGGACATGGAGAAGCAACATGGGGGGGGGGGTAGGGGGATAGGAGAAGAATAAATGAAACAAGATGGGATTGGGAGGGAGACAAACCATAAATGACTCTTAATCTCACAAAACAAACTGGGGGTTGCTGGGGGGAGGTGGGATTAGGAGAGGGGGAGCGGGCTATGGACATTGGGGAGGGGAGGCAAACCATAAGAGACTATGGACTCTGAAAAACAACCTGAGGGTTTTGAAGGGTCAGGGGTGGGAGGTTGGGGGAACAGGTGTTGGGTGATGGGGAGGGCACGTTTTGCATGGAGCACTGGGTGTTGTGCAAAAAGAATGAATACTGTTACGCTGAAAAAAATAAATAAATAAATAAAAAGGGGAAAAAAAAAATACACCCCCCTCTTTCCCTCAGGCCCTTATCATGTCCCAGAAAATCTGG
The DNA here is from genome assembly GCF_922984935.1 of Meles meles. Taxonomy (NCBI): domain Eukaryota; kingdom Metazoa; phylum Chordata; class Mammalia; order Carnivora; family Mustelidae; genus Meles; species Meles meles. The sequence continues at coordinate 74,167,366 of NC_060066.1, forward strand.
GATTGTGATGTGCCTATATTTGTTTCTCTGTGTGTATTTTTATCTCTAGATACCACTTTATATTATGAAACTTTTATATGATTACACAAACTTGAGCTTACAAATAATTTTTTACTTCCAGCAAAGATTTTATTGCAAATCCAAACTAAGGGTATGTTGGCATCAAGAAGCACAATTTTGGAAATTTTTTAAATGTGTTGTCAGTTGCCATGTAAGAAGATAAAAAGTTAGGTATTGGCTGCTTCTTACTATTTCTCTTCACTTCTTGTCATCTTCCTTACCCTCCAAAAAGGTTAAGATTACAAAACAAATTAGAATGGAAATAAGTCCAAGGATTTAAGATTTCCCTGAAGAAAGGTGTTATGCAGTTAGAAAGGTTTAGTCCTAATCCAGGTGGTCATCCAAGCAGAAATAAAGTAATTATTTAAAAGTATTAGTAGATCCTATTACTAATTTCATACAGGAAAAAAATAAGAAGAAAGAAAAGTTGACTAGAGACTTGCCTTAGTGAGAGCTCTTATGTTTTGTTGATAGTGACAGACTACAAGATTTAGTAACTAAGACAAGCATATATAAGAATTTTAAAGGAAAATTTTTATTTAAAATTCCTGTAGAAAAACTCACACGAAGTTAATGGAAAACTCCACCAACCCAAATAATGTGGGTTGTCTTAATCAGATGTCAATGACAACAAGGCTTAAGGAAACTTCTGTCCCTCTTTCAGAGAATTCTCTTCTACAAACAGGAAACCTACTGAACAAAGGGTTAAATACTTATTTTTTCTCATGGTTCTTATGAAACACTGATGTTTCTACTCTAAATTATTTTTCTGGGAATAAATATCAATTTTCAGTAGGCTTAAACTAATGTTTAAACCCATCTTCCAAATTTGGTTTGTCTATTTGGTATAGGGGAACAAAGCCACGTATTTATTTATTTACTGCCATTTTAGTCATTTTTAAGTGTATGATGTAGCAGTGTTAGTTCATCTACAATATTATGCAACTATCACCACCATCTATTTCCAAAACCTTTTCATCACCCCAAATAGAGATTATATAATCAGGTTATAACTCCCCATTGTCCTGTCCTTCTACATCCTGGTAAACCCTAGACCACTTTCTGTATATGAATTTGCTTATTCTCGATATTTCATGTTAAGTGGAGTCATACAATAGTTGTCCTTCTCCATCTGCTTTCTGTCACTAAGCATAATATTTTTAAGGTTCATCCAGGCTGTAGCATGTATCAGAACTTCATTCCTTTTTATGGCTTAATAGTATTTCACCAGAGGTATGTACTGTATTTTGTTTATCCTTTCATCTGTTAATAGACACTTGGGTAGTTTCCACCACTCAGTTATCATGAATAATGTTCCAACGGACATTGGCATACAAATATCTGTTTGAATCCCTGTTTTAATGATGTGAGGTATATACATAGGAGCATAACTCCTGGGTCTTATAATTCTGCATCTAGCTTTTGGAGGAGCTATCAGACTCTTTCACAGAAAGCTGCACCATTTTACATTGTCATCAGCAATGGAGGAGAGTTTCAATTTCCCCAACACTTGTTATTTTTCCATTTTCTTGAAGTTATGGTAGTATATCTTAGTAAGTATCTCATTAAGATTTGTATTTCCCTAATGATTAGTGATGTTGAGTATCTGTTCATGTGTTTATGACCCATTTGTAAATATTCTTTGGAAAAATGTCTATTCAAGTCTTTGCCCATTTTTAAATTGGTTTTTGTCTTTTCTCTGGAGTTTTGGGAGTTCTTTATATACACTCTATATTAAACTCTTACCACATAAATGATTTATAAATATTTTCTCCCATTCTGTAGGTTATCTTTTCACTTTTTTGGATAATATCTTTTCATGCACAATTTTTAAAATTTCACCAAAATCCAGTTTATCTATTTTTTTCCTCTTACTGTTCCCTTATTGCTTTTGGTGTCAGATCTCAGAATCCATTGCCAAAATCTAAGGTCATGAAGATTTAACACTGTCTTTTCTTCTAAGACTTTTATGGTTTTAGCCCTTATATTTATGTAGTTGATTCATTTTGAATTAATTGCATATGGTATGAGTTACCTGTTTATTTTTGAAGATTATATCTTGACATAAGCAAGGTGACATGTGGATTATTATAGGAACTCCCCCAAGACACACAAAGTCATCTTTTCTCAGTGAGCTACCAATAATTACTCTAAATTGGGAAGAGCAATAAAGGAAACAGGGAAGAAAGCAATAATTCTGGCTATTTAGTGCAGAAGACTAATTTCAGATGAAAAAGAAGAAAAAAAAATATTGCAAGTTTCAGTTGGGTAAAGCTTACATTCCCTGTCATCTATAACACACCATTTCCCCATACTTGATAAAATGCTTCTAGTTCAATAGAGTAGGGAGATTAATGAGATTTTAGATCAGGGAGGGTCTCAGAAAAAGGAAATCTATGCTCACCTCCAGGCTAATTTCCAGCAAGAGTGAGATAGAATTCCATATTTTGGGGGTCTGAAATCAGAGGGACGAGTATTATGCTTGCTACCTCTCTACTCATGGTAACTACAGAACCCACTGAAATTTTCATGCATTCTCACCCTGAAAAATAGTAGAGTAGGTGACTATATAGGGTATCATATATATACAGGCATATGGGCCAGAGAAGAACTTCAGAAATATTCGCTGAGCCTCCCTTACACAGTGCCTGGATTACTGTTGAACTACTTACATGAAACATTGTAAATCACCCTAAAAATACAGAGTTTCTATTACAATGAATGAATTTAAAATCAAGTTCAAAACATATTCAATTATGTCTAATAAAATTTTATACATTCAATAGGGAGCTATTGCATTTTGGGGGAATAGAGAAGACACAGGTGAAGTTTCTTTTTGCTTTGCTTCAAAGCAAACTTTTATGGCTGAAAGTTTCTTACCAAATTTCACCATTCTCTAATTTGGAAGATTAGCCCAATTTGAACTTTTCTACAATGGTTGCCAACCAAATACAGTTGAATGCACTCACTGGGGGTTAGATCATGATATTTTAAAAGAACACCAATATTTTCATGTGATGTTTTTACAAAGCCATAAAACAAAATGGTCATTTGAGACTGTTATATGCAAATAAATTCTCTAATCTTCTCTATCTCCAGTGCAATTTGACAGGCAGATGTAGGCAAGAGGGAAGAGACTGGAGAATAACAAAAATTTGGCAAAAGTCAGAAGTCTCTCTCTTCACATCCCAGCTTTATAGGTGCCCAGATGAAAGGACGGGACCTGATCTCATTCTGACTTTAAAGGGGTCCAGATATTAAATCTTTAACAGTCTCGGGCCTTTAGCAGAAGGCTCATGAAAACTGATGAGAATCCCAGGGGAAGAAAGGTGATTTTCTCCACAGAAACACAAATCATTCTGATGGCTCCTAACAACTCCAGTATGAGGGGCAGTATATTGAGATAATATGGAAAATGCTGTACCATTTTTTAAAAAGATGTATTTATTTATTTGATATAGAGAAAGAGGCAGAGGAACAGAGAAACAGAGTCCTGAAGCAAACTCCCCACTGAGCTGGGGAGTCGGACTCAGAGCTTGATTTCAGGACCCTGAGATCATGACACTTTACTGAGTCACTCAAGTGACCCCAAAAAAATGCTGTAACATATTGAAGAGGATAACAGAATATGGAGTTGAGCATTCACTTTGGAAGCAATTAGAGCGAAAAGTCAAAGGTGAGATTTGTCCGGCTCTTAGAAAGAAGTTATAATTTCACATTCAGAGATTTGATTGACTGGTCTTAAATCATTATTGTCTTTTTAAAAAGTATCAGTACAGAACATCATGTAACTTTATAATTAACATTATTTTTCAGCAGTCAAGAGTCAGGCAAAAAAGGCGAAAATAGTCCCCAGTGGTGGGATCTAACTTGCAAAACTTTCAAGTGCTTCCCTATTAAATAGCCATGACAGAGAAAGTAGTTACACTCAGATCTGTAAGTGTGCACAGAATGTGTCCTGTGAGGTGGGCACTGATCTTTCTCCTTGAAAGGAGAGGGACCCACATATTCATAAAATGCAACCCACCCAAAAGACACTTCCACCACAAGAGATAGCACAAGGATCTCATGGTAATATAACAAATATGACAGGAAGTGAGTAAAATCAGTAACATATTAAATAAAAGTCCTTTGTAAGCAAGGAAAACACAGAGAAATACTCTGCTTGGGAAGAGGCTGCTGCAAAGGCTTCACAGACAATGGGAACCAATCTTAAAGGATGAATAAGACAATAAGGATTGAAGACTGTAGGAAGACAAAGCAAGTGGATTAGGGGCACACCACCTCTGTAACCAAAAGAATGGTCTGAGAAACCGAGGATGCATTTGGGAGACCATTATCCTGACAAAAATAACCAGCGTTAGAATAAACAATTTAAAGCTGCTGAAATACTAAGTACACAGCATAAATGCCATTTTATTATAATTTCCTCCAAAATTCCTAGAACTCTCAGTTTTATTGTTATAAATGAGCTGAATATTCATAATTTCAGATTACACTATGTTCATCTCAAACCGCTCTAAGAATCTCCATGCTTTCAACAAATAGCATTGTTAATTTCTAAGGCACATTAGTTAGTCCATCTTTCAAGAGGCCAATACCAAGACAGGGTTGAACATGCTAGAAATTTATTAGGGCTAATGTCCCTAAGGAGAAAATAGGGAGGGAGTTGGGGGAAGGTAGGAGAGCTATTAGACTGTGGTGCAAGTCTGACCTCAAGAGAAGAACAGAAACAAGGAAAGACAGTCATGTAGAAGTTCACTTGTAAGGGGAGTTCCACACGCTGCTGGGACATCTTGAACCAAAGTCACCCATCAGAACAGTAGCACACATCCAAGGAATGGACCTGCTATAATATTCCTGCCACACTCAGTGTCCAAGAACAAGGCCTGAGAAGCATGAGCTTTGTCCAAACGGAGAAATGGATGTCAAAGGAAGGTGGCTGGGCTTTAGGTCAGTGATGCTTCCTGCCATGGGAGATATGAAACATGAATTCTTATGGTGGTCACACCAATGAGTCTGCTCTCCTGGGAACACCTTCCCAGGCATAGAATCAGTACAACGCATTTACTGGTGCATCATTTAGCCTTACAAATATGTCAGTTCAGGGGCACCTGAGTGGCTCAGTCATTACATGTCTGCCTTTGGCTCAGGCTGTGATCCCAGGGTTCTGAGATGAAGCCTTGCATGGGGCTCCCTGCTCAATGGGAAGCCTGCTTCTCCCTCTCCCACTGCCCCTGCTTATATTCCCTCTCTTCTTGTTTCTCTTTGTCAAAGAAGTAAATACAATCTTTAAAAAATAAACAAATATGTCTGGTTAAATGAGAAGGAAATTAGTTCATATATTTACTTGACAGGGAAATGACTTTCCTACCTCAAAAAAATAAAGGAACTTATTACTCAGAGAATCTTTGCACCTACTGGACTCCTTTGGAAGCCATATGATGGTTTTCAGTTCAAAGAAAGCTGTCAGTTCCTCCTCAGTAAACGGTAAAGAGAGAGACAAAGATTTGCTATTGTACTAATATAGAGAAGAAGCAGCTCCATTCCCTGTCCTCCTCCTCCTTCTTCTTTTTTGTTTTCTTTTTGTGCCTTGTTTTTTCCTGACATGAGCTTTTCTTCTTCATGGCAAATGGCTGTTCTGCTGAAGCTTTTTGTTACTAGGGCGGGGACAGAAGTGTGGAGTAACCATGTCTGTGATATTCCCAGCATCTTTCCATTACAGTCTAGTTCCTCACATCTGTTTCCTACAGAAAAATCTCTCCACAACATGGCATCATCTACTTCATGAGTTAGGATGAGTAAGGGGAAAGAAAGAAGTGGCATCCTCTTATGGCATTACAAGTTGCCACAATGATATCCTTGTTGTGTTGATATCAAAATTCCATCCCCTCCTGATATAAGTTGATATCACCATAGCCACTGAACACTTTCTGAGTGTTTATTGAAGTTTATGAAAGGCAGTGCAAAGAGGACTCTTGATCTTGAAGGGCTTACTATTTGGGGGCAAAAGCACATACATAAACGCAATCCAGGTGGTATAGACTGTGGATATGGATTTGGTTTTATTCCACTTAGAGGCTATAAAGTTAGCTTATAACGGTTTCCCAGGTGCTTAGCAGAAGACACAAGATCTTGGGTCAGAAACAAAGGGCTTTATTATTCACAACACAGCAAACATCAGTGGAGCTTGAGGAATCCATTTATTTTTTAGCAAGAAACAAGCTATTCTGCTCTATGCCCAAATATTACTCATCTCGAAGGCTCCCAGATGCATAAACAAACATCAGAAAGGGCCTGGGTAATAGGGACTTGCAGTCTTGGCTCACCCAGCAAGATGTGTAGAAACTCGAGTAGCTCAAATAAGACTATCTCCCATGGGCAGAAAGCCAAATGATCAATATAGGTGATAGCACACTGAAGTTTGGAGATCAGAAGTAATAGGTGACCTAAGGTGGGGAATTGATACTGACACTGGCTATTAAAAAAAACAAAAAAGGAAAAAAAATGATTGCTGGCTATAATAACATATTTATTACCAGCTTAAGTCTATAGGCAGCAGTGGGTTTCTCACAAGGAAAAACAAAGCGAGAAGAGGAGGAGGTGGAGAAATGGGTCTTCAGGAGTTTTAATACTTAATAACGATGATGAGATTGGGTTAACTACACTGAGACATACAATGTAAAACTATCAATCTGAACAATTGTCCTCAGTGATTTGAAGGAAGGGATGCAGGAATCTGATTATTATCAAGTCAGTTGAAGTATTATCTCCATCCAGACATTTCTACATATTTTCTATTAAATAGCCATCCTAAGCAACAATAGGGGGGAAAAATGCCGGTTTTTTAAGTTTCAGTTAGTTGCAAAGGAGTTGATGGGAGTATGGGGATTTAAAACCTTTTATGCTCCCATCAGATAAGAATCTATGACATATAATTCATTATTATTCATCAGCATGAGGCCAAGTAAATTAACGACAGGCCAATTCCTGCTCCATACCCATGTCTCGTTGGACCAGTTCCCTCAGAGAGTTCCAGAGCCACACGAGAGGTTGTAGCCAATAGTGAAGTTTTGTACAAGAAGCTCAACTGATTCTAGCAGGAAATCGGGTTTCCTCTACTTCATTCCAGAGGACACTGTACATGACCTTGAAGTATTTTGTGATCCTGTTGTGAGGCCAACAGCAATGAAGCAGCAAATTTCCCAGAACAAATGTAGCTGACATCAGGCAGACACAAGGCTCACAGTTATGAAGCAGACCAGGACTCCTTGCTTCTCTAAACTGTATCAATTTATGGAAAACAGTACATTAAAAAGTAGAAATCATTGGCTAGCACTAAAACACAGTTAACTGTGGGAAAGTGGCCCAAATAAACATGTGAACATCAATGCTTTTTTCCCCCCGCAAAAGTACCGTTTATCAGTTTTCTTGTTCATAGCATACTTGCTGTGTCTTTGATTATGAAAAAAGTTCACCTCTCTTTGTCTCTGTCTCTGTCTTTGTGCATCTATGTGTGTGTGTGCCTCTCTCAGGAATTCCAGAATCCATTTGCACATTTTATATGAAAATCTCATTTTAGGAGAAAAAAGATGAAGTGTTTGTCTGTGTAGGAAGAATAGAACTTTGAGAAATCTCTGTGTTACTTAATTTGAAGAGGTCTTGCTTACTTCCTGAAATTGCTTTTCCCTCTTCATATTTTTCTCTAATTACCCATTTCCTAGTTTATAGCTTACTCTAGCCTAAACGCCCAGACAACTTTCCTTCCATGATTTGCATGTATGTATTTTAAAGATTTTATTGATTTATTTGACACAGAGAATGGAGGAGAGAGAGCACAAGCAGGGGAAGCAGCAGCTAGAGGGAGAGGGAGAAGCAGGCTCCCTGCTGAGCTGAGAGCCCAGTGTGGGGTTTGATCCCAGACCCTGGGATTATGACCTGAGGCCAAATGCAGGGGCTCAAATGATTGGGTCACCCAGGTGCCCCTATTTGCTCATGTATTTGACAAATTGTTGTGACTACCTCTGTCATATTTGCATTTTAAGAGAGAGAAAATTTCTATTTTAAAAAAAGGAACTAGTCTATTATTGACAGTGGACTTTTAAGAGATATCTTTTATCAGGAGAACAAATCTCCCAACTTCTAGAGCTACAAAGCATTTAACAAAACATCTAATGCTTCTGCTTCTGCTTATGTCTATTTCTTGTTCACTTCACCAAACAGAGGATTTCTATGCCCAAACTTGGACTGCATTATTGACTTTAGTCCTATTTATGGACAATGCTAAATATCCACTGCAAAACATTCCAGTTCAGCAGTCAACCAGATGTTTTGTCTGATATGAAGGATCCAGATACTATTTGAAAACACATAGATGTTTGATTGAGTTTTTCATTTGTCATCTGGCAATTTTTCATTTGGCACTAAATACACATGGTCTTTAGAAATCACAGAAGGAAATAATTCTCCAGGCATTTTCATGTAATCTTCCCTACTACAATGTTGTGTACTGTTCTAAAAGAAAGTTCCACTGTCCACTGAAAATGGCCACATCATGGAAATCTGTCATAATAGAAAACTTGGATATTTAGAAGGCTCTTTTGATCTTTGGACGAGCCAGTGTCAGTAAGGAGCTCAAGTTGCTGTCCCTGTCATTCAGGATAGGCTAACTGTGGAAACCCTGAATGCTCCAAATCTCAGTGGCTTAAACAACAAAGGTGTATCTTTCACTTACGTTAACAAGTCCAACATGGGCCTGGGGTGGTATTAGGTGGGGGCGGTAGGAGGGGTTGAAGAGTCTCTGCTCAGTAGTCACTCAGGGACCTGAGTTGAAGGAGTCTTATGTTAACACGTATTTCTACATTTGCCTCACAAGGATGAGCAGAGCAGGTGGGTCTCTTACTGGCATTTTGTACAATCCAAATCAGAAAGGATCCTCAGCATTGGGCAGAACTAGGTCCAGGGACAAACCTAACTATAAGCAGTCAGGAAAGAACAGTTCCCCTGAGTGTGCTCCAGAAGAAGAATGGAAACAGAACATTGTAGTATCTGTCATATCCATTCAAGTTTCAAAGGAAAAATTCACCAAAACATAATTTTCTTGAAGCTGGATTTCTTCCAAAGGTAAAATCTGACATTCCTTTGTTTTCTCAGACAAAATTCCAGGTAATAATGTATTAATTCATTATTACACAAATAAGACCACTGAAAGAATGTTTTATTTACAATTCATTTAAAAAATTTTTTTTAATTTTTGTCTGAATGTTGATTTTGTATCCTGTAAGTTTATTAAATTTGTTCATTAATTCTTTTTTTTTTTAAGATTTTATTTATTTATTTGACAGACAGAGATCACAGGTAGGCAGAGAGGCAGCCAGAGAGATAGAGGAGGGGAAGCAGGCTCCCTGCTGAGCAGAGAGCCCGATGCAGGGCTCGATCCCAGGACCCTGGGACCATGACCCGGGCCGAAGGCAGACGCTCCAACCCACTGAGCCCCTGTTCATTAATTATTTTTATTTATTTATTTTAATATAAATTTTGTTAGTAAACATGCAGTGCAATATTGGTTTCTGGAGGAGAATTCAGTGATTCATCACTTATATAGAACACCCAGTGTTCATCACAACAAGTGCCCTCCTTAATACTCATCACCCATTTATCCCATCTCCTACCCATATCCCTCCAGCAACCCTGTTTGTTTTCTGTCCTTATGAGTCATTTATGGCTTGTTTTCCTCTCTCCATTTTTCTTTCTTTTTTAAAAAAAGATTTTATTTATTTACTTGAGAGAGAGAGACAGACAGAGATAGTGAGAGAGTGCATGAGTGGGGAGAAGAGGGAGAAGCAGACTCCCACCAAGCAGGGAGCCTGATGCGGAGCTCAATCCCAGGACCCTGGGACCATGACCTGAGCCAAAGCAGACGCTTAAATGACTGAGCCACCCAGGTGCCCCTCTCCATTTTTTCTTCTCCCCCCTCCCATGTATTTATCTGTTTTCTTTCTTAAATTCCACAAGTGAGTGAGATCATGTGGTATTTGTCTTTTTCTGACTGACTGATTTCACTTAGTGTAATACACTCTAGCTCCATCCACATCATTGCAAATGGCAAGATTTCATTCTTTTTGATGGCTGAGTCAAATTCCATACTGCATCTCCTTTATCCACTTATCAGTAGATTGACATTTGGTTTCTTTCCATAACTTGGCTATTGTTGATAATGCTATAAACATTGGGGTGCATGTACCCCTTTGAATTTGTATTCACAACTTTAATGTTTGTTCTCTCAAGGATCTTCACCTTACTCCTTACCCCATCAAAACCAAAAAGAAGCAATGAAAAGAGAAAGAATATATGTTAAAACTTTAGTTCCTCATTGAAGCATGCAAAGGCTCTAAATGCAAATTCAAACAATGGTAAAACAAGTCTACTTGTCTCCTGGCAAAAACATCCCTCTCTCTTTACTTGTTTTTAAAGATTTAATTTATTCATTTGACACACAGAGAGAGAAAGTACAAGCAGGGGCAGCAGCAAACAGAGGGAAAAGCAGGCTCCTGCTCAGCAGAGAGTCTGATGTGGAGCTCAATCCCAGGACCCTGAGATCATGACCTGAGCCAAAGGTAGCTGCTTAACTGACTGAGCCACCCAAGGACTCCAAAACATTACTCTTCAATGAGAACATCCTCTATGCTTCAAAATCTCAATGTGGTATATAATCAACTTTCCTATGCATGGGCAAACATGCATTTGTTTTATAAAATAGGGATTATATCCTATACTTTTATGTCCCACTTTTAATTTTTAAAGATTTTATTTGAGAGAGAGAGAGCAAGACGCAAGAGCAGGGAGAGTGAAGCAGGCTTCCTGATGAGCAGGGAGCCCAACTTGGGACTTGATCCAAGGACACCAGGATCATGACCTGAGCCAAAGGCAGATGCTTAACTGACTGAGTCACCATGGTGCCCCCTTGTGACCTATTTTTAAATATCCATTGTATTGTAATCATTTTACATCATTTAAAGCATTTTCCGCAGTTTCATAGATGAAGTCGAACATAATTTATTTCACCATTTACATTGACATTTAAGTTGCAGCATTAGTTTGGACATTTAGGTCACTTGCCATAAAAATTTATGTTTATCTATGTGCTGATTTGATGAAAGTTTATTTGCCTCCTCAGACTATGACCTTTTGTGTTTGCTTTTGGTTACCATCATATTCTCATTTGCGGCAGTACCTGAAATGTACTAAGTAGGCTCTCACATCTGTCAAATGAATAAGTGAACCTGTTCTTCAGTTCTTGGTTCAAATCAGCCTCATCCACAAAACATTTCTCATCCTCACCTCAGGTAGACATGGACTCTCCCTTTCCTAAAAATTCCCTGTAGTTCTTTTTTTTTTTTCTTTTAATAAGTTTCATGCAGGAAAAAGAGCTTTATTACATGCCAGGCACTCTGTTAGAAATATTTGAGAGGGAAGTCCATGTCAAAGCATTGTTCCTTGGTCTAGAGAACATACAGAAAGAAAGCATACCACAAAATTTTCAGCCAAGGACCCTTCCAAGACTGTTCAATGACCTCATCAACAGTCCTACTCTTGAAGAAGCTCAAAAGTCTCAAGCTAAATGAGATCTCTGTGCCCTCCACCTGGGGACACAGGGCACACCTGAGGACAGAAGCCTGGCACACATCAGAGCTCACGGGTCAACAGCACTGTCTGAACACTATATAGGGAATGTGAGCCAGTATCTCAGGAGTGGGTGCACTCAAGTAACATCTATACTACTCTACCAAAGAGGGGCTCTGATTATCAAAGAGGGGATAATGCAAAGGAGTAAGCCCTAAATGATGTCATTAGCCTATTCTGGAGAAAGGGAAGAGAAAGTAGTGTTCTGGGTCTCTCTTGCCTTGTTAACATATTGTACTTATTCTTAGAAATACATGCCCTAAATAAAAACATTATTCCCATTCCCTCAAATTACAATCCAAAAATACATGTGTGAATTATCACTCTCTTAAGTACAGAGTCTCTATGTTCTTCTCCTGTAAATGACACTTTTAAAACTAATGAATGTCTCAGATCTTTTACTTCACATCTGAGAGACACCAAAAACTGCAATGTTTCAACACTGTTACTTAAAAATAATGCAAGACATTTCTTTACACAATAAACGATGAGTAGCTCTATTTTTTTTTGTGTCTTAATACACATGTCTCAGCAACCAAGGAAGTATCTAATTAATCTTTACTACCAATTCCAGGACAATATTACCTCACTTCTCAAGGATAGTTCAATATATATGAGAGATTTTAGGGGACAAGGGAGAAAGGGTTGGTAGTTGAAGGTTTCAACATTCATCCAGATTTTGTTTTCAAGACAATGTAACTTTCCTTTTTTTTATTATTATGTTATGTTAATTACCATACAGTACATAATTAGTTTTTTTGTTTTTAAAGATTTTATTTATTTAAGAGACAGAGATCACAAGGCAGGCAGAGAGAGAGGAGGAAGCAGGCTCCCCGCCAAGCAGAGAGCCTGATGTGGGGCTCCAACCCAGGACCCTGGGATCATGACCTGAGCCGAAGGCAGAGGTTGAACCCACTGAGCCACCCAGGCACCCCATCATTAGTTTTTTGTTGTTGTTGTTGTTGTTGTTTTTAAAGATTTTATTTATTTATTTGACAGGAGAGAGATCACAAGTAGGCAGAGAGGCAGGCAGAGAGAGAGGAGGAAGCAGGCTCCCTGCAGAGCAGAGAGACAAATGTGGGGCTCAATCCCAGGACCCTGAGATCATGACCTGAGCCGAAGGCAGTGGCTTAATCCACTGAGCCACCCAGGCGCCCCCCCATCATTAGTTTTTTTTTTTCTCCATTTCATTTATTTTTTCAGCGTAACAGTATTCATTCTTTTTGCACAACACCCAGTGCTCCATGCAGAACGTGCCCTCCCCATTACCCACCACCTGTTCCCCTAACCTCCCACCCCTGACCCTTCAAAACCTTCAGGTTGTTTTTCAGAGTCCATAGTCTCTAATGGTTTGCCTCCCCTTCCAATTTTTTTTTTTAATAAACATATAATGTATTTTTATCCCCAGGGGTACAGGTCTGTGAATCGCCAGGTTTACACACTTCACAGCACTCACGATAGCACTTACCCTCCCCAATGTCCATAGCCCCCTCCCCCTCTCCCAATCCCACCTCCCCCCAGCAACCCCCAGTTTGTTTTGTGAGATTGTCATTTATGGTTTGTCTCCCTCCCAATCCCATCTTGTTTCATTTATTCTTCTCCTATCCACCTACCCCCCCATGTTGCTTCTCCATGTCCTCATATCAGGGAGATCATATGATAGTTGTCTTTCTCCGATTGACTTATTTCACTAAGCATGATACGCTCTAGTTCTATCCATGTCGTCGCAAATGGCATGATTTCATTTCTTTTGATGGCTGCATAGTATTCCATTGTGTATATATACCACACCTTCTTTATCCATTCATCTGTTGATGGACATCTAGGTTCTTTCCATAGTTTGGCTATTGTAGACATTGCTGCTATAAACATTCGGGTACACGTGCCCCTTCGGATCACTATGTTTGTATCTTTAGGGTAAATTCCCAGTAGTGCAATTGCTGGTCATAGGGTAGTTCTATTTTCAACATTTTGAGGAACCTCCATGCTGTTTTCCAGAGTGGTTGCACCAGCTTGCATTCCCACCAACAGTGGAGGAGGGTTCCCCTTTCTCCACATCCTCTCCAGCATCTGTCATTTCCTGACTTGTTAATTTTAGCCATTCTGACTGGTGCGAGGTGATATCTCATTGTGGTTTTGATTTGTATTTCCCTGATGCCAAGTGACGTGGAGCACTTTTTCATGTGTCTGTTGGCCATCTGGATGTCTTCTTTGTAGAAATGTCTGTTCATGTCCTCTACCCATTTCTTGATTGGATTGTTTGTTCATTAGTTTTTGATGTAATGTTCAACAATTCATTGTTTGCATATAACACCCAGTGCTCCATGAAATACGTGCCCTCCTTAATACCCATCACCAGACTAACCCATCCCCCCACCTCTTCCCCTCTAAAACCCTCAGTTTGTTTCTTGGAGTCCATAGTTACTCATGGTTCCTCTCCCCCTCTGATTTCCCCTCCCCTTCATTTTTCCTTTCCTTCTCCTAATATCCTCCATGCTATTCCTTAGGTTCCACAAATAAGTGAAACCATATGATAATTTACTTTCTCTGCTTGACTTATTTCACTTAGCATAATCTCCTCCAGTCCCATATATGTTCATGCAGAAGTTGGGTATTCATCCTTTCTGATGGCTGAGTAATATTCCACTGTATATATGGACCATATCTTCTTTATCCATTCTTCTGTTGAAGGGCATCTTAGCTCTTTCCACAGTTCGGTTATTGTGGACATTGCTGCTATGAACATTGAGGTGCATATGGCCCTTCTTCTCACTACATCTGTATCTTTGGGATAAATAACCAGTGGTGCAATTACTGGGCCATAGGGTAATTTTTCGAAGAACCTCCACACTATTTTCCAAGGTGGCTTTAACAACTTGCATTCCCACCAACAGTGTTAGAGGGTTCCCCATTCTCTACATCCTTGCCAACATTTGCTGCTGCTTCTTTTGTTAATTTTTGCCATTCTCTCTGGTGTAAGGTGGTATCTTAATGTGGTTTTGATTTGAATTTCCCTGATCGCTGCCAATAACATTTTTTCATGTGTTTGTTAGCCATCCATATGTCTTCTTTGGAGAAGTGCCTGTTCATGTCTTCTGCCCATTTTTTAACTTGATTATTTGTTTTTTGGGTGTTGAGTCTGAGAAGTTCTTTATAGAACTTGGATATCAGCCCTTCATAGTGTCATTTGTAAATATCTTCTCTCATTCAACAGGTTGTCTTTTTGTTTTGTTGATTGTTTCCTTTGCTGTGAAGAAGCTTTTTTCAACTTGATGAAGACCCAAAAGTTCATTTTCACTTGTTTTCCTTGCCTTTGGAGATGTGTCGAATAAAGTTGCTGTGGCCTATGTCAAAGAGATTACTGCCTATGTTCTCCTCTAGGGTTTTAATGGATTCCTATCTCACATTGAGGTCTTTCATCCATTTTGTGTTTATCTTTGTGTATGATATAAGAGAATGGTCAAATTTCATTCTTCCATATTTAGCTGTCCAATTTTCCTAGCACCATTTATTGAAGAGACTGATTTTTTCCAATTGGATATATTTTCCTGCTTTGTCAAAGATTATTTGACCATAGAGTTGATGGTCCATATCTGGACTCTCTATTCTGTTCCATCCGTCTATGAGTCTGTTTTTGTGCCAGTAGCATGTTGTCTTGGTGATCATAGCCTTGTAATATAGTTTGAAATTGGGCAACGTGATGCCCCCAGCTTTGTTTTTCTGTTTCAACGTTTTCTTGGTGATTTGGGTCTTTTCTGGTTCCATACAAATTTTAGAATTGTTTGATCCAGAACTTGGAAAAATGCCATTGGTATTTTGATCAGGATGGTGTTGAAAGTATAGATTCCTCTCCGCAGCATAGATATTTTAATAATATTTATTATTCTGATCCATGAGCACAGAATATTTTTCCATCTTTTTGTGTCTTCTTCGATTTCTTTCATTAGTGTTCTGTAGTTCCTAGTGTATAGATCCTTTACCTCTTTGATTAGGTTTGTTCCAAGGTATCTTATGGGTTTTGGTGCTATTATAAATGGAATCAATTCTTGATTCTCTCTTTCTTTTTTTATGATTTTATTTATTTATTTGACAGAGAGAGAGATCACAAGTAGGCAGAGAGGCAGGCAGAGAGAGAGGACGAAGCAGGCTCCCCGCCCAGCAGAGAGCCCAATGTGGTGCTCCAATGCAGGACCCTGGGATTATGACCTGAGCAGAAGGCAGAGGCCTCAACCCACTGAAACACCCAGGTGCCCCTCAATTCTCTCTTTCCACAGTTACATTGTTATGTATAAGAAAGAAAATTATTTCTGTGCATTGATTTTATATACTGCTACATTACTGAATTGCTATATGAATTCTAGTAATTTGTGGGTGGAGTCTTTTCGGTTTTTCACACAAAGTATCATGTTATCTCTGAAGACAGAGAGTTTGACTTCTTCTTTGCCAGTTTGAACACATTTTATTTCTTTTTGTTGTCTGATTTCTATTGCTAGGACTTCTAGTACTATGTTGAACAATAGTGGCGAGAGTGAGCATCCTTGTTGTGTTCCTGATCTCAAGGGAAAGGTTCTCAGCTTTTCCCCATTGAAAATGATATTTGCTGTGGGATTTTAATACACAGATTTTATGAAGTTAAGGAATGTTTCCTCTGTCTCTACATCTGAAGAGTTTTAATCAGGAAAAGATGCTGTATCTTCTCAAATGCTTTTTCTGCATGGAGAGGACCATGTGGTTCTTCTCTCTTCTTTTATTAATGTGTTCTATTACATTGACTGATTTGTGAATGTTGAACCACCCTTGCATCCCCGGGATAAATCCCACCTGATAATGGTGGATGATACTTTTAAAATACTGTTGGAGCCTATTATTTAGGATCTTGTTGAGAATTTTGGTATCCATGTTCATCAGGGATATTGGTCTGAAATCCTCCTTAATGGGATCTTTGTCTGATTTGGAGATCAAGGTAATGCTTGTTTCATAGAAAGTCTGGAAGTTTTCCTTCTGTTTCTATAGTTTTGAAACAGCTTCAGGAGAATAGGTATTATTTCTTCTTTGAATGTTTGGTAGAATTTTCTAGGGAATCCATCAGTCCCTGGACTCTTGTTTATTGGGAGGTTTTTGATCACTACTTCAATCTCCTTACTGGTTATTGCTCTAATCAGTCTCTAATCAATTTCTTCCTGTTTCAGTCTTGGTAGTTTATAGGTTTCCAGGAAAGCATCCATTTCTTCTAGGTCACTTAACTTATTGGCATATAGCTATTGATAATAATTTCTGATAATAGTTTCTATTTCCTTGGTGTTAGTCATGATCTCTCCCCTTTCATTCATAATTTTATTAATTTGGGTCCTTTCTCTTTTCTTTTGGCTATAAGTCTGACCAGTGGTTTATTGAACTTATTAATTCTTTCAAAGAACCAGCTTCTAGATTCATTGGTGTGTTCTGTTGTGTTTCTGGTTTCTAATTCATTGATTTCTGCTCTAATCTTAATTATTTCCTTTTTCATGCATGGGTTAGGCTTAATGTACAGAGTTGAAATTATTGATCACAACCCAAACAATATGCACCTCTTTTATAGGGACTTTAAGGTTGTAGGCCTCTTCTTCTGGGACTGGAACTGGTAATGCCATTACTAAGGCAACCCTGTTTAGGCAGAGTTGAACAGGCTCAGCGAAAACTGGTTTTAAGGGGCTTTTGTTCTCTGCCAGTTTTCCCTGGCAACTTTCTGCATCTTTCCAAGAGTCAGAGCAGAAGTGACCATATCCAAACTTCTGTCTCAAAACAGAGAAATCGCATTCTGTTCTCCAGTGAACTCTGTAGGCCACACTGTTTCTGTTTTTGTTTGTGCTGCTAAAAGGGGCAACATCCTAGTTTGTACACCCCACAGTACCACTCCCAGTGCTCACTTCCAAGTCCAGACAAGTCTCTGCCCTTTGTGCTTCTAAAACTGCCAGCCACCCCCTGTTTGCTTGTGTGCCCCCGCGGCTCCAGATTTAGTCTGGGGGCTGCCCTAAAGTCCTTTCCCCACCGCTAGCTAATGGGTCTTTGTGCCTGGTCCCCAGAGGGGAGGCTTTTGTGCTCCAGAGGTGCAGGATCCTGGAGGCTCCTTCTCCCTTCCATTTATCTTCCAATATTTGCCCTCAAAACCATGGCTCCCTGCTTCATACCTCAAAACCAGCCACCAGAGATATTCTGTTTATAGAGATCTGGATATATCTTCTTACATCTCAGGCTGATTCTGTGGGTGTTCAGAGTGGGCTGGCAGATATCCAACTCAATTCAGAGGACTGGTTGAATTAGGGTCTCCTACTCTACAATCTTTGTCCCCTCTCCCACAATGTGACTTTGAAAAGTTAAGCATTTATATGATAAATTTCTATATGGACAAAAAATGATGCTAATGGTAGAAGCTAGACATAGTTGACACCGAGCACAATCCTGTGAAGTAGACATAACATGCTTAATATAAAATTTTTCTCTATATACATTTTTCCTGTGTGATTGTTCTCACCCTATCACTGCTGCACTGTCCTAACCTCATGTCCCACAAGGCACAGAGTCCACGGTCACTCATGAGAGAAAGGCAAACACAAGAACTACTCCCCTCAACATACCCCAAGTGCCTCCATCTCTACCATTTCCTCCTCTTATATATAGATCCTCTGCATCCTAATAGATGCACAATAAAGGCTACCTCTACGAACAATGGAATAACTCAAACTTACTGCACTATCCTCTGTGATCTGTAAAGATCTTTTTAAAGATAGGATTTTACACATCTATAAGCATAATAAAAAATATGAACAGCCTATTGAAATTAACACTTGGGAGATACATATTGACATCAGGAGAATAAATGGGGCAATTACTTTATGCAAGTGATGTAAAACTAAAGGCTCTGTGGAATCAGAACAAATTTATTATTTTTTCCCCTTTGATGTCCAAAAGTAGTTCAGATCCTCTCTAAGAGGCCAGCCCTTGCCAATTACCCTGATGTCTCCAATATAGATGAGAGATAACTCTTACATAGCTTTCATTTAAAATTTTAGCTACCTTCTTTTGACTCTGAAAACTAGACTTTTGTGGGGGGCACAATTTTCTCAAGTGTCTAGGGACCAAAACAGATCAAATTATTTCCCAATCAACCTTTCCTATCCCTATCCAGAATTCCTACTTTCTCTCAACTAATAGGTTAGCTATAAAAGCAAGTGTTGATTCTAATATCCATGTGAGTCACTGTACTGCCTAAAGAGGTCAGAAAAATATAAAGAAGTGAGAGAAGACAAGAGGAGATGCTTCTTGGCCATAGCAGAAAGCTGGCACTTTGGAGAGCTGAAGGACCTAATATATAGCACACTGCAGATGAGCAGTGAGTTAAGTCAAAAGCCAGTTATCTAGACAACTTTCACTCTGCATTTTGGGGTCTTCCCACCATTAATGTATCTATAGCTGCCTCCCTCCACCCTGTTTCTAGCTTGAATGATCTCAGGAGAGTCAGCTTGTATTCGAAGAATGGCGTCTATTAGACTAGCCAGGTAGCATCCATGTCCTGACGTGTCATTTCCCAGTGTGTATTCTGAGAACAAGTTTCTCAAGATGCTCAGGTGAAAAATTATCCAAACCTTCTGGAAAACTGTACCCTTTGTCCCTTCTTAAGATTCACAATGAATATTTACATTTTCCCGACTGGTTTGACCTTGGGACCTATTTATTAAGTGCTTTTTGTTACTATAACAAACATCTTATATTCTATAGAACATCTTCTGGAAAGAGTTGAGTTTATGCATTTGAAATCTTCTTATTAATATCTATGTTTTAGGTAACTCCACAAAGTGGTGAAGTGGACTTTCTGAATTTATTAGCCCCAACAGTTTAGAATTTATTTCTTCTGCTCTACCTTTCTGAATGAAAGGAGTGCTGTTTTCACCATAGACACAGTGTTCACTGCTGAAATATACCCCTGAAATGTATACTCTGTTGTCTTTCTCAGTGCCGGCACTCTGAAGATCTACCCTACCCTCTTTCCTTAGCCAGCTAACTTCCACTCATCTTTTAAGACCATTCGGTCATCACTTCTTTTGGGTCCTGTAGGATGTCTCACCTTCTCTACTTCCCACCAGCCCTAAACTCTCTCCTCCCCCAGGATGGATCAAGTGTCCCTCATCCACACTTATCTTCAGCATTCAGCAAATAAAGGTAAATAGATACTTCTTTATTACTTGCTTGGTGCTTAGAACTTAAAGGTAATTCAACAAATGCTTGGGAATAAATCTCCAACTAATATATTTGCTCTTGAAGGACAAGTAATATTTTACTCATATTTCTTATTCTAGCACCATGCAAGAACTTAGTAGCTATCCAATAAATATAACAGTTTCAAAAATACATTTTGTGTATATTCTATACATATCCAGCTGCTCACATCTGCACAAGAGTCAAAATATTAACTTTCTGGATAAATTAATTTATATATTAATACAAAAGGATTGGGATAGGGAAAGGTGAATCTTCTAGTATAATAAGTGAATTTGAGAAAATATGAAATGTTCATCCTCCTGACATTGTTCCACTTTTGCTAATTAGTTCGAAAGAAATTTTTGATATGAAGTAGGAGAGGGGGAAGGAGAACATTTTTCTAGCCACTGTCCTCTGCTTTAGACCTGGATTAGGCTTCTGCTAAAGCTATAATACCAAGAAGGCCAACCTGTGTGCCAAAGGGCCTCTAAACTTAAACACTGTGAGGTTCTATATGCTGTCTAAGCATTTCCAGCACTCTGGATAGCTGCAGTTTTTGTCCACATTTTCCAAGTAGAATTTGTACTATGTCCTGCCTGTGCAGAGGACAACCTAGGGGACTGCAGGCAAATTAATTCACAAAGAGCACTAAAAATCGCTACACAAGGCAATTTGATTGTTTCATCGCTCATGTGAATTTGAAGTGTCCATTTGAGAGACACAATTATAATTAACCTTAAAACAGGACTCTAGAGGCCTCCAGATCTGAGTCGAGGAAAACCATATAGTACTGAGGTTGAGAGGACAATCACACAGCATAAGCTCAGTCACTCACCAGCTGTGTGATTTGCAAGAAGGTCCTCAGCTTCACTAAGCATGTATTTCCCAGTCTGAAAAGTGGTCATTTGTGGCTAAAATTGATTGGAATGGTATAGAAGTCTTCAGACACTTATTTCTACAGAACCATCTCCCCTCTCCCATAATTTGAGCAGTAGAGGATGGAGGTGTGCAGATTGTTGCTTTCTCGCCATGGAGCTCAAATTAAGGTATCCAGCAACCCATGAAATTCAAAAGCATTGTATCTAAAAGAACTGCTAAACTTAAGTTTAAAGAACTGACAGGAGCCTATTGGGCCAGCCAGCACTAGCTGCAAGTCAATCATTTACCACCAGCTGGGTGAAACTTCAGACGGTGGACTATTTTTCCCAGGGTACTTCTCCCTTCACCTGTTCTTCCTTTCTTTTGCATGTTTATGGGAGAGGGGAGATGGTTCTATAGAAATAAATGCAATAAAAGTATTTAATAGGGAAGCACTTACTGTCTTATTTTCTGAGTTGCTTTTAAGTGTTGAATTAGTTCTCATTTGCATTTGTCTTAGAGAACGCTAGCCATCACTTTCTTGAGCTGGTTTTATAACAATAGTATTAATATCAACAAACTACAATTTACTATTGTCTAAAGACTTCTATACCATTCTAATTAATTTTAGCCACAAATGACCAGTTCAAAACTAATATTTGGCTTTTAAAGGGTTCATAGTGTCCACAGTATAAATACTCAATTCCCTTTTCTTTAAATTCTTAATGATTGATCTCAAAATAATGCCACAATTTAACTAGGATTACAATGCTATAACAAAATGTTCTTTTGCATAAGACAAAAATTATTCACATTTATAAAGCAGAAAGTAAAATAACTTTCATCATATTTTCATTTTTCATTGACAGTTTTACCCAGTTCCGGTAGAGTAGATTCTTCTTGGAGTCTGAGAACTCACCATGTTCATTTCAGTATCTTCAGCATGAGTCAGGGGCATAAGTCTTCTATTTTTTCTTTTAGTCAACAATCCATGGTGCTCCATGTCCATATTATTCAGCATATATTAGGAGGGTCCAGGTGCTGGATGTGGTGCCATTACCTCAGGGAGGGAACCGAGAAGGGTCTTCATTTATTCCTTCTCTAATATTCTCCTTTATGTAGAAAGGAGTTTTTAGGGCACCTGGGTAGTACACTTGGTTAAGTGTCCAACTCTTGTGATCAGGCTCAGGTCCTGAGAGTCATGAGACCGAGCCCTGTGTCAGGTCCTGCGTTCTTCATAGAGTCTGCTTAAAACTCTCTCTCCCTCTCCCTCTGCCCTCCTTGCTGCTCTGTCTCTCTCTCTCTCTCTCTTTCTCTCAAATAAGTAGATAAATCTTTACCACAAAAATGTTTCTGACCTATATCATTTTCCTCCTCTCTGAAGAACTTCTCTTAACATTTCTTGCTTGGCAGAACTACTGGCAACAAATTCCCTTAATTTTTATTTGTTTCAGAAAATTTTTATTTCTTGTTTACTTTTGAAGGATAATTTTGCTGGAAATAGATTTTTAGGTTGGTGGTTTTTTCATGCTTTCTTGCATGGTTTCTGAAGAGAAGTCTGATGTAATTCTTATTCTTGTCCCTCTGTATGTAGGCATTCTTCCTCACCCCCAGCTTCATTCAAGATTTTCTCTTTGTCTTTGATTTTATGAAGTTTGAATAAAATATGCCTAAATGTAGATTTTTTAATATTTGCCTACTTAGTGTTCTCCAGGTTTCCTGGATCTATGGATTGGTGTATGTCATTTATTTTGGAAACTTCTCAGCCATTCCTTTAAGTATTTTTTCTGTTCCTTTCCTTCTTCTCTTTTTGGTATTCTCATTACCCATTGTGTTCTACATTTTTTAATCGTTCCACAATTCATGAATACTCTGTTCTGTTTCTTTCACTATTTTTTTCTCTTTGCTTTTTAATTTGGGAAATTTCTATTGATGTATCTTTGAGTTCACTGATTCTTTTCCTGGCTATGTCTAGTCCAATTATGAGCCCCTCAAATTTATTTTGCATTTCTGTAACAGTGTTTCTGATTTCTGCTGTTTTCTTTGGATTCTCTTTCAGAGAGTTTATCTCTCCACTTACGTTACTTACTTATATTTGCATGTTGTCCACTTTTCCCCATGAAGCTCTTATTTTATTAATTATAGCTAATTTAAATTTCCAGTTTGAAAATTCCAAAATCTCTGCCATATCTGAGTCTGGTTCTGACAGCTCTATCTGTTTAGGCTGTGTTTTTTTGTTTTATGTTTTGTTGTTGTTTGTTTGTTTGTTTTTAGCATGACTTTTAAATTTTTGTTGAAACCTGGACACAATGTTCTCAGGAAAAGGATCTATGTGAATAAGCCATGAGCAGAAGTTTTTATGTTTCCCTGGCTAGGAGTTGAGCTGTGTTTGCTATTTGCTGTAGCTGTTAAGTATTAAAGGCCAAAATTTCATCGGTGTCACTTTTTTTATTTTTAATCCCTCACAGTCTTTGTCTTTTCCTTGAAATTTCTTAAAATAGGACTAAGGCTTATAGTCTTCTCTTTGTAATCTTTTGTGCAGGAGCATTATTGAGGTGGTGGTAAGGACTGGGGTGAGGAGAAGTGTTTTATAGTCTCATGATTAGGTCTCAATCTTTTAGTGATCCTATGCCACTGGGCTTTGACCTTCCCAAGTGCTTCTGAGCCACTTCCCGTCTCTGCTTAGGTGAGACAGGAGGACTAGAGGAAACTGGAGTTCAATAATTCTCTTCCCCCAGTACTGTCAAGTCTCTGGAAAACCCAAAGTGGTTAGGTTCTGGTGAAATAGTTTCCTTTGAGGGTAGGCTTGTGTTAAGAAGTACAAAATGCTCTTGGCATATTTCAGAATGATTAATTCTCCTTTCCCCAAAGGAAGCTGCCTGATCTTCAGTTAGAGCTCCTGATGGGATTCATAGAGGTAACTCATGGAAGTGTGGGGCCCCTAAGACTCCCAGTCCTAATTTTTAACTCTCCATCATTGTGCATATTGATCTTCCGGGATTTGTTGATTATAATTTAATTTTTCCTACCTTGGTTGACTCCAGCAGCCAGCTTCTCCAGGGCTTTTGTTCCCAGTAAGCTGTGATTCTCTATATTCACCTGTCACCAATTTGGGAGGCATTGGTCAACCTTGTGACACAACTCTTGGATGAATCTAAGAAAAAGTCATTGGTGTTCTATTCATTCAGCTTCATTCTTCTTGGAAGTGATGACTTCCAAGTTGGAAAACAGAAGTCTCATTCAGTTTTCAAGGTATTTTTTCTCTAAGACAAAGAAGAACACACACATTCTTGTACATGCGTACTTTTGGGGTACCTATGCCTTGTTTTCCATTACCAAAAGAGTAGAATAACTGAATACTAAGATATAATAATTTTCTTTAAATTTTAATTCCATTGCAGTTAATACACAGTGTTATATTTGTTTTAGGTGTATAATTAGTGATTTGACAATTCCATATATTATTTGGTACTCACCAAAATAGGTGTACTTTTATCCGCATCACTTATTTCACCCATCCCAACAGCCAACTACCCTATGGTAACCATCTATTTTTTTCTCTATAGTTGAGTCTGTTTTTTGTTTGTTTGTTTGTTCTTAAAGATTTTGTTTATTTGACAGAGAGCACAAGATGGGGGAGCAGCAGGCAGACGCAGAAGGGAGAGGGAGAAGCAGGCTCCCTGCCAAGCAAGGAGCACAATGTGGGGATCATGACCTGAGTCAAAGGCAGATATTTAATCAACTGAGCCACCCAGGTGCCCAAGAGTATTTTTTTTGTCCTTTTTTCCCCTTTGTTCATTTATATTGTTTCTTAAATTACCATGTACCAGTGAAATCATATGGTATTTATCTTTTTCTGGCTGACTTATTTTACTTAGCATTATATACTATAGATCCATCTATATTGTTACAAATGGCAATATTTCATTCTTTTTTATCCCTGAATAATATGCAATTATATGTATAAAGCACGCCTTCTTTGTTCATCCATCTACCAATGCACACTTCCATAATTTTGCTATTGTAAATAATGCTCCAATAAACATAGGGGTGCATAGATCCTTTCAAGTTAGGGTTTTCATATTCTTTGGAATATGAAATACCAGAAGTGGAATTATGGATCAAAGGTAGTTCTATTTTTAATTTTTTAAGGAACCTTCATACTGTCTTCCACAGTGGGTATACCAGTTTACATTCCTCCTAACAGTAGATGAGAGTACTTTTCTCTCCATATCCTTGCCAACACAGTTTCTTATTTTTTTTTTAAAGATTTTATTTATTTATTTATTTGATAGCGAGACAGAGAGATCACAGGTAGGCAGAGAGAGAGAGAGAGAGGGAAGCAGGCTCCCTGCCGAGTAGAGAGCCCGATGTGGGACTCGATCCCAGGACCCTGAGATCATGACCTGAGCCGAAGGCAGCGGCTTAACCCACTGAGCCACCCAGGCGCCCCTGTTTCTTATTTTTTGATGTTAGACATTCTGACAGGTGTGAGGTGTAATTGTGATGTTGATTTGCATTTCTCTGATGATGAATGATGTTGAGCATCTCGTCATGTATCTGTTAGCCCTTTGGATGTCGTCTTTGGAGAAATGGCTGTTCCTGTCTTCTGCCCATTTTAAGTTGTATTGTTTGGTGTTGAGTTGTATAGTTTTTGGATATTTTTGTATATTTTGGATACTAAGCCTTTATCAGCTATGTCATTTGCAAATATCTTTACCTATTCAGTAGGTTATCTTTTAGTTGTATTGTTTCCTTTGCTGTGTAGCAGGTTTTTGTTTTGTTTTGTTTTATGTAGTCCCAATACTTTATTTTGCTTTTGCTTCCCTTGCCTCGGGAGACATATCTAGAAAAAAAAGTTGCAATGGCCAATATCAGAGAAACTATTGCCTGTGCTCTCTTCTAGGGTTTTTATGGTTTCAGATCTCACAAATAGGTCTTTACTCCATTTTGAGTTTACTTTTGTGTATGGTGTAAGAAAGTGGTCCAGTTTCATTCTTTTGCATGTAGCTGTCCAGTTTTCCAAAAACCATTGTTGAAGAGGCTATCTTTTTCCATTGCATACTGTTGCCTCTTTTGTCATAAATTAATTTACCATATAATTATAGATGTATTTCTAGGCTTTCCATTCTGTTCTATTGATCCTCTCTGTTTTTGTGCCAGTACCATACTATTTTGATGACTACAGCTTTGTAATATAGCTTGAAACTGGAAATGTGTTACCTCCAGCTTTGTTTTATTTATTTATTTTTTTCATGATTGCTTTGATTATTTGGGGTCTGTGGGAATTCCAAACAAATTTTAGGTTTGTTTGTTCTAGTTCTGTGAAAAATGCTGTTGGCATTGTGATAGGAATTGCATTAAATCTCTAGATTGCTTTGGGTGGTATGGACATGTTAGTAATATTTGTTCTTCCAATCCAAAAGCATGGAATGACTTCCATTTGTTTCTGTTTTCTTTAATTTCTTTTATCAGTGTTTTATAGTTCTCAGTACAGGTCTTTGAACTCCTTGGTTAAGTTTATTCCTAGGTATTTTATTAATTTGGGGCAATTGTAAATAGGATCGTTTTCTTAATTTCTCTTTTGATTCATGACCAGTGTATAGAAATGCAGTGGATATCTGTATATTGATTTTTTTTTATCCTGCAACTTTACTGAATTCATTTATCTGTTCTAATGGTTTTTTGTGACATCTTTAGGGTTTTCTGTATATAGTATCATGTCCTCTGTTAAATGGTGGAAGTTCTATTTCTTCTTCACCAATTATACACCTCTTATTTCTTTTTGTTGTCTGATTGCTTGGGTATAACTTCCAGTATTAGGTTGAAGGAGTGGTGAGAATGCACATACTTCTGTTGTTCCTGACCTTAGAGGGAAATCTTTCTGTTTTTCACCATTGACTCCGAGGTAAGTGATGTGTTTTTCATTTATAGACTTTTTTGAGATATGTTTTCTCTAAACCTACAAGCTTTCTATCATGATTGGATGTATTTTTTCAAATATTTTTTTCTGCATCTATTAAATTGATCATATGATTTGTGTTCTTTCTCTTATTGATGTGATGTATCATGTTGTTTGATTTGCAAGTATTGAAATATTTGGTAGAATTCACTTATGAATCTCTCTGGTTCTGAACTTTTGTTTATTGGGAGTTTTTAATTACTTATTCTTTCATTGCTGGAAATTGATCTATTCCAATTTTCTATCTCTTCCAGATTCAGTTTAGGGAGGTTGTATGTTTCTAGAAATTGACCCACTTCTTCTAGGTTGACCAATGTCTAGGCATGTAATTTTCTCTCATAATATTCTCTTATAATCCTTTGTATTTCTGTGGTGTTGGTTGTTATTTCTTCTCTTTCATTTTGATTTTCTCTCTCTCTCTTTCTCATCTCTCTGTATCTCTATCTGTCTCTCTTTCTTTCTTTCTTTCTTTTTTTGTGATGAATCTGACTAAAGTTTTATCAATTTTGTTGAACTTTTCAAAGAACCAGCTCCTAGTTTCATTGATCTGTGCTATTGTTTTGTTTTGTTTGTTTGTTTGTTTTCAGTTTCTATTTTGTTTATTTCTGGTCTAATCTTGACAGTTTCCTTTCTTCTACTTGTTTTCAATTTTGTTCTCCTTTTTCTAGATTGTAAGATTAGGTTGTTTATTTGAGATTTTTCTTGCTTCTTGAGGTATGCCTGTGTTGCTATAAACTTCCCTCTTAGAACATCTTTTGCTGCATCCTAAAGATTTTGGACCATTGTGTTTTCATTTTCTTTGTCTCCATGAAATTTTTTATTTCCTCTTTGATTTCTTGGTTGATTCATTCATTGTTTCATAGCTTGTTGCTTAACCTTGATACGTCTGTGCTCTTTCTAGATTTTTTTCTTGTGGTTGATTTCTAGTTTCATAGCATTATGGTCAGAAAATATGCATGGTATGACTGATATTTTTGAATTTGTTGAGACTTATTTTGTGAGCTAATATGTGATATATTCTGGTGAATATTCTATGTGCACTTGAAAAGAATGTGTATTCTGCTGTTTTAGCATGAAATGTTCTGAGTGTATCTGTTAAATCCACTGGTCCAATGTGTGATTCAGTTCCCTGTTTCCATGTTGAATTTCTGTTTGGATGATCTCTCCAAAGATGTAAGTGGGGTGTTAAATCCCTCTACTATAATCGATTTATTACCGATTACTACCTTTATGTTTGTTATTAACCATATTATGCATTTGTTTATTCTTGTGTTGAGGGCATAAATATTTACATTTGCTATACCTTCTTGTTGGGTTTTCCTCTATATTATCAAGTAGTGCCCTATTTTATTTCTTATTATCATCTTTGTTTTAAAGTCTGCTTCATTCGCTATAAGATTCTCTACTGTGGCTTTCTTTTCACACTTATTTGCATGATGAATATTTGTCCATCCTTTCAGTTTGTGTGTATCTTTAGGTATATGAAATGAGTCTCTTGTAGGTAGCGTGTAGGTGTTTTTTTATTTGTTTTCCATTCCATCACCCTACGTCTTTTGATTGATGCATTTAGTTTATTTACATTAATAATAATTATTCACAGGTATGCACTTACTGCCATTTTGTTGCTCGTTTTATGGTTGTTTTTGTAGAACTTCTTTGTTCCTTTCTTCCTTGTTCTCTTCTCTCATAATAATTTGCCTCTCTTTAGTGATTTACTTGGATTATCTCTCCTTACTTTTTGTATATCTATTATAGTTCTTTGATTTTGCCTTACCAAGAGGTTTGTATATAACATCTGCATATAGCAGTCTATATTAAGTTGATGTTTGCTTAAGTCTGAACCCATTTTTGCCTCATCTCCCTGTCGTGTTTTAGGTATTTAATGCCATACTTTACATCCTTTTCTTTTGTGAGTCCTTTGATTAATTTTTACAAATATGCTTACTTTTCCTGCTTTTGTGCTTCCTGCTTTTCTTAACTTACGACCTTTCCTTCCCACTAGAAGAGTCACCTTCAACATTTCTTGTTGGATTGTTTTAGTGTCATGAACTCATTCAATTTTTATCTGGGAAATTCTTTATTTCTCCTTCTATTCTGAATGATAGCTTTGCTCGATACACTATTTTAAGTTGCAAGGTGGTTTTTTTTGTTTTTTGGGGGGTTTTTTTCCCCAGCATTTTGAATATATCATGCCACTCATTTCTGGCTTGCAAATTTTCTGCTGAAAAATCAGGCTTATAGGGGCACCTGTCGTCAGTCATTAAGCATCTGCCTTCAGCAGATCTCAGGGTCCTGGGATGGAATCCTGCATTGGGTTCCCTGCTCAGCAGGAGCACACTTCTCTCTCTCCTCCCCACTCCTGCTCCCTCTCACTATCTGTATCTCTCTCAAATAAATAAATAAACTCTTTACAAAAAATCAGGCTGACAACCTAACAGGGTTTCCATTGTATGGGACTGTTTTCTCTTACTGCTTTAAAAAATTCTCTCTTTACTACTACCTTTTAGCAGTTTTAATTACTGTGTGTCTTGGTGTGGACCTCTTTTGGTTGACTTTATTGAGCCATCTCTGTGCCTTCTCAGTCTGGATTTCTATTTCCTTCCCCATATTCAGGAAGTTTTCAGCTATTATTTCCTCAAATAAATTTTCTGCCCCCTTTTCTCTCTCTTCTCCTTCTGGGATCTCTATAATGTCAATGACATTATGTTTCCTGGTGTCACTGGATTCCCTAAGTCTATTCTCATTTTTGTCCATTTTCTTTTTTTTTTTTTCACCTGCTCAGCTTGCTTATTTTCCTGTACTCTGTCCTGAGACCATTAATTCTTTCTTCTGCTTCCTCTAGTCTGATAGTTATCCTATCTAGTGTACTTTGAACTCCATTTATTGTGCTCTTCATCTCTGATTGGTTCTTCTTTATCTGTTTGGTGAGGGTCTTGCTGATGTCCTCCACTCTTTTCTCAAACCCAGTATCTTCATGATCATTACTTTAAATTCTCTATCAGATATATTACTCATCCCTATTTCATTTAGCTCTCTTGCTGTGATTTTTGTCCTCTTTGATATTTTTTCTCTCTCCTCATTTTGTCTAACTCTCTATGTATGTTTCTAGGTATTAAGAAAGTTAGCTATGTCCCCTTCTCTTTAAAATAGTGTCCTTATGAAGAAGAGTTCCTATGGTGCCCTGCAGTGTCCTGTCCCTTGTTCACCAGAACCTGATACTTCAGGCGTGTTTCCTATGTGTGTTGTATGTACCCTGATGTTATGGCTGAGTCAATTTTCCTTTAGTCCAGTTGTCTGTAATGGCTCTCTTTGCTTATTGTGGGCATGTTTCAGTCCCTGTGGTGTTAGTAGGCTAGTCTGGGGCCACCTTGGGCTGAAGTTGAGTCACCCCAGTTGTTTGTCAGAGATATAATAGCACAAAATTGCAGGGTATTTTCCCCTGAGAAGCTTTCATTAGTGGGTGGGGCTATATTCAGACCAGCTGTTTGCTACCAGCCCACTTCTGGGTTGGGTGGTCTTACTGTTGTGTGTAGTTATCTTTCACTCTTCCTTGGAAGGACTCAGTATGGAGGGGTGCTGGCTCTTGTCAAGGCTGCTTGCACATTGCCAGTTTTGTGATACTGCTTTGGTTGGTCTCTGGCCAAGACGTATTGGAGGAGACAGATCTGCAGTGTGCATGGAAGCAGGATGCATGCTGATTTGCAAGGTCTTCACACGTGTCTTCTAGGGGAGGGTATCTGCAGTACTGGGACAGAGGCCCACCTGGATGAAGGGAGTGGGGCACACTGTTAATCAAGTTAGGTAGTGAGGTGGCTGTGTGTTTATGCTGGGAGACATGGGGATGGAAATGGTGCCTGCCATTTCCTTTGTTCCTGCAGGATTCTGCCAGTGACCTAATCCCTCTCGGACATGCTCTGAGATGAGTAAACAACTCTCTCACCCCATATGCTTCACACGTTTTTCAAGCTGCTACTTCTATGCTGTATCTTGTGGGACTATTTGTTGTGTTGTCTCTTTAAGGGTAGGGATTCTTTGCTATGGACCTCCCATCTTTCCCAGAGCCAAGCCCACTGATTTTTTTAAATCCCAGGTTAAAGTCCCACTGATTATAAGTACTTATAAAATTTGACCCCTCTGGTTTTCTAAGCCAAATATTATGGTGATTCGTCTTGCCCTTTCAGGTTCCCCAGTGTGAGGGCCTGTTTCTCTCTCCTCTCTTTACCTGTGACATCCCTTCCAGCTGTGGATAATCCCAAGGGACTGTTTAGGAACCATGTCTCTGCCCTTCCTATGCTCTTCCATTTGGCCTCTCTTCTACACTTAGTTTAGTGGGGTTTGTTTTGCCAGTCTTGGAGTCATTTTCTGGGCTATTTACATTGATGCAAGTGTTATTTAGTATTATCTATGGGTTTAGGTGTGCTTAGGGCCCTCCTATTCTTGTCATCTTCCCAGCTGTTCCAGGGTATGCTAATTTTTAGATCTAGAATACACCACCAAACTCAGTGTGCTTCCTCCTGCAGCAAATGAGTTGTTGCTCCGCATCCATGTGAACATTGAGGGTTGTCAGTCTTTTCAATTTTAGCTAGTGTTGTATGTGTGGTGGTGCCTCATTATTGTGATTTTCATTTGCTCTGATATATTTATTAATGAAAGTAAATATCACTCACATACTTTCTTTTGCAAATTACCCTTTCAGATCTTCTATTCATTTTCCTCTTGGATCATTTGACTTTTTCTTATTAAGTTTTAGGAGGTTTTTACATATTCTGAATGTGAGAACTTTGTCAGTTATATGTGTTGCATATATTTACTCACACTGTTACTTGCCTCTTCACTCTCACCATGGTGTCTTTGATTAAAAAATCCCTGATTTGAATGTAGTCTAGTCTATCAGTCTCCTCATTTATAGCTATTGCTTTTTAAAATCTGTTCAAGAAGACATTTCTAGGGTGCCTGGGTGGTTAAATTGTTTAAGTATCCAACTCTTGAATTCAGTTTAGGTCATGGTCTCAGGGTTGTGAGATCAAGCCCTGCATTGGACTCTGCACTCAGCACTCAGACTTTAGATCTGCTTGAGATTCTCACTCTCACTCTGCCCCTCCTCACCTCATGCCTCTCTCTCTCTCTCAAAATAATAACATCTTTTTTTTTTTTTTTTTTAAAGCATCCAGCTCTGGGTTTTGGCTCAGGTCATGATCTCAGGGTCATAGGATTGAGCCCTGTGTGGGTTCCACATGATTAAGAGGGAGTCTGCTTCTCTCCCTCTGCCCTTCCCTTTTTTCAAATAAGTAGATAAATCTTAAAAAAAAGGTAAGAAATCATTTCCTACCTCTCCTACCTCAAGGTTATAAAAATAATTTATCTTATAAAACATTTATTTTTTACAATTCCAAGCTAATTCTTTCAGGAATAGATTTTTGTAGGTGGTATAAGACAGATCTCAAGATTTACCTTTTACATATGGTTGTATAATTGACCTAGCACCAACACTAATTTTTATCACTAATCTTTAGTACTTCCTTTGTATAGATGATGTGTCCTTTTATGCGTGGGTCTGTTTTTGGACACTTCTTTTCTATTGGTTTATTTTTTATTCTTGTTTCACTCTTACTGTCTTCTTATAGCTTTATATTAAGTTTTGGTATCTGTATAATACTTTCTCTTATTTAATTCTCCTCTAAGAATGCCATTTCTTGGCCTTTTGCATATCATACAAATTTTTTTTAATTTATTTATTTTTTCCGCGTAACAGTATTCATTGTTTTTTCACAACACCCAGTGCTCCATGCAAAACGTGCCCTCCCCATTACCCACCACCTGTTCCCCCAACCTCCCACCCCTGACCCTTCAAAACCCTCAGGTTGTTTTTCAGAGTCCATAGTCTCTTATGGTTCGCCTCCCCTTCCAATTTTTTTTTTTTATAAACATATAATGTATTTTTATCCCCAGGGGTACAGGTCTGTGAATCGCCAGGTTTACACACTTCACAGCACTCACAATAGCACATACCCTCCCCAATGTCCATAACCCCCTACCCCTCTCCCAACCCCACCTCCCCCCAGCAACCCCCAGTTTGTTTTGTGAGATTAAGAGTCATTTATGGTTTGTCTCCCTCCCAATATCATACAAATTTTATAGCCAGATTATCAACTTCCATTTTGAAAACCTTGCTGGGATTTTGATTTATTTAGTGTTAATTTTTGACTGGATTTTATTATATTTTAACTATAATTATAATGTAACAAAGATTAACATAGATGGTGGGAGTAGGATTGCTAAATATCAGAAAAAGGCAGCAGTATTTTATGTAATGTTTTAAATAGTAGCATATCCTGCCAGAAAAAAGACCTTTCAGTAAAGTTTATAGCTGGTAATTGTAAAAGATTTGTAAGAACATGCATCCAATCAAGATTGTGGATCAGTCTGGCATGTTATGGGAATCTCTCAATCCTGACAAGGATAGATGGAGCTCTTGATTGTGCAGAAATAAACTATGGAAAGGTTCTTAAAATTTGCAAGGATCCATACATATATTCTCAATGAGTCTAGAAGTCTCAAAAAGGGTTTTAAATGTTTTGTTTCGGTCATTATCTCAAAAAATTGAGATCGGCATATTCTGGGGCTTCTAGATAACCAAGTCGTTTGATTTCTATGCACAAAATTACAATAGGGAAACCCAGAGAATGAAATGTAAATTTCTTGATGAATTCATTTCAAGAGTCACAGAAACCTGTAAGCTTCAACTCACCTGGTTGACTTGAAATGACTACTGTATGAGGGCTGTAAGTTGTCTGAGGGCTTACGTTTCTGTGTCAATAAGCTATAGAATCACATATTTTAATAATAATTGACATTATTTTTAAATATGAGGATAGATTATTATAATAAAAGCGAATATGTCTTTAGAAAAATCTATCCTAGTTTTATAAATTTACTAGTATGACAAGATTTCCATTTTATTTCATAATATTATGTTATCCTGAAACCGAATCCAAAAATCATCCTACCAAAACAGGCATAAAGCTGCCCAGACACTTAAGTATTCCTGTGAGTCAGTCAGTGTGCAAGACTGAAGTGTCTAGCAGGCAGTCGAACTTGTGTGGCTTCTAGGTGAATCTAACTGCTGCTTCATTTTCCAGGAGTACAGGGGATCAGAAGCGTCCTTCTCCCAGTGAAACTACTCGTGGCCCAATATCTCAGGGTGCTCACATTTGCTCTTTGGGATTGCAATACCATCTAAATTGGGAGCATTTAAGGTGGAAGTTGAGGGCAAGGGTATATCTACTAATTACATAGAGTAATAGTTGGTGGGCCAAGTGTGGGGAGAGACTTTGGTTGAGGAAGCAGAGTGTACAAACTATATAAGAATACGAAGTGGAGTTGGGAGACAGCTCAAAGGTGTAAATCTGTGCTCCACTTTAAGTGAAGTGATATTAAATATGAGCACGGTATGAGATTTGACTTTAGGGCTTAATATTCCTTTTGTTTGGGGAATGGTGCAGTCCATATCTGTTGACCCTGACCTGAGTTTCAAAGTTCTGAGTAACAGTGTCTTCCCCCAGGAATCCAGACATTTTCAATTCCAGGGAAGGAGTGGTAAATATGGAGTAATATTAGACTGATTCTCCAGAAATCTCCTGCTTGATATTCCACTGCTGGCAACATGTCTTTTCTGGTACTGAGATTAACAGCAGGAAGGAGCACTCCATGCATGAGCCTATCCTTCTGGGGTTTTAAAGATTTTTTTTTTTTAATTTGACAGATATAGATCACAAGTAGGCAGAGAGGCAGGCAGAGAGAGAGAGAGAGGAGGAAGCAGGCTCTCCGCTGAGCAGAGAGCCCGATGTGGGGCTTGATCCCAGGACCCTGGGATCATGACCTGAGCTGAAGGCAGAGGCTTTAACCCACTGAGCCACCCAGGTGCCCCCTTCTGGGGTTTTAATGGGTTTCAGGAAACTTTGAATCTGCTGGAAATCAGAGGTGGAATTAAAAGACAGATTCTTTACCATTGGCCTGGTGCTGAATGACTTGGATGGACACTTGCTGAGGCAATAACGAGTCTTTAGTGATGCAAACTGGCAACTGCTCAGGACTATGGGGTCTGAGATTTATAATCACACATCACTGAGTTTTTGAAAGCTGAAAATCAAGCCAATAATTAAGATGTTGACTACTAATATTTGTTGAGAGATTTTTGGTTTCGTTTTACTTTCTTTTTAATCAGGGGAAATGATAGTAGGGGGAGAAGGAAAAGGAAGATACCCTAATGAGCATCAGAGCCATTAATTATTGAAAATATCCTATGGGATTATTCTGACTCACAATTTTGGTTAAAATTGGAGTCAAATCATCATTTTTAAAGTTCAGATTCCTATTTTGGTTGCTTAAGGTTATTCATTTATACTTTAAATAGAAAACTGTGGTAGAGTACTCTCTATGACTTAGTTTAAAGCCCTCATTCCATCATTTGCCCTACTCTTCATTCTAAGAAAAGGGAAAATAGGTCTACTGAATATATATTACTTATGATCCATGAGAGCAGGAACTATATCTTCCTTATTTACTGCTGATTTCAAAGCTTAGTACAGTGTCCAACACAAACTTAGTTCTCAATAAATATCAATTAAATGAATTTCTACCTTCCATATTACCTTGCTTCCAACTTCTAAACCAAATACTAAGAGCTTCACATAACGGCAGCTCTGGTAAGATTCACACCAGTTTTCCTTGTGGTGTGACATTTATTTTTAGGCACCAACTCATTTATTTAGATTAAAGTTAATGAAAACAAATGAAATGACAAATGAAAATAACGTGCTGTGGTCCAGCAGTCTGCGAACTGTCGCCGGCTCCGCGCACGGGTTGGTGGTGGGGGCGGGCCGAGCATCCCCGGGGAGTGGAGGAGCGCTCTTTTTTCTCTCTCCTCTTTCCCCCCACTCCGCACCCCCGGGCACCCTCAAACCAGGCCGCGCTGCTTCCCTTTCCCTCTTGTCTCGTCCCCCGGCAAACTTTCGGTCCCTCCCCCGCCGGTCACCCGTTCTTCGTCGTAGCTCCAACCGGCCTTGCCGCCCGGAGGGCTCCTCCGGACCTCCGTGCCTGCAACTCCGACTATTACAAGATCCAGAAACATGTCGATGACACTTCTGTCTGCCTTCTACGATATCGACTTCCTGTGCAAGACGGAGAAATCCCTGGCCAATCTCAATCTGAACATGCTGGACAAGAAGCCGGTGGGGACCCCCGTGGCCGCTGCCCCTAGCTCGGGCTTCACGACGGGCTTTCTCCGCCCACCCCGCGCCTAGGCCCAGCAGCTGCTCGCCCAAGTTCCTGGGCGGGGCTAACCGCAGCAACTATGGCAGCTGGGCGGCGGGCGGCCCCGCCTCCTACAGGACCTTCAAGGAGTTGTCAGGGGGCGGAGGCACGGCCCTGCTTAACAAGGAGAACAAATTTCAGTACCGCTCCTTCAGCAAGGGCAAGCACAGCCAGCACCTCTTGCACCAGCACCTCTTGCACTAGCAGCAGCAGCAGCAGCACCAGCACCAGCAGCAGCAGCAGCACCAGCACCAGCACCAGCAGCAGCACCAGCGCAGCAGCACCAGCAGCAGCAGCACAGGGGTGGCGGCTCCCAGATTAACTCGATGCTCCACAAGACTGAGCTGTGCCGGCCCTTCCAGGAGAGCTGCACGTGCAACTACAGCGAGAAGTGCCAGTTCGCGCACTGCTTCCAGGAGCTACCCAGCCTGACCCGGCACTGCAAGTACAAGACCGAGTTGTGCCACACCTTCTACACCATCAGCTTCTGCCTCTACTGGCCGCGCTGCCACTTCATCCACAACGCAGACGAGCGGCGGCCAGCGCCGTCTGGGGGCGCCTCTGGGGACCTGCGCGCCTTAAGCGTGCGGGACGCGCTGCACCTCGGCTTCCCCCGGAAGCCGCTGCCCAAGCTGCATCACAGCCTCAGCTTCTCAGGCTTTCCGTCGGGCCACTACCAGCCCCCGGGGGGCCTCGAGTCGCCGCTGCTGCTCAACAGCCCACATCGCGCACCGCCGCCGCCACCCTCTTGATCCTCAGCCTCCTTCTGCTCCTCTGCCGCTTCGTTCTGCTCCTCTTCCGCTCTGTCCTGCTCATCCGCCTCCGCAGCCTCCAGGCCCTCAGGCGCTCGGACCTGCTGTGCCTCGGCGGCGGCTGCGGCCCGCGGTGGCGTTGCTGTACCGCACAGGGGGCGCGGAGGACCTGCTGGCGCCCGGCGCTCGCTGCGCAGCCTGCCCGTCTGCCTCGTGCGCTAACAACGCCTTTGCGTTTGGCCTGGAACTGAGCAGCTTCATCAAGCCGCTTGGCATCCAGACCCACAACTTTGCCTCCGTGGCCGCTGCCTATTATCGCAGCCAGCCAGCAGCAGCAGCAGCAGGGCCTGGTACCCCCCCCCCCCCCGCCCGTGGAGCCCCCGGCGCCGCCCAGCGCGCCCCTTCCTGCCAGTGCCACCGCGCCGCCCTCGCCGCCCCTTCAACTTCCAGCTGCCGCGCCGCCTGTCCGATTTGCCCGTCTTCGACGCGTCCCCTAGCACCCCGGACTCGCTGTCGGACCCTGACAGCTACTTGAGCGGCTCACTGAGCTCTGGCAGTCTCGGCGGCTCTCCCCCAGCCTCGACCCTGGCCGCCGCCTGCCCATCACTGACGATTGAGGCAAGAGGGCGCCAGCGAGGAGGAGGAGGAAGGGGGAAGGCTGTTCTGTCGGTTGTTGGAGGGCGCCCCTGCCACCTGGAGTCCTTGTTACGGGCAGGGAGGGGCGCTGGAGTGGGGGGTGACAGGCCATGAGCAGAGTCTGCGGGCCGCACCGAGCACTTGGACTCGAACTTGTGTGCCGGGAGGGGCCCCACCCCTCCCCTTTCGGTTTTCTCTCTTTTTTTTTATTTATTATTTTTATTATTATTATGAAGTTTCATTCTTGTTGAGCAAAAAAAAAAAAAAAAAAAAGCAATGAACTTTTGTATTGATGAACAAAATACTCACAACAGGGTAGGTGTGATGCGAACAGAACAAGATACCAAACACTTAAAACTTTTTTAGGTCTCCTAAGAGTTTGGGACTTTTGGGGGGAAAAAAAATCAACCCAGCACCAGCAGCTACCAACCACCATTCCGTATCTTCACTTGAAAAGCATTAGTTACAGTCCAGATGTGGGAACTCTTATGTGAGAGAAGTTCTTAATTGTCGTTTGTCTTCAGACCAGTGTAAACAAACAGCCAGCCACCACCTTGCTAAACCTCTAAGCTTCTGGAATCCAATATTCTATCAGGAATATGCTTTGATTGTAGTCCTCTGCTCCACAGGTTTTTGTTTGACACAAAATTCTTTATGTCTGGGAAAAAAAAAACAAACAAACAAACGTGCATTCCAAAGTTTCCTACTGGTTACTGTTTTTTTGCCATCACTTAGTGGATGTTTAATTTTAGAACCATTTTCTCTGCTCTTTCTGGAAGCCTTGGGCAGACCTTAGTTCCTAATCATTTGGGGGAATAACTGCTGAATTTTTAGCTGTTTTGAGTTGATTCACACCACTGCACCCCAACTCAATATGAAAAAAACTATTTAACCTACTTATTATTTTGTGAAAAGTATACACTGAAATTTTTGTTCATACTGTATTTATCAAGTATGATGAAAAGCAATAGATATATATTCTTTTATTATGTTAAATTATGATTGCCATTATTAATCAGAAAATGTGGAGTGTATGTTCTTTTCACAGTAATATATGCCTTTTGTAACTTCACTTGGTTATTTTATTGTAAGTGAGTAAAAAAATCTTAATTTAAGAGATTGTATGTAATATTTATTTCATTAATTTCTTTCCTTGTTTTGAAAGATTGCATGATTTCTTTACAGAAATCTATCCTGATGCTGTGGAAGTAGTTTGAGGAATATCTTATGAGTTTTCTTAGAATGTATAATGGGTGTAGCCCATCCAACTTTAAAGAAAAAAAGTTGACCACATACTTTGCAAGCAGGCTTAAATGTGGCATGCTTTTTGTCATTCCAGCTTTTTAAATTAGCAAGAAGCAAAATTTTGTTTTTTGTTTATCCCACCAATTCTACTGTGATATACTCTGCGTTTAAAGACATGTAGCAATAATGAGGTGGGGGGTTAGTCTCACAGTGCCTTTGGAAAGGGCCAGAACTTGCCTTAAATCTTCCTCAACCAAAAAAGTATTTTTCTCTCAGTGCTTGAGAGAATTTGAATGTAGGATGGGTTCAACTGCACAAAAGGAGAAGATATTTACCACTTTCTTATAGAGATCTAAAGAGGCCACCTCTTAGTACTAAGAATGGTGTAGTACATGAATATGCCTTGTTTTCATTACATAAAATTCCAAAACTTGTATATTTTTTTTTCCCGTGTGTAGAAAGGCAGGAATGCTTTCCTGGACAGTGGATGAATGAGCAGTAGCTTTAGTTTGTATGTAGGTACAGTTGGAGCAGTATGTATGTATGTACTCAGGACTACTTTGACAGAAGTAGGTTTTTGAATGTAACAAGATACGTCAACTTGAGTTGTAATATATTTTGGGGAATCAGTTCACTACAAATTGTGACTGTAAACATTGTATTGTAAATGTTTTGTAGTTTCCCCCCAATAAAATTTTTGGGAAAAAAAACCCAAAACAAAAACAAAAAAAAAAACAAACAAAAAAGAAAATAACGTGTTGTGGACCCATTTAGTCAGTGTTTCAATTATATGAGCCATTCTTAATTTTTTTAAAGACTATTTTTAGAGCAGTTTTAGGTTTAAAGCAAATATGAGAGAAAGGTACAGAGATTTCCTTTCTACTCCTTGCCCTCCCCACATTATCAACATCCCCCCACCCAGATTAGTACATTGGTTATAACTGAGGACCCCAGATCATTACCACCCAAAGTCCACAGTTTACAATAGGGTTCACTCTTGGTGTATGTTCTGGGGGTTTGGACAAATGTATAATGATATATATTTACTACTGTAGTATCATACAGCATTGTTTCACTACCCTAAAATCCTGGTAATTCACCTATTCATCTGTCCCCCAACTCCTGGCAACCACTGATCTTTTTTTACTGTCTCCATAATTTTGCTTTATCCAGAATATCTTTACAATCATACAGTGTATAGTTTTTTCATATTGGCTTTTTTCACTTAGTAATATGCGTTTAACTTTCCTCTGTGACTTTTCATAGCTTGATAGGTCATTTCTTTATAGTGCTGAACAATATTCCATGGTTTAGATGTATCATAGTTTCTCCATTCACCCACTAAAGAACATCTTAGTTGCTTCCAAGTTTTGGTAATTATGAATAATGTTGCTCTAAACATTTAAGAACAGGGTTGTGGGGGTATAAGTTTCCGAATGCTTTGAGTAAATATCAAGTAATGTAATGACTAGGTTGTGTGGGAAGAGTTTGTTCAGCTTGAAAGAAAAAAAACCACACCAAATAGTCATTCAAAGTGAATCCACTGTTTTGTATTCCCACCAGAATAAATGAGAATTCCTGTTGCTCCACAGCCTTGCCAGCCTTTGCTGTTGTCAATGTTCCAGATTTTGGCCTTTCTAATAGGTGTATAGTGGTATCTTATTGTTATAATTCACATTTTCTGATGACATATAATGTGCAGCATTTTTTTTTTCATGTTTATTTGCCATTTATATCTTTTCTTTGGTGAGGTGTCTGTTAAGATCATTGGTTTATTTTCAGTCTCTCTCCTTTTTTTTTTCTTTTTAAAGATTTTATTTATTTATTTGACAGAGAGAGATCACAAGTAGGCAGAAAGGCAGGCAGAAAGAGAGAGAGAGGAGGAAGCAGGCTCCCTGCTGAGCAGAGAGCCCGATATGGAACTCAATCCCAATCCCAGGACCCGGAGATCATCATGACCTGAGCCGAAGGCAGACTTAATCCACTGAGCCACCCAGGTGCCTTTTTTTTTCTTTTTTTTTTGGTTATCCTCTTGAGTTTTAAGATTTTTTAAAAAAAGAGTTCTTTATATATTTTGAATAATAGCTCTTTATCAGGTATATCTTTTATAAATATTTTCTCTAAATCTATAGTTTCTTTCTTCATTCTCTCAAAAATATCTTTCATAGATAGACCAGAAATTAATTTTATTTCATCTTTGATTCATCAGATTTTTTTGTTTCTTCATGTAGAATTTGTACTTTTCATACATTTATATCTAAATATTTCATTTTTGACATTTCTAATGTAAATGATGTTACATTTTCAGTTTCAAATTTCACCTGTTAATTGCTGCTGGTATATAGGAAAGCTATTGACTTATGTACATCAATATTATATCTTAAAACCTTACAATAATCATTTATTAGTTCCAGAATATTTTTATGGATTCATTTGGATTTTTTACATAGATAATAATGCCAAACAAGACATTTTTATTTCTTCCTTCCCTGTCTATATACTTTTAATTTCCTTTCATTATTATACTGCATTAGCTAATACTTCTAGTGCAGTATTGAAAAAGAATGGTGAGAGAGACATCCCTGCTTTATTCCTGATCTTAATGGGAAAGCTTCTATTTTCTCATCATTAAGTATAATGTTAGCTGTAGAGTTTTAATAGATATTCTTTACCAGGTTGAGGAACTTCCCCTCTATTCCTAGTTTACAGGGAGTTTTTATCATGAATGGGTATTGGATTTTGTCAAATACTTTTTTTTTTGCATCTATTGATATGATTTGATATGATCATGTGATTTTATTTAGCCTGTTGCTGTGAAGTATTACATTAATTGATTTTCAGATGGTAAACCAATCTCGCATACCTGTAATAAATCCCATTTGGTCATGGTTTGTATTTGGTCCAGCATGTGGTCTATCTCGATTAATGTTCCATATGAGCTTGAGAAGAATGTCTGTCTGCTGTTAGATGAAATAGTCCAAGGATGTCCATTATAGCCAGGTGATTAATAGCAATGTTGATTTCATTTGTGTCCTTACTGATTTTCTGCCTGCTAGATCTATCCATTTCTGATAAAGGGGTGCTGAAGTCTCCAAATATAAATAATGTATTCATCTATTTCTCTTAGTACTTCTACCAGTTTTTGCCTCATAAATTTTGGCCTCATATATTTTGATGATTGTTTATTAAGTTCACACACACTAAGAACTGTTATGTTTCCTTGGAGACTGACTTCCCTTGCTTCCATGTTTGTTCAGTCTAATATTAGTATTATAATCTTCATTTCCTTCTGATCAATATTAGCATTAAATATATTTCTTTATTAACTTACTTTTAATTTATGTATGTCTTTATGTTTTAAAGTTGTTTTCTTTTTTTTTTTAAGATTTTATTTATTTATTTGACAGAGAGAAAGATCACAAGTAGGCAGAGAGGCAGGCAGAGAGAGAGGAGGAAGCAGGCTCCCTGCGGAGCAGAGAGCCCAATGCGGGGCTTGATCCCAGGACCCTGAGATCATGACCCGAGCTGAAAGCAGCGGCTTAATCCACTGAGCCACAGGCCCCTGGGTGGCTCAGTGGTTGAGTATCTGCCTTCTGTTGAGGTCGTGGTCCTGGGGTCTTGGGATCCAGCCCCACATGGGGCTCTCTGCTCAGCAGGAGGCCTGCTTCTCCCTCTCCCACTCCCCCTGCTTGTGTTCCCTCTCTCGCTGTGTCTCTCTCTGTCAAATAAATACATAAAAATTTTTTAAGATAAATAAGTAAATAAATAAAGTTGTTTTCTTACAGACTACATAGAGTTGGGTTTTTTTTAATCCATTCCGACGATTTTTTTACTGTCATATTTAGATGATTGACATTCAAGGTGATTACTGACATAATTGGATTAATATTTATCATGTTACTATTTTCTATCTGTCACCCCAATTTTTTCTATTTTTGTCTTCCCCTCTTTTTCTGTCATGTTGTTTTTAATTAAGCATTTTTCTTTTGTTCCAAGTTATCTCTTTTCTTAACATATTAACTATATTTTCTTTTAGCTATTTTTAGTGGTTGCCATGTGTATGAGGTTTTTTTGTTTGGTTTGTTTTGTTTTTTTTTTTTTTTTTTTTTTTTTTTTAAGATTTTATTTATTCATTTGACAGAGAGATCACAAGTAGGCAGAGAGGCAGGCAGAGAGAGAGGAGGAAGCAGGCTCCTTGCGGAGCAGAGAGCCCGATGTGGGACTCGATCCCAGGACCCTGAGATCATGACCTGAGCCGAAGGCAGCGGCTTAATCCACTGAGCCACCCAGGCGCCCCTGGTTTGTTTTGGTTTGGGTTTGTATTTATCCTGCTTGTTTTCTAAGCTTCCTGGATATGCAGTTTGATGTGTGACATTAATTTGGAGAAGTTCTCAGTCATTATTGCTTCAGTTTCATTTCTACTCCTTTCTCTCTTATCCTTTGGTATTCCCATTGCACATATGTTACATCTTTTATAGTTGTCCCACATTCTTGGATATTCTGTTCAGTTTTTCATTCTTTATTCCCATATTTTTTACTCTTAGAGGTTTTTATTTATACATCCTCAAGCTCCAAGATCTTTTGCATGTCCAGTCTGTTAATGAGCCCAAAAAGTCACTCTTTGTTTCTGGCACTGTTACTATCTTTGGCATTGTTTTTTTTCCTTAGGATTTCCATCTCTCTGCCTCTCTGTTCTTGTATGCTGTCTAATTTATGTACTGGAGCCCTTAGCATATTAATCATAGTTGGTTTTTAAAATTACATTTTAAAGAATTCCAGTATATTTAACATACAGTGTTATATTAGTTTCAGGTGTATAATAAAATGACTTAACAATTCTATACATTACTCAGTGCTCATCGTGATAACTGTACTCTTAGTCCTGGTCACCAATTCCACCCATCCTCCACCCACCTTCCTTCTGATAACCTTCAGTTTGTTCTATATTAAAAGTCATTTTTTTTTTTGTTTGTCTCATTTTCTTTGATCATTTGTTTCATTTCTTAAACTCTACATACAAATGAATTCATGTATTTGCTTTCTCTGACTTATTTCACTTAACATTTTACTTTTTAGATTCCTTCATGTTGTTGTAAGTGGCAAGATTTCATTCTTTTTATGGCTGAGTATTATATTATATATATAGATATATAATGTAATATATAGATATAGATACATAATGTAATC
The DNA here is from genome assembly GCF_922984935.1 of Meles meles. NCBI lineage: Eukaryota > Metazoa > Chordata > Mammalia > Carnivora > Mustelidae > Meles > Meles meles. Next base: position 74,211,295 of record NC_060066.1, read on the forward strand.
TATATCTATATCTATATCTATATCTATATCTATATATATATATACACACACACATATATATTCTCCCACTTCTTTAGCCGTTCATCTATTGATGAATACTTGGATTGCTTCCATAATTTAGATATAATAAATAATGCTGCCATAAACATAGGGTACACATATCTTAGCCAAGTAGTATTTTCATATTCTTTGGGGAAAATACCCAGGAGTGGGATTACTGGATTATATAATAGTTCTATTTTTAATTTTTTTGAGAAAACTTCATTCTGTTTTCCCCAGTGACTGTAGCAGTTTACATTCTCACCAAGGGTGCATGAGGTTTCCTTTTTCTCCCCATCTTCACCAACACTTATTTTTTATGTTTTTGATGTTAGCCATTCTGACAAGTATGAGTTGATATCTCATTGTAGTTTTAATTTGCATTTCCTTGAGAGTAGATGATAATGAACATTTTTTTCATGTGTCTGTTGGCCTTCTGAGTGTCTTCTGTGGAGAAATGCCTGTTCATGTCTTCAGCCCATTTATAAATTGGAATATTTGGTTTTTGAGCATTGAACCTTATAAGTTCTTTATATATTTTGAATACTAATCCTTTATCAAATAGGTCATTTCCAAATACCTGCTCCCATTCACTAGGTTGCCTTTTAGTTTTATTGATTGTTTACTTCACTGTGCAGAAGCTTTTTATTTTGATATAGTCCCAATAGTTTATTTTTGCTTTTGTGTCCCTTTCCCCAGGAGACATATCTGGAAAAAAGTTGTTATGGCCAATGTTGAAAAGGTTGCTGCCCATGTTTACTATAGGATTTTTATGGTTTCAAGTTTTGCATTTAGGTCTTTAATCTATTTTTAAAAGTATTTTTGTATATGGTGTAAGAAAGGGGTCCACTTTTATTCTTTTGCATGTAGCTGTCCAGTTTTCTCAAAACCATTTGTTGAAACTTTTCCCCATGGCAATGTCTTGCCTCCTTTGTTGAAGATTAATTGAGCATATAACCAAGTATTTATTTGGGGGATTTCTAATCTGTTCCATAGGTCTATTTTTGTGTCAGTACCATACTGTCTTGATGACTATAGCTTTGTAATATAGCTTGACATCTGCAATCATGATACCTCCAGTTTTATTTGACTTTTTCATAATTTCTTTGGCTGTTCCAGGTCTGTTGTGGTTCCCAACAAATTTTAGGATTGTTTTTTCTAGTTCTGTAAACAATGTTGTTGGGGGGCCTGGATGGCTCAGTTGGCTAAATGTCTGCCTTCGGCTCACTCATGATCCCAGGGTCCTGGGATCTATCCTGTATTGTGCTCCCTGCTCAGCAGGGAGTCTTTTTGTCCCTCTACCCTCCCCTACCATTTGTGCTTTCTCTCTATCTCTCTCTCTCAAATAAATAAAATCTTTTAAAAGAATGTTGTTGGTATTTTGGTAGAAACTGTTTTAAATCTGTAGATTACTTTGGGTAGTGTGGACATTTTAACAATATTGGATTTCTCCCAATCCATGAACACGGAATGATTTTTCCTTGGTGTTTTCAATTTTTTTCATCACTGTTTATAGTTTTCAGAGTACAGGTCTTTTACCTCCTTGCTTAAGTTTATTCCTAGATATTTTATAGTTTAGGGGGCAATTATAAATTGGATTTTTTGTTGATTTCTCTTTATTCAATTTCATTGCTGGAAATCGGTCTGTTCAAATTTTCCACTTCCTTCTGGTTCCAGTTCAGGAGGTTATATGCTTCCAAAGATTTATCCTTTTCTTTAGGTTTCCCAATTTATTGAATATAATTTTTCATAGTAATCCCATATAATCCTTTGTGTTTCCATGGCATTAGCTGTTATTTCTCATTGTTCATTTCAAATTTGTTTATCTACTGGTATCATCGATCTCTTCTATTGGTTTTTGAAGTTTCTATATTGTTTATTTCTGCTTTAATCTTTATTATTTCCTTCTTTCTACTGATTTGGATTTTGTTTGTCCTTTTTCTAGATCCTTTAGGTGTAAGGTGAGTTTTTTGTTTGTTTGTTTATTTATTTAATTTTTCTTGCTTCTGGAGGTATGCCTGTACTGCTATCATCTTCCCTCTCAGAACATCTTTTGTAACATCAAAGAATTTGGATCATTGTGCTTTCATTTTCATCTGTCTCCATGTATTTTTTTTAATTTCCTCTTTGATGTCTTGGTTGACCCACTCATTGTTTAGTAGCATGTTATTAAGCCTCTGTATATTTGCATTCTTTCCAGATCTTTACTTGTGCTTGATTTCTAGTGTCATAATGGTGTGGTCACAGGATGCATGGTAAAATTCTAGTCTTTTATAATTTGTTGAGACTTGTTTTATGGCCTAACATGTCATCTCTTCTAGGGAGTATAATATGCGCACCTGAAAGAATGTGTATTCTGCTGTTTTTAAGATGGAATGTCTTGAATATATATGTTAAATCCTCTAGTTCTATGTGTCATTCAAAGCTATGTTTCCTTGTTGATTTTCTATTTAGATGATCTATCCATTGATGTAAATGGAGTGTTAAACTCCCCTAGTATTGTATTGGTGTGGATTACTTCCTTTAAGTGTGTTATTAGCTGCTTTATGTATTTGGGTTCTCACATGTTGGCTACGTAAATATTTACAATTGTTAGAGCTCCTCGTTGGATTTGTTCCCTTTATGATTATATAGTGTCCTTCTTTGTCTCTTGTTACAATCTTTGTTTTAAAGTCTGTTTTGCCTGATGTAAGTTTTGCTATCCTGGCTTTTATTTCATTTCTATTTGCATAATAAATACTTTCCCTTCTCTCACTGTCAATCTGCATGTGCTCAGAAATGGGACTCTTGTGGGCAGTATATCAATGGTTTTTTCCTTTCTTATCCATGCCATCACCCTATGTCTTTTGATTGGATCATTTAGTTTATTAAATTCAAAGTAATTATTGATAGGTATGTACTTACTGCCATTTTGTTACTTGTTTTATGGTTGTTTGTGTAGTTCTCTCTTCCATTCTTCTCTTGCTCTCTTCTCTCACAGTTTTCTGGCTTTGTTTTGTGATTTATTTAGTTCTTTTCACATTATTTTTTGCATATATATTACTAATTTTGATTCTCAATTACCATTATGTTTGTACCTAACATCTCATGCATACAGCAGTCTATATTAAGTTGATGGTCTCTTAAGATTGAACCCATTCTTTACTTTTTTCCCCACCCCCCAAATTTTAGGTATATGGTGTCATATTTTACATCCTTTTTTATTTATTTATTTATTTATTTGACAGAGAGAGAGAGAGATCACAAGTAGGCAGAGAGGCAGGCAGAGAGAGAGGAGGAAACAGGCTCCCTGTGGAGCAGAGAGCCCGATGCGGGGCTTGATCCCAGGACCCTGAGATCATGACCTGAGCCAAAGGCAGCGGCTTAATCCACTGAGCCACCCAGGTGCCCCATATTTTACATCCTTTTAATTGATAAATCCTTTCACTGATAATTACAGATACACTTAATTTTATTTTATTTTTTTTTCCTTCCTACTTTTCTTATTCTTACTTTTGGTCTTTCCTTTTTACTCTAAGGGTCCCCTTTAACATTCCTTATAGAGTGGCCTTAGTGGTGATGAGTTCCTTTAACTCTTTATTTCTCCTTTTATTCTGAATGATAGCCTTGCTGGATAAAGTATTTTTGATTGCAGGTTCTTTCCCTGTCATTCCCTGAATATATGATGCCACTTTCTTCTGGTTTATAAAATTTCTGCTGAAAAATCAGCTGATAGCCTTATGGGATTTTCTTGTCTGTAACTGGTTTCTCTTGCAGCTTTAAATATTCTCTCTTTATCAGTACTTTTTGTTATTTCAATTACTATGCGTCTTGGTGTGGACCTCCTTTTGTTGATTTTGTTGGTGGCCCTCTTTGCCTCCATGATCTGGATATCTATTTCCTTCCCCATACTCAGGAAGCTTTCAGCTGTTATTTCTTCAGATAAACTTTCTGCTCTCTTTTCTCTCTCTTCTCCTTCTGGGACCTCTGTAATGCTAATGCTATTGCACTTGATGGTGTCACTTATTTCCATTCGTCTATTTTCATTTATTATAATTCTTTTTTCTCTCTGCTGTTCAGCTTCATTCCTTTCTATTATTCTACCCTCCAGATCACTGATCCATTCCTCTACTTCCTCTAGTCTACTATTTATTCCCTAGCATATTTTTAATTTTACTTAAGATGTTCATCTCTGACTTGTTCTTTTTTATGTGTTCTATCTCTTTTCCAGGACCTCCTTTAGATCCTCCATTCTTTTCTCTTTTTATGACCATTACTTTAAATTCTGTATCAGGTATATTACTAATCTCCACTTCGTTTAGCTCTCTTGCTGTGATTTTGTCGTGTTCTTTCATTTGTAACCTTTTTTTCTTGTTTCTTCATTTTGTCTAACTCTCTGTGTCTGTTTCCATGTATTACAAAAGTCACCTACATCTATCTCCTGCTCTTGGAAGTAGTAGCCTTATGAAGGAGAGGTCCTTCATAAGTAGTGCTCTGTCCTTTGTTCAACAAAAACTGGCACTTTAGGGTTTTCTCCTATATGTGTTGTATGTACCCTTTTGATGTGGCTGAGCCATGTTTGCCTTCAGTCCAGTCATCTGTAATGGTTCTCTTTGCCTGTTGTATGCAGGGTTTGGTCTCTGTGTTGTTAGTGCGTTAGTGTGGAACCACCTGAAAATCGTGTTGTCAGACCAGGCATTTGCTAAACATGCAGTAACACGAAACTGCAGGGTGCTTTGCCTGTGTTTTCCCTTGAGAAGTTTTCATTGGTGGATGGGGCCTGCAGTCATACCAGATGTCTGCCCCTAGCTCATTGCTGGGTCCACAGTGGAACTGGTATGTGTGGTTATCTTCTCCTCTTCTCAGAAAGGAATCACTTTGGAGTAGTGCTGGCTGCTATTGGACTGCTTGCACAGTGCTAGGCTTGAAACAGTGCATTTGATGGGCTCCGCCCCAAGGGTGTATTGGTGGGAGCAGGTCTGCAGAATGTGGGGGGCAGGACACATGGTGCCAGCAAGATTAGAGCTGGCCTGCAGCTGAACAGGACCTGTAGCTGCCTGGAAAACTCCTAGGGAGTCAGGTTGGGATGGAAGGTATGGTTTCAGAGAACTGTGTGGGGACAAGGCATACTGTTTGCAAGCTAGTTCTAGAGTATTGATGCTATGCTAGTTCCCTCAGGTGTCCCTGTATTTAGGCTGGGGTGCAGGGGAGCAAAATGGTACCTGCCAGCTGTTTTGTTCTGGGTGAAGTCTCCCAAAAATCCTTGCCCTCCAGCACATACTCTGAGATTAAGAAATCAATCAATCAATCAATCTTCCTGTGTACTCTAGGCATTTCTCAAACTGCTACTTCTGTGCTGTATCTCAGGAGGGGTGTTTGTTGTGCTATCTCCGGCTCTCCTAGAACCAAGCTCCTGGTTTTTAAAGTTCCAGATGGAACTGATTGTTTGCCCACTCTGGTTTTCAAAGCCAAATAATTGCTGATTTGTTTTCCCAGTTTGGATCTCCCATGCCTGGGATGCCTGGTGTGGGGTCTGTTCCTCTCCCCTCCCTGAGCCCACAGCATCCCTTCCTCCTGCAGACAGTCTCACAGGTCTATTTGACTCCCGACTATATCTCTGGCCTTCCTATTGTCTTGAATGTGGGCTTGCTCTACATTTAGCTGTGGGGAGTCTCTTGTGCTAGTCTTCAGGTCATTTTCTGGATTATTTACACTGATGTTGGTGTTTTCTAGCTGTATCCAGGGGCTGAAGAGTGAGGTTAGGAACTTCCTACTCTGCTGTCTTCTCCTGATGTCCAATCTTCACTGTTTTAAATTCCCTGTCTGAAAATTCCAACATCCCTGTCATGGTCAGTTCTGGTACTTGCTTTTTCTCTTCAAACTGTGTTTATTGCCTTTTAATATGCTTTGTAATTTTCTCTGGTTACTGGATATGATGTTCCAGGGGAAATGAACAACAGTAAGTAGGCCTTTGGTAATGTAGTCGTAGTTCTAGTGAGACGGAAGCATTCTACAGTGCTATGGTTAGGTCTCAGTCTTTTAGTGTGCCTATGCCTCTAGATTGTGAACTTCCCAACTATTTCTGGTTTTTGTTTTGTTGGTTTTTTTTTTTTTTTAACTCCACAAAGGCTGAAGTTGGGTATTTTCCTCCTTAGGTCAAATAGGTTCAGAGAAAATGCCAGCAGGTTTTCTAGCAGGTTAACTAAGTTTTTCTCAAAGATAGACCATGTTAAGAAGAATAGAGTGCTCTGGCATATTTCCAAATGACTCCTTTCCACTATCTCTGCCAGAAACATGAAGGGAATTTACTGTGATATTTCCTGTGAGCACCAGTCAAGCTCCTGATGGTAAGGTCACAGAAGTGTGACAGTCCTCTATGACTGGTTTCCCTTAAAGCCTTTAATTCTCAGATTTGTATAGGCCTAGCCTCCAGAAATTTATCAATACAGCTCAGATTTTCTGACTCTATTACTGGTTCCTGGGGAGGTTTCTACTCCAGTATATTGTAATTCTCTATCTGTCCAATTTTGTTGGAAACAGTTTGCCCCTTGACCTTAATCCTCTTAAAGATCCAAAAAAAGTGTTGATTTTTCAGTTTGTTCAGCTTTGTGTCTGTTGAGGGAGACAAACCATAAATGACTCTTAATCTCACAAAACAAACTGGGGGTTGCTGGGGGGAGGTGGGATTGGGAGAGGGGGAGCGGGCTATGGACATTGGGGAGGGGAGGCGAACCATAAGAGACTATGGACTCTGAAAAACAGCCTGAGGGTTTTGAAGGGTCAGGGGTGGGAGGTTGGGGGAACAGGTGGTGGGTGATGGGGAGGGCACGTTTTGCATGGAGCACTGGGTGTTGTGCAAAAAGAATGAATACTGTTACGCTGAAAAAAATAAAAAAAATAAAAAAAATAAAAAGATAAAGTGGTGACCCTCTAATGTCCTTACATACCAATCCAGAAACCATAACCATCCTTAATTTTTAAGCCAAATAATTCTAATAAAACATACGTTGGCAATATGTTTACACATTCCATAAACCTGATATATCTGTTAATTCAGCCCTTGCGGGCTTACTCCAAACATTTGGATAGGTCAAAAGGACTGAGACGAAGAGTCAGTTTCTTATTATGGGGAGATGATGTGCTTCAGGGTAGGCTTTGAATGGAACCCTTCTTGCAGTGATCATCTAACTTTTTAGGTTTCACTTTCTGCCTCTGTTCAGTGAAGGAGGAGCTCCCAGTGGTGTAACTTAAGCTCATTCCACACTCTTAGGACCTCTAAGAAGCTGGAACATACCTTACCATTCTAACTCATCAAGGAAGTGCTTGTGCAAAAGGCAACTAATTTACAGGGTGACCAGCATCTTAGTAGGTGGGCATGCACAAGATGTCCATGCAGCAGGAAGGAGAGTAGCTATCTGAAGAAACCTGAACCTGTGAATTTTGGTTTGGTTTGAGTTTTAGGCTTGTAGAGAACATCAGTACTTGCTATCCTAGGCAGGAGAGAGTAGTGATAGAAATAATGGCTCACGACAAGCTGGGAATAGGTAGCCATTAGAGCAGTGGCTCTATAACAGTAGTTCTAGCTCTGACAGTAGTGTATGCCTGTTCATGAGAAGACAGCTAGGAGTTGTTTAATCACAGAGCTGCTGTCAGAGGCTGGACATGGCACTCTCCTCACATGACCTTCCTTTCCAGCCCCAGATAGTGATTTCAGATCTTTATCCTTCCTATCTTCTTAGCTAACCTGGAAGAGCCTAATAAGCACGTGTGTAAATAAGTTAGTATTTCTTCTGGTTCTAATATTCTATAATTATTCTGAGCACAGTAGAAACACATTAATTCAGATAGCTTGTTCCAAATTTCTAATTATTATTCCATTTGGACGAAGCTGCAGTTTATTTTTGTTCAGCAAAATTTTATTATAGATAGCTCAAATTAAAAAGAAAGGGAGGTAGAGGAATTATTAAAATATTTAAGGAGACAAACTTAATTTAATATGTTAAAACTATTTTATCTGATATATATATATATATATATATATATAGAGAGAGAGAGAGAGAGAAAGAGAACTTGCATCTAAACAGCTTAAAAATGGATGGGGAAAACAGACAAATCAACAAATAGATTGTTGTGATAAATGCTGAGAGAGAGGTGTACACACGGTGTGTTAACAAGAAGAAGAATACCTCAGGTACACTAGGGTTGGGGGTCCAGACAGAGAGAGAGACTCTCTGGCAATTACAGAGTGTGGAGGATAAAACAACACTCCTTCTGTGTGCTGCTTCTCTCTCATTACTCTACTACCGTACTGACAGCACTTCTGATACCAGATGTGTGTGTGTGTGTGTGTGTGTGTGTGTGTGTGTGTGTGTTTCCCAAACCAAGCAATTCTCTGCAATGCCTATTGGGTATCCTAAAGTTTAATTCAATTTTAATATTAGCTGGAATTAATGCAGACTCCACAAGTTAAGGGCTCAGTTCCACAAGACTGCACCCCACTTCAACTTGTCAATTGCAAGTAATAGGTCCCCAGGTTACCCATAACTTAGCTACAAATCAGAGGTTCCCATGATTTCCCCTTCCCCCTTGAATTCAATTATTTCCTAGAAAAACTCACTAAACTCAAGAAAACTCTTACTTGCATTTATTGTGTTTATTATAAATACAGTATATGATTAAGGATATAGATTAGCAGTCAGATGAAGAGCTCCATAAGACAAGGTCCGGAAGTGTTCTAAGCACAGGAGCGCCTATCCCTGTGGAGTTGAGTACTCTCCCAACCTGTGGTTGTGTACATCAACCTGGAAGCTCCCTGAATCCCATACCTTTGGGATTTTTATGGAGACTTCATCACATAGGTATGATCAATTGTTAACTCAATTTCCAGCACCTCTTCTGTTCCTTGGGGTTGTGGCTTAGGCTAAAAGTTCCAAGCATCTTCCTGGCAACCAGTCCTCATCCAGGAGCCAGAAAATTCCAAAGGATTTAGGAGCTCTGTGTAAGGAACCAGTGTCAAAGACCAAATATTAGAACAAATGCTCCTAGTGCTCTTACCACTTGGGAAATTACAACGGTTTCAGGAACTCTCTGCCAGGAACCAGAGCCAGAGGCCAATATATATATTTTCTATTATTTCACATGTTGGCCGAGGTTTAATGGTTGAATCTAGGTGTCTAGATGAAGAGGAGAGGGAAAGAACACTAGGAAAAGCATTTATAGGCAACCACAAATAGTGCAGTGGAAATGGAGACCATATGGCAATAATATTGGAGAACATAATCAATTTTCACTATTGATGGTAGTTATATACTTTAAACTTGTGAGCACTGAATTAGGGAACACTGAACTATTACTTTGTGGTGTGGGTCACAGGTTAAGTTTCTGTGAGTCTCTGGTCAAAACATTTCATCAACTGAAACACAATATGCGTTACACAGATTTGTTTGCCAGGATCCTTGTGAAACAAGCTGGTCTCATCAGTGTTGAAAGTCTGTCCTTACACATAACACTTTTCTTGTATAACACTTGTCAGGTATTTAAAATTCTTCTGTAGCCTCCAGATTCCTTTGGCCATACTGACTCAGGCCTTTATAAAAAAAGAAAAAAAAATAGTATTCTGTTCAACATAGGTGCTTGAAGTCCTAGCCAGAGCATCTAAATAAGAAAATAATAATAATAATAATAATAATAATAATAATAATAATAAGGGCAACAAAATTGTAAAGGAAGAAGTAAATTTTTTTCTGTCTGCAGTTGACATGACCTTATACACATAGAAAACCTTGGAAATTCCACAAAGAAACTGTTAGAATAAGTGAATTCAACAAAGTTGTAAGATACAAAATCAGCACACAAATATCAACAGAGTTTCTATATATTAACAATGAATAATCTAAAAAAGATGTTAAGAAAACTCATTGATGAAGGGTGCCTAGGTGGGTCAGTCAGTTGAGCATCTCACTGTTGTTTTTGGCTCAAGTCATGCTCTCAGGGTCCTGAGATTGAGCCCCATGTTCAGCTCCACACTCAGTGGGAAGTCTGCTTGAAAGATTCTCTCCCTCTGCCCCTTCCCCATTCTCTCAAATAAATAAGTAGATCTTAAAAAGAAAGAAAGAAGTCTCATTTACAATAGCATCATAAAGAATAAAATACTCAGAATATAAATATAACCAAGAAGCTGAAAGGCTTATATTTTGAAGTCTATAAAATGTTGCTGAAAGAATTCAAAGACATAAACAACTGGAAAGACACGGCTTGTTCATGGATTGGAAGGCTTAACATTTTTAAGACATCAGTACCACCCAAAGTGATCCACAGGTATGATGTAATCCCTATCAACCCCCCCCAAATTAGAAAAATCCATCCTAAATTCATATAGAATCTCAAAGAATTCTATATCACTAGCTAAAACAATCTTAAAAAATGAACAAAGTTGGAGGTATCATGCTTCCTGATTTCAAACTTATTACAAATCTGCAGTGATCAAATGAGCATCATAATGACCTAAGAACCAATGGTAGTTCAATGGAATAGAAATCCCAGAGAGAAACCCATGCATATATGGTCAAACGATCTTCAGTCAGGATACCAAATCCATTCAGTGGGGAAACATGCTACAATGTGGATGAACCTTGAGGCCATTATGCTGTGTAAAATAGACCAGACACAAAAGGACAAATATTATATGATCCTACTTATGTGCAGTACCTAGAATAGTCAAATTCTTAGAGACAGAAAGTAGAATAGTGCTTACCAGGGCTGGGGATGAATGAGGAGTTACTGTTTAATGGTTAGAGGGTTTCACTTTTGAAGATGGAAAAGTTCTTGAGATAATGGTGGTGATGGTTGCATGTGTGTGTGTGTGTGTGTGTGTGTGTGTGTGTGTGTGTGTGTGTGCATGTTCACGCATGTGTATCTTTTATTTTGTAGATATATGTGTGTGTATATATATTTGTGCATTTTTAAAGATTTTATTTATTTATCTGACAGAGATCACAAGGAGGCAGAGAGGCAGGCAGAGAGAGAGAGAGGAAGGGAAGCAGACTCCCTGCAGAGCAGAGAGCCCAATGTGGGGCTCGATCCCAGAACCCTGGGACCATGACCTGAGCTGAAAGCAGAGACCTTAACGCACTGAGCCACCCAGGCACCCCATGTATTTTTTATTTTGTAGATATATGTGTGTGTGTGTGTATATATATATATATATATATATATATATATATATTTGTGTATTTTTTATTTTGTATACACACACATATATCTACAAAATAAAAAATACACACACAATTATCCATATACACTGAGAACATTGTTGATGAGAATTTACATGCACACATGGTCTGTTGTTAATACTATGTAATGCTGTCTGCTACATGAAGAAAGAAAAGTAAAGTTATGAATCCCAAAATTATATTTTAGAATATTCTGTTACCTTGTTTAAAAAAGATAAACATTTCATATTTTGGCTTTCTTTTTCAAAAATTCCAAATTTTAAAAATAGTAAACATTTACACAGCATTAAATTTCCCATAAATTATAATCAATCTATTCCACATATTATATGAGATAGGCTAACAGATTAAGATATATAAAGAGTTATTTACTTCCTTTCCCATTATCAGCTGCAAAATATTTGAAGAGCATATATCTAAATATCTTTGCAACTCTGTAAAGTCTTTATTTGCTCTATTTGCTGATGTTCAGTCTTCACAAATACACTGAAAAAGGAAAAGTCAATCCCAACTTGCTTCTTCCTGCTAGATTCAGAATTGAATTATTTTCTTTCTAATATAGTAGAAAACTCTCATTAGCACACAAAACTATTATTGAAATATTGAATGATAATCCTCTCTTAAGACATCAGAAAAAAAAAAGACATCTTAAGACATTCAATTCACTTTGAATTGGCTTCACTTCAGTATCAAAATATCCTGAAATTGAACCAAAATCTCATTCTAAACCCATACTATATAACTAATGATGTTGAAAACCTGATGATGGTCTGTGGTTTGATTTTTTTGTTCCTTCACCATTGCTATTTTTATTCTGTGATAGATTTTTCTATACTCCCACACAGACCAATTTCCAGTGTCATTTCTAATCAACCAAACTCAAGTTAGGAAACCTTATAATAAGGTTTTTATTCTTGGGATTTCACAATATGACCTAAGACAGAAAACTGAGTAACAGAAAGTTAACTCTTACTCATGCAACCTGACTGGGCATTAAAACATTTGGACTTCCTTGAATATTTGCATTGAACATGAGTTAGATATAGAAATAATTAATTAGTAAAAAAAAAGTCAGCAATACAGAGTTAATTATGCTACTTTATATAGACAAATTAGAGCCAGAGGAGGTGTCAACCAACTTTCTCAACATCTCAATAACACAATAATAGATGCAATCACTTCCATACAATGTTATCCTTAGCTCATAAAAATAAGTTATCTCTCAGCCTTTTTTTTTTCCCCTCCATCCTTTGTGGAGATGGTTGAATGTACAAAAGGTTAAGAATATGTAGCAGAAATCAATAATTATTCATTTAAGACAATTTAGGAAAAAGTGTGCATCCTTCCTCATACCATACAAAATTGATTGTCAATAACTGAAAGACTTAATAACAAAATGAAATTATAAAGACATTGTAAGAAAATAAATATTCTTGCATTGAGAAATGTCTAAGTAGAAAGTAGAAATTATGAAAAACAAAACATGGGGTCAAGAAAAAAAAAGCAAAAACAAAAGAAATGGAAAGCCTGTAAAAAATCTGAATGAGGCAGGACTGGCTGGAATATAAAAGTTGGGAAGCAAAAATCTTAATCCAGTAGTTTATAATTTGTCCAATTCACATAGTGAAGGGATGGAATAACCAAAGGACTAGAAGTCAAATCAGTGGTTGACTGGTTCCACCAGCCCATAGACCTAATTTTTCTCTCTCGTGTGGCAAGTATTTCACTCTGAAAATTACTAGATTTGGCTGTTGTACCCTAGGGATATTAACACCAATAATGGCGTTTTCTTGTCATAATTATGTGCTCCCCATGCAAGCTTCGAATTAGAATATGACTTGCCTATAAATATCTACTTACAGGGAAAGACTGTGTTGTTATGGTGACCCAAGATTTCTGGTATATTCAGTAACCAAATATTATTCATTTATTTATTCATTCATTTAATAAGCCCAGAGCATATCATATGCCCTGGGCCCTAAGATTATTAATTTAAATAAACATAAAAGAATTCTTATATGACACCAAAGGAATAGGGATCTTGCTTTTTGCTTAGTTGTTTTTTTTTTTTTAAAGATTTATTTATTTATTTTAGAAAGAGAGAGTGTGCTCTAGTGAGGTGGAGGGGAAGGGCAGAAAAAGGCACTTGCTGAGTATGGAGGCTGATGTGGGGATGGATCCCAGGACCATGACATCATGACCTGAGCCAAAAATCAAGAGTCAGCCACTTAACTGACTGAGCCAACCAGGTGCCCCATGCCTTGCTTTTTAAATAACTCACTCCATCCTTCAAATTGTTTCAACATGCATAACCATATATAAATTACATATTTGTGACCTTCTATGTGAATGATATACTGTACATGTTGTAAAAATATTTTTAAGAAAGTCAAATTCCAGGGGCGCCTGGGTGGCTCAGTGGATTAAGCCGCTGCCTTCGGCTCAGGTCATGATCTCAGAGTCCTGGGATCGAGCCCCGCGTCGGGCTCTCTGCTCCGCAGGGAGCCTGCTTCCTCCTCTCTCTCTGCCTGCCTCTCTGCCTACTTGTGATCTCTGTCTATCAAATAAATAAATAAAACCTTAAAAAAAAAAAAAAAGAAAGTCAAATTTCAGGATGACTTGATGAGCCTTCCATCTTCTTCCTATGAGTAATCCATCTGTATGTCTTCTTTGGAGAAAGGTCTGCTCATGGATTCTGCCCATTTTTAATCCATTTAATTAGATTATTAGTTTTTGTTTTGTTTTATTTTGGGGGGTTTGGCATTGAGTTGTATAAGTTTTTTATGTATTTTGAATACTATTCCTTTATTGGATATATCACTTGTGAATATCTTTTCCCATTCAGTAGATTGTCTCTGTTTTGTTGATTCTTTCTTTTGCTATGCAGAAACGTTTTATTTTGATATAGTGCCAATAGTTTATTTTTGCTTTTGTTTCTCTTGCCTTAGGAGACTTACCTAGGAAAATGTTGCCATGGACAGTGTCAGGGAAATTACTGACTGCTCTCTTCAAGGATTTTTATGGTTTCAGGTCTCAGATTTAGGTCTTCACTCCATTTTGAGATTATTTATTTATATATTGTTAGTGGGTTTTTTTTGTATGATGTGAGAGAATAATCCAGTTCCATTCTTTTGCAACTAGTTGTCCCATTTTTTAAACACCATTTATAGAAGAGGCTATCTTTTTTCCATTGTGTATCATTGTCTCCTTTATCAAAGTTTGACCACATAATCATGGGTTTATTTCTGGGGCATCTGTTCTGTTCTATAGATCTATGTGTCTATTTTTGTGCCAGTACTATATTGTTCTGATAACTGCATCTTTGTACTGTATCTTGATATCTGGAATTATGATACCTTCAGTTTTGTACTTCTCTTTCAAGACATCTCTGGCTTTTCAGGGTCTTTTGTGATTCCATACAAATTTTAAGATGATTTGTTCTAGTTCTGTGAAAAATGCTGTTGGTATTTTGATAGTGATTGCATTAAATGTGTAGATTGCTTTGGATAGTATGGACATTTTAACAAAATTTGTCTTGCAATCCATGAGCATGGAATATCTCTCCATTGTGTGTGTCATCTTTAATTTCTTTCAGTGATGTTTCATAGTTCTCAGAGTACAGGTCTTTCACCTCTTGGGGAAGTTTATTTGTTAGTGTTTTATTATTTTTGCTATAATTGTAAATGGAATTGTTTTCTTAATTTCTTTTCCTGCTACTTCATTATAAGTGAATAGAAAGGCAACAGATTTCTGTACATTGATTTTGTATCCTGCAACCTTAATGAATCCATTTATTGGTTGTAGTAGCTTTTTGGCGGTCTCCAGGGTTTTCAGCATATTATCGTATCATCTGCAAATGATGAAAGTTTTATTTCTCTCCTACCAGTTTGGATCACTTTTATTTCTTTTTGTTGTGTGGTTGCTATGGCTAGGATTTCCAGTACCATGTTGAATAAAAGTGCACAGAGTGAATATCTTTGTCTTATTCTTGACCTTAAGGGAAAAGCTCTCATTTTTCTCACCACTGAGTATGACATTAGTTGTGGGTTTTTTATATAAAGCTTTTATTATGTTGAGGGATGCTCCCTCTAAACCTACTTTGTTGAGGGTATTTATCATGAATTAGTGTAGTACTGGGTCAAATGCATTTTTATCATTTGTCGAAATGACTATATGGTTCTTACTCTTCTCTAATTGATGTGATGTATCATGTTGATTGATTTGCAAATATTGGACAACCTTTTTTTTAAGATTTTATTTATTTGACAGAGAGAGAGACAGTGAGAGCAGGAACACAAGCAGGAAGAGCACCTTAACGTGCTTAACGACTGAGCCACCCAGGGACCCCTTATATTGGGCAACTCTTGCATCCCAGAAATAAATCTGACATGATCATAGTGGATGAATTTATCCTTAATGAGTGGTTGGATTTGGTTCACTAGTGTTTTGTTGAGGATTTTTGCATCTATGTTCATCAGAGATTTTGGCCTGTAGTTCTTTTCTTTTGTAGTGTCTTCACCTGGTTTTTACCCTGTATCAGGGTAATATTGGCCACATAGAATGAATTTGGACACTTTCCATTCTCTTCTATTTTTTTTGTAATAGTTTGAAAAGAATAGGTATTAACTTTTCTTTAAGTGTTTGGTGAAATTCACCTATGATGTCATCTGGTCTTAGACTTTTGGTTGGGGGAGGTCTTTTTTTTAATTTTTATTTTCCTCATTACTTATTCAATTTCATTGTTCATAATCAGTCTGCTAATTTTTTTTTAATTCTTCTTGATTCAGTTATGGGAGGTAATATTTTTCTAAGAATTTGTCCATTTCTTCTAGGTTGTCCAATTTGTTGGCATATAATTATTCATAATATTGTCATGCCTTTGTTTTTCTGTGGTGGTGATTGTTATTTCTCCTCTTTCATTTCTGATTTTGAGTCCCATTTCTCTCTCTCTCTCTTTCTCTTTCTCTCATTCCAATGGGTTTGACTAGTAGTTTATCAGTTTTTTATTTTTTATGTTCTCCAAGGACCAGCTACTGATTTCATTGATCTCTTCCAATGTTTTGATGGTTTGTTTTGAACTTCCATTTCATTTATCTCTGCTTCAATCGTTTTTTCAATCTCTGCTTTCAATCTTTTTTTATATCCTTCCTTCTGCTGGTTTTGGGTTTTTGTTTTTTTTTTTCCTCTCTAGCTCCTTTATGTTTAAGGTTAGGTTAATTATTTGAAAATTTTCTCACTTCTTGAGGAAGGCCTCTAAACTTGCTTTAAAATTCCCTTTTAGGGTCCGTAGCTCAGGGGTTAGAGCACTGGTCTCATAAAATTCCCTTTTAGAATAGCTTTACTGCTTCCAAAAGATTCCAGGCTATTGTGTTTCATTTTCATTCATATTCATGTATTTTTAAACTTTCTCTTTGATTTCTTAGTTGACATTTCCTTGTTTAGTTGCATGTTATTTAACCTAGTTGTATGTGTGTGCTTTCCAGAGTTTTTCTTATAGTTGTTTTCTAGGTTTATAGCACTGTGGCCAGAAAAGATGCATGGAATGATTTCAGTCCTTTTTAATTTGTGGAGACTTTTTTTACGGTCTAACACATGATCTATTCTGGAGAATATTCGATGTGTACTTGAAAAGAATGCATATTCTGCTATATTAGGATGGAATGTTCTGAATATACCAATTAGATACATCTGGTCAAATGTGTGATTCAAAGCCATTGTTTCCTCATTGATTTTCTGTTTGAATGATCTATCCACTGATGTAAATAGGGTGTTAACGTCCCATATTATTTTGTATTAGTATTGATTACTTCCTTTATGTTTGTTAGTAGTTGCTTTATGTATTTGAAGGCTCCATTGGTTGGTGCATAAATATTTATAACTCTTATATCTTCTTGTTGAATTGTTTCCTTTATGGTTATATAGTGTCCTTCTTTGTAACTTGTTATAGTCTTTGTTTTCAAAGTCTATTTTGTCTGTAAGAATCCTGTAGATGATGGAAAAGTAGTGTTTCATCTGGTCCCTTGAATTTACCTAGATATCTAACAGATCATTCAGAATATCTATAAATTCAACCTGAGATCTAAGGAAAGAATTGATACAATTCTACAAATAGAAAAGAGACCACCTTTTGCAAAGGAAGAAGGAGCAGATACATGAATTTGAGGGGATATATAAACCACAGTGGGGAGGAGCCTCTGTAAGCAGGCCACTGGAAAGTGATATAGCAGCAGTACATAAAACCGGAACTTTTAGAAGTCTGCTTCCATGAGGGACATCGCTGGCTGAAATATGCTCAGGCAGTGAAGCAGAGCAGACTCTTAAACAGTGTGGTCTCAGGATCCCCAGGGTCACAGAAAGAAGGGGGATGCCTGAGTGCAGCAGAGTGCCCAAGTGTTGGAGCAGAGAATCCAGCTATAATTAGAGAGCTCCAGAGTGGCCTCTCAGCTACGTGTTGCAATAAACTGTGAACCCCAGCACAATCAGGAAACCACTCTCCAAGCAGGGACCCAAAAGACAGAGGATATTAGATTGAATAAAAAAGCAAGAACCATCCATATGCTGTGTACAAGAGACTCATTTTAGACCTAAAACACCACCAGATTGAAAGTGAGGAGGTGGAGAACCATTTATCATGCTAATGAATGTTAAAAGAAAGCTGAAGTAGGAATCCTTCTATCAGACAGATTAGGTTTTAAACCAAAGATGATAATAGAAGGTGAGGAAGGACAGTATATCATACTTAAAGGGTCTATCCAACAAGAAGATCTAACAATTATAAATATTTATGCTCCTAATTTGGAAACAGCCAGTTACATAAACCAATTAATAACCAAATTAAAGCAACAGATTGATAATTATACAATAGTAATAGGGGACTTCAACACCCCACTCACAGCAATGGACAATCATCTAAGCAGAAGATCAACAAGGAAACAAGGGCTTTGAATGACAATGACACACTGGACCAGGTGGACTTCATGGATATATACAGAGCATTCAATCCTAAAACAACAGAAAACACATTCTTCTTGAGTGCACATGGAACATTTTTCAGAACAGACCACATACTGGGTCACAACTAAGGTCTCAATGGGTACCAAAAGGTTGGGATTATTCCCAGTAATTTTCATACTACAATCCTTTAGAACTTGAACTCAATCACAAGAGGAAATTTGGAAGAAACTTAAACACTTGGAGGTTAAAGAGCATCTTACTAAAGAATGAATGGGTCAACCAGGAAATTAAAGAAAAATTTTAAAAATTCATGGAAACAAATGAAAATGAAAACACAACTGTTCAAAACCTTTGGGACACAGGATAGGTGGTCCTAAGCGGGAAATATATAACCATCCAAGCCTTTCTCAAAAAATTAGATAAGTCTCAAATACACAATCTAACCTTATACCTAAAGAAACTGGAGAAAAAACAACAAATAAAGCTTAAACCAAGCAGAAAAGAAATAATAAAGAATAGAGCAGAAATCTATGAAACAGAAACAAAAGAAGAGTAGAACATATCAATAAAACTAGAAGCCGGTTCCTTGAAAGACTTAATAGGATCGATAAACCCCTAACCAGATTTATTTAAAAGAGAAGAGAAAGGACCCAAATTAATGAATTGAAAGTTAATAAATTGAAAAATGAAAGAGGAGAGATCATGATCAACATCAAGGAAATACAAACAATTATAAGAACATATTTTGAGTTACTATATGCCAACAAATTAAGCAACCTGGGAGAAATGGATACATTCCTGGAGACTTATAAACTACCAGAACTCTAAGAGGAAGAAACAGAAAACATGAACAAACCCTCACCAGCAAGGAAATTGAAGCAGTGATAAAAAAAATCTCCCAACACCTGAGTCCAGGTCTGAATGGATTTCCAGGGATATTTTGCCAAACATTTAAAGAAGAACTAATACCCACTCTTCTGAACCTGTTCCAAAAAATAGAAATAGAAAGAAAACTTCCAAACTCTTTCTATGAGGCCAGCATTATCTTGACCTCAAATCCAAAGAACTCACCAAAAAGAAGAATTACAGACCAACATCCCTGATGAGCATGGGTGCCAAAATTCTCACCAAGATATTAGTAAGGTCCAACAGATACATTAAAATGATTATTCACCATGACCAAGTGGAGTTTATTCCTGGGCTGCAAGGGCGTTTCAACATTTGCAAATCAAACATGACATATCACTTTAATAAAACTAAAGACAAGAAACATATGATCCTCTATCAAAAAATGGGCAGAAGATATGAACAGACACTTCTCCAACGAAGACATACAAATGGCTATCAGACACATGAAAAAATATTCATCATCACTAGCCATCAGGGAGATTCAAATTAAAACAACATTGAGATACCACCTGACACCAGTTAGAATGGCCAAAATTAGCAAGACAGGAAACAACGTGTGTTGGAGAGGATGTGGAGAAAGAGGAACCCTCTTACACTGTTGGTGGGAATGCAAGTTGGTGCAGCCACTTTGGAGAACAAGGTGGAGATTCCTGAAGAAATTAAGAATAGAGCTTCCCTATGACCCTGCAATTGCACTGCTGGGTATTTACCCCAAAGATACAGATGTAGTGAAAAGAAGGGCCATTTGTACCCCAATGTTTATTGCAGCAATGGCTACAGTCGCCAAACTGTGGAAAGAACCAAGATGCCCTTCAATGGATGAATGGATAAGGAAGATGTGGTCCATATACACAATGGAGTATTATGCCTCCAGAAAGGACGAATACCCAACTTTTGTAGCAACATGGATGGGACTGCAAGACATTATGCTGAGCGAAATAAGTCAAGCAGAGAGAGTCAAGTATCATATGGTCTCACTTATTTGTGGAGCATAACAAATAACATGGAGGACATGGGGAGATGGAGAGGAGAGGGAGTTGAGGGAAACTGGAAGGGGAGATGAACCATGAGAGACTATGGACTCTGAAAAACAACTAGAGGGTTATGAAGGGGCGGCGGGGGGGTGGGGGGGTTGGGAGGTTGAGGGACCAGGTGGTGGGTAATGGGGAGGGCACATACTGCATGGAGCACTGGGTGTGATGCCAAAACAATGAACACTGTTATGCTGTAAATAAACAAATAAAAATAAATAAATTAAAAAAAAAAAAAGAAACATATGATCCTCTCAATTGATGCAGAAAAAGCACTTGACTAAATACACCATTCTTTCTTAATTAAAACTCTCCAAAGGATTTAGGTCAAGATGGCGGGGAAGTAGGAGGAGGAGGCACCGTTTCAACCTGTACCCTAAAGTGAGCTGATTACCTACCAAAGAACTCCGACCACCCATGAAATCAGCCTGAGATCAGAATTATACACGGCTGGATCTCTACAGGAGCAGAAGACACCAGTGGCAGGTAAAGCAGACTGGAAGCATTGCACTGATATCGGAAGATAAACAAAAGGGGAGGGACCCGTCAGAGGTGACCGATTGGAAAGTAATACCCCAATACGAGAGTGCCCTGCGTCTGGGGACCAGCATTGGTCCCCAGTTGAGTCTGGTTGAAAGCACTCAAAAAAAAAGAGCAAAGGATCGCGGGTGGAGGGGGGGGATAGTGGGAATCTGGGTGGTTAGGGTCAGGGACCTAAGTCCCGGGACCCAGGACAGCCTCCCCTGGCGCTGAGCCAGAGACAGTGCGGCGGAGAAATCAGGTCTCCATCCCTGAGCTGCCAGTGCACCTGACCCGCCAGCGTGCCCGAGAACGAGTGGGGACTGGCTCCCGTGAGGGGCTGGGAGCCTGGCCAGACAGCAATCCTGAAA